>NC_034591.1:135835006-135851599 GCF_900095145.1 Mus pahari | reverse complement strand
TAGCCCTGGCTGTCCTGGAACTCACTTTGTAGACCAGGCTGGCCTTGAACTCAGAAATCCACTTGCCTCTGCCTCCCGAGTGTTGGGATTAAAGGTATGTGCCACCACGCCTGGCATGATGAGTTTTCTTATGGTAGTTTTACACACATGCGTGTGCATGTGCACACTCACACACTTCATTATGTTCTTGTTCAGCCCTCTTCCACACAGCCTTTTCATCACTTCTTACCCTTCTGTTACTGACTGCCTTCCTCCCTTAGGTTCCTTCTGTTTTCATGTAATGTGTATTCTATCAGCTTCTTTCCCCTCTTCCTTTAATCTTAGGATTTTTTTGAGATGTGTATGGGGGGCGGCGTATGCATGCGGCTGCACTCACCTGCACTGGGAATCAAAACCAAGGCTTTGTGTATGCTAAACATGCTCCTGCAACTGGTATGTATGTACGCCAGATCACTCTTCCCTTCTGCAGTCCCTACCCTACCCCTAGATTTCTTTTGTCTCTGTGCTGACCTGGCTGACTTTAAAAAGCTTGCCTTGACCTTTCTTTCAAAGCTTCTATAATCATAAAAGAAGACCTTTTATGTGGCATGGCATGCCTTGATGCTAAGATCCTTGCCAAGCTAAAACCCAGAGAAAGTTCTTTCCAACTGGCATCACCGGTGATAGGATATAAATTATTGTTTCTTTTGTGTGTAGCCTCTGCATTGTGTTTCTTGGTATGGTAGGCTCAGTATCAGAAGGTAAAAGTCCCTGAAAGACAGAAGACTCACAGAAGAATTAGTGAGCATGCAGTTAAGTTGACACAACAATGGAAAGACGTGATGAACAATATATTCTGCCAGGCTATGGTGACTCATGTCTTTTATCCCAGAACTCAGGAGGGAGAATTCTGTGAGTCCAAGTCCAACCTGGTCTACAGAGTGAGTTTCAGGACAGCCAGGGCTACGTAGAGAAACCCTGTCTGGACAACAACAATAACAACAACAAAACAGTACATTCAATATATTAGCTTGTATATATGGGTCAACATGAATATTTCAATTCATGTACTTAGCATTGGAGTTCAGTTGATCAGGAAACAAATTTGAAGGCCAAAATTTGTAGTAACACCAGAAGACAAAAAAGGAATATAGAGGTTAGTGTGTAAACTAGTGGTAGATCCAGAACACGGGGCTAAAGTGCAGTTCAGTGGTATAACTTGTGTTCAGCAAGCACAAGACCAGAACCCAGTCCTCAGCAAGGAAGCAAAACCGAGCTAGAGTGAGACAGGTGGGCGCAAGGCTGAGAGACACAAGGTGATCTCATTCTTCTTCTGAACCTCTTGGCAACTTACTGCTGGGCCCAGAAATTTGACCATTCAAGTGTCTGATTTCTTTTTCTATGAAACATCTTTTCTCCTCAATGAGGCGACATGCTCCCTGCTTCCTTTCTCTCCCAGTTCCCACATACAGGCACTTCAAGCATTTGGTGAGCGAAATGATTGCCAAATTTCAGGAGACAAGCATAGTAGAGAACTGGCTACCACCCGTTTCCAGGACAAAAAGCTACGAGTGACTCAGCCTAATACTCAACTGTGTTGCTACCAGTAAAACAGGAGAGACTTTACAGGGGCCCTGGTCCCTTCCCTCCAGATTCAGTCCAACTTGAGCATGCTGCCCTCCTGCCTTGGACTTTTGGAAAACAAACAAATAAACATAACTATCCAAAGTTTCCTTATGTGTGGCTTTAGAATAGCACACAGACTTCCTGGAGACATCTGTTGGAGAACTACCCTTTGCAGAAGAACTAGTGAGGAAAACAGACTTAGTCCTTATACAACATTTGCATGTTATGTACTTGATTTTAATATGTCTGGGCACACACTGGGACCTTCCACTTTTCCTCTTCTTCTTCTGTTTTTTCTCTTTCATTCTTTCTTTTTTGTGGGAGGGAGGGGTTGCATTTTTATGTGTCTTAGGCTACCTCAAATTCAGTTACGTAGCTGACTGAAGTTCAGGTCCTCCTTGCTCTTTCTTACCCCTGGGATCACAGATGTGTGTCACCAGGCCCAGCTCTCTCCACATTCTTCTGAGAGTGGAAAATTGAGCCTCCTCCACCTGCTGGGTCACCTCTGACAATTCACTACGCCCTTCTGGGTTTCTAGCTATCTCATTTAAATCAGATAATACTGCTTTCTCTGTGTAAAGTCAGAGCATTGGAATGTGGAGTATCTGAAGGACTCTTTCAACCCTGAGCAACTTTTCTCTCTCCTGTCTCTCTGTGTGTGTTTTAAAGGTATTTTTTAAACTTTATTTATTTTTAACGCATGGGTGTTTTGCCTGCATGTATGTCTGTATGGGGGTTTTGGATCCTCTAGAACTGGAGTTACAGACAGCTGTGAGCTGCCGTGTGGGTGCTGGGAAATGAACCTGAGTCTTCTGGAAGAGCAACCAGTGCTCTTAGCCATCTCTCCAGCACTTTAAAAAGATATTTTAATAAAGGCTTAAGCATGAGAGTTGGGAGAAAATAAGGGACTCAGAAGGAAGTAGTGCATATCCAATTGTGGTACGGGCGACTTAAGGAAGAGGTGCCTCTCCTTTTCATTTTTTCTTTCTTTTTAAAATATTTTATTTCTCATGTGTACATGTGTGCCTCTTTGTGTGGGTATATTCATGTGAGTGGAGGCTGTAGCAGAAGCTAGAAGAGGAAGTTGGAATTAATGGGTTTTGGGAACCCAACTCAGGTCCTGTAGCAGAGTATCATACACTCTTTTTCTTTTCTTTTTTTTGAGATTTGTTTATGTGTATACTGTAACTTCCTTCAGACACACCAGAAGGGGGCATCAGATCCCATTACAGATGGCTGTGGGCCACCATGTAGTTGCTGGGAATTGAACTCAGGACCACTGGAAGAGGCTTAATCACTGAGCCATCTCATCTCTCCAGCCCTAGGCCATGCACTCTTAACAGATGAGCCATCTCTACAACTCCACCAGACCCCCTTTTTATGTCCTTAGTTCTTTTATGGCTCTGGGTTGGAACCCAGGGCCTCCTGAATGCTAAGCATTTGGTCTGCTCTTGAGTTGCCCCTCCATTTTTTTTTTTTTAAATCTCCAACAATCTTTCACCAAAAACACCTAAAATTGGAGAAACTCCTTGTAAAGGTCCCCTGGTGCCTTTCAGTAGTAGCTGTGCCAGGAAAGAACAGTATCCATATTTGACTTGGAAGACAGTTAAGATTGAATGAAGTGTCTGTCCATTGTGATTAGGGTCATTCTAGGTAGAGAAAGGCCCCAGAGGCCAAAGTCACGGAGGTCACTTCAAAAAATGTGTCTCAGTCCCACGCAAGCTTCGGAGGAGCGCCTTCGAATATCTTGACAGTGACTGGGTTTCCTTGGGTCACAGTGTCCATGTCCATGTCTTAACTCGCATCTTCTTTCAGTCCCATATCCCTCATCACACACCCCACACACCCTCCCACATAACCCCAAGCGGGTGAGTACGCCGGGGACCAGCTCTCTGGCCCCACCTCTCCCCTTCCCTCAATCTCTAGGGGGCGGGGCCCACCTGCGCCTGGGGGCGAGGCCAAGGCGTGGGCGGGACAGGTAGGGTGTAAGGTAATGCTCGGAGCTGAGAGAAAGCGCCCTAACTGCAGCAAGCAAGCGCAGGGGCAGGCGGGCAACTAGGAGAGCCTCCTGGGCAGAGCGCTGGAGTGAGAAAGAAGAGAAGGAGGGAGGTGGCGGGCCTGCGACGAGGAGAGGCGTGGAGCGGACACTTGGGGAGGAGGAGCCCGGCTCCGTGGCCGGAGAACGACCTGCGAGGCACCCGCGCAGCCCAGGATCACCCCAGCGCGCCGAGCATGAGCGGGCGGTCGGCTGGAGAGCGACCCGGGGAGACTGGCTGTGCGCCGCGCTGAGCGGCGGAGCCGGGCCGGGGCGACGGGTGGGTAGCCGGTGCTGGGGCGGCCCGCTGGGCGAAGCGCCATGGGGAGCCCCCGCGCCGCGTTGCTGATGCTGCTCCTGCGCCCGATCAAGCTGCTGAGGAGGCGCTTCCGGCTGCTGCTGCTGCTCGCCGTGGTATCGGTGGGACTCTGGACTCTGTATCTGGAGCTGGTGGCGTCGGCCCAGGCCGGCGGGAACCCCCTGAACCACAGTAAGTAGAGCCGGGGGGCGAGGAGGTGGCGGAGGTGGGCGGGCGCTCCGGACGGGGACCCGCCTCTCCGAGCAGATTCCAGGTGCCGGCGCCGCCCCGCGCTTTCCTGGGGACCTGGGCTTGTCGAGGCCACCGTGGGTCGCTGATCCTGGCCTGCCCACCCAGGGCAGAGTGGAGCCGGAACGCTCTCGGGACATCCGGAGCGCTGGTGGAGGATTGGGACGCCTTCCACCGTGCGGGAGCCACAGCCTCGCGGACAGAGAAACGCGCTGTTTGCGAGCGCGGACTCCGGGGCTGCAGCGCACTGGGCCACACACTGTGGTCGGAGCCCCCCCAACTTTGCCCTCGGCTTGCTGGCGTGGTTGGCTGGCTGTTTCCCCTCCAGCTGAGCTTTCGGGGGGTTCCTTTCCAAGTAGCACCTCCGAGAGAGACGCCTGGCCTTCCCGCCTTGCGTGCGCCTCTGTTTCCAAGAGTCCCACCTCCTGAATGCGTGGTTCTCTGCTGGTCCAGACTGCCTCCTCCAGTGTTTTCACACTCTTCGTAATACCCGCGGATCTAACAAACTCCCCAGACCCCGCCCAAGGCGACCCTGCCATGAGTAAATTTCTACTTGTATTTTTATCTCATCAAAGCACTCAAGTTTCTGCTGAGGAAAACGGGAGGAAATGGCCTATCCCCTCTTCAATGGATATGATTATTATCCACAATGACTTTCAGTATACTTTTGATAGGCTTAATAAAATTAAAAGTCATCTAGTAGCCAGAAAGGAGTGGAGAAGTTTCCAGAAGGGTCAGATGCTCTTCTCCAGCCTTGAGGGGGTTGTTGGGGGGGGATTTCTACTTCATCTTCTCACTGGGTTTCACCTTCCTGTTTTAAGAAACTCAAAGAGACTACCCTCCTGGTAGATTTTTTGGCCAACAGTTTTTCTCTTAGCTGGATGTGATGGTTTGTCTTTTGTGGCTCAGAAGAAGAAATTATTGTCCTAGTCAGTAACTAAGCAGGATCGGTTTGGAGATGTATTCTTATAGCCCTACCTCTCTGTGGCTGGCTGTGGACCTAATTCTGGCTGTGAACTAGAAGACGCTGTCACAAGGGATGAAACTGTGGCTGTAGCTAGAGATCAAGAGGCAAGAGGAATCGGACCTCCATGGTCTCCAGGGTCCCTCTCAGTTGGGCTGTGGAGATTGTATGGCCTCTGACACTTGAACCTTTCCAATGTGAGAGAGCCCCTACTTGGGGAAGACGGAGGGCGGTCGCACTCAGCCACAAGCATGCAGTCTTACAAAGAAGTCTTCTTGCCTTGTCCCCACTCTTCCTCCTCGGGTTTTGTGGCAGGTGGCTGAACTTTCTTGGAGTGTGTAAAGGTGGGAGGCGTGGATTCATCTCCTTCTTGGAACACCCTTTGCCGGCATGGTTAGTGGGATAGTCTACATAAATTAGACAGGGAAGCAGTGTCTTTGTGATCCTGCAGTCAGTGCTGGCTTTGCTCCTCTTCGCCGGGCCTCTGCCGCAGGTGTGCTGTCTCTTCTGAGACCAGGTCCAGGTGGCCAGAACAATAACAACTGCACTCTGGCTCTCGGTCTCTGGATCCTGCCGCCTTCTTCAGACCAGACTCGTGGCCTTTTAAGTTTTTATTTAAAAAATTATTTCTTTTTCCAAACCGACCCTTCTCCAAAAATGTGTTCCCAGCGTCTTATTCCAAAATCGACTTTAGTGTTCCTTGCGGTTTCTTTCTTTCTTTTTGAGACAGCCACTCACTCTGTATCCCAGGCTGCAGCAACTTGCAGGCTGGGCTTGATTTCAAAATCTTCCTCAGTCTCCTGAGTGCGGGAGGATTATGAGGAATGCCATACATAGCCTGTCTTCCTTATGATATCTGTCTGTCTCTCTGTCTCTCTCTGTCTCTCTCTCTGGATTTTCTTTTTCTTTCTTTCTTTTTTTTGGTTTTTCGAGACAGGATTTCTCTGTATAGCCCTGGCTATCCTGGAACTCACTTTGTAGACCAGGCTGGCCTCGAACTCAGAAATCCACCTGCCTCTGCCTGCCGAGTGCTGGGATTAAAGGCATGCGCCACCACGCCCGGCTTTCTCTCTGGTTTTTCAAGACAGGGTTTTCTGTGTACCCCTTTTGTCCTGGAACTCACCCTATAGACCAGGCTGGCCTTGAACTAAGAGATCCACCTGCCTTTGCAGGGATTAACAGTGTGCGCCATCATGCCCAGTTTTGCTTGTGATTTGTAACAAGAGCCTAAAGATCACTGAGGATCACAGTTTCCTCTTCTTAGATTCCTAGGATCCCGAGGTCCAGCCACTGGGAAATGTGTCCTGATCCTGCCTGGATTTCTTTATGGGGTGAGACTTAGAGTGTGGCTGTACTTGTTCCCATTATTTTTTCTTTTCTTTCTTTTTTCTCTCTTTTCTCTTCTTTCTTTTTTTTTTTTTCCTTTTTATTTTTGGCTTTTTTTTTTCAGGACAAGGTTTTTCTGTTTATTTCTGGCTGTCCTGGAACTCTGTAAGCCAGGCTGGCCATGAGCTCAGAGATCTGCCTGCCTTTGCATCCCGAGTACTGGTGCTACTGTCACCTGGTTCTGTTCTTTTTTTTTTTTTTTTTTTTTTGGTTTTTCGAGACAGTCGAGACAGGGTTTCTCTGTGTAGCCCTGGCTGTCCTGGAACTCACTCTGTAGACCAGGCTGGCCTCAAACTCAGAAATCCGCCTGCCTCTGCCTCCCGAGTGCTGGGATTAAAGGCGTGCGCCACCACGCCCAGCTCTCTGTTCTTTTTTTTTTTTAAATCATTAAGAAGCTCAGGTGTGCCGGGCCTGGTGGCGCACGCCTTTAATCCCAGCACTTGGGAGGCAGAGGCAGGCGGATTTCTGAGTTCGAGGCCAGCCTGGTCTACAAAGTGTGAGTTCCAGGACAGCCAGGGCTAAACAGAGAAACCCTGTCTCGAAAAAACCAAAAAAAAAAAAAAGAAGCTCAGGTGTTTTGCATCAAAATTCCCTTTAGTCCTCTGGGGTGGGAGGATGGAATTAGGAATGGAGAAGTAGGAAGGGGATTGTAGTGTTCCCTAGTCCACACCCTGCATACCAGCTGCTCCAGAGTCACAAAGCTGTTCCCCTCCCAGGACTTGACCACAGCCACCAGAACCCCAGCTTGGCCCTGTTTCCCAATGAGCCACCGTGCCACTTTCTAGCAATCTCTGCCAACTCAGTCCACCACCCGCCTTCCTGTCATCTGTGGGGCTGGCTTCCATTGCCCAGAACCTGCCATTTGCTTGTTCCCATGTGAGGGTATATCGGTTTAGCACTGCGAAAGTGTATAGAGAACGGCAGTCACAAACTCTAGGGTGGCAAAGTAATGACAGGGGAGGACACTTCCTGCTCCATTGTCACAAAATAACCTAGTAGTTTAAGATATGGATGGTGTGCAATTTGGACTCCATATGCAGAAAAAGATACAACCACAATTGGGATCGCTTTAAAGGAAAACAACTATAATCATTAACAAATAGAAAAGGGTCCCTTGGCTGAAAGAGCTACAGCCATTCACTCTGTTGTCTGTTTAACACATCGCTCAAGCAAAGCACTGTGCTAGGTCATTTTATTAATCAATTCATTTATTACTTTTCCAGACAGGGTTTCTCCATGTCACCCTGGAACTAGCTCTGTAGACCAGGCTGGCCTTGAATTCGCTGAGATTCACCTACCTTTATCTCTTGAATGTTGGGGTTAAGAGTGTGTGCCACCAGGATATGGTGTCTTAATTAGGATTACCACTGCTGTGATGAAATATCATGACCAAAAGTAAATTGGGGAGGAAAGGGTTTTTATTTGGCTTATACTTCTACACCAAACACTAATTAAGAAAATGCCCTACTGGCTTACCTACAGCCTAATCTTAAAGAGGCATTTTCTCAGTTGAGGCTTCCTGTCTGATGACTACAGCCTGTGTCGTTGACAAAACACTAGCCACCAGCACACACACACACACACACACACACACACATAATTTTTCTATATCTTTCTGTCTTGGAGTAGAACAAGGTAGTTATGTGAAAACAACCAAAATACAAAACATTAAGTTTATCTTTTTCTTTTTTTTTTGAGATTTAGCACATTCGCTCTTGTCTTCAGACACACCAGAAGAAGGCATCAGATCCAATTACAGTTGTGAGCCACCATGTGACTGTTGGGAATTGAACTCAGAACCTCTGGAAGAGCAGTCAGTGCTCTTAACCACTGAACTATTTCTCCTGCCCAACATTAAGTTTCTCAAAAGTAGGAAGTAGATGTTGCTGTGACATTTCTGGAAATGGGACACAGTTTTCAAGTAATTTCATAGAAGTGGAGACATTTGGGGAGATGGTGAGGAGTTGGTAGGATTCTGATGACTTGAGACTGGAGGGATGGCGCAGTGGTTAAGGGCTTTTGCTGCTCTCGAGGAGGACCTAGGTTTGGTTCCTAGCATCAACATAAGAGCTCGTAATGATTTTCATTCCAGTACACAGGATCTATGAGGCCTCTACCAGCATGGCAGGCCCACGGTGCACTTACCTTGATGCAGACATCATACACATAGTTAAAAAATGATGATCTGAGGCTGGGGATGTAGATCAGTTGGTAGTGTGCTTGTCTAGCGTGCACGAAGCTCTGGGCTTGATCCTTAGGACCACATAAAGCCAGATGTGGCGCGTGTCTGTCGTCATAGCTATTCATCCAGTGGAGATGGAGGGAGGAGGATCAGAGTATGTAGGTAAATGAAGGAGGAGGCTCAACTGTGAAAGACTGTTGGGTCACTGAGCTACATCCCAGCTCTTATGCAAGACTTTGAATAACAACTAGAAAAGAAAACACAATGTCTAGTTCACGGAAAGCAGAAAAACAGGTATAAGTTCTAGGGTGGGATAGCAAGGGCCATCGCAAATCTGTTCAATAATACTTTGAGGATGGGAGTGGTGCTGGGACAGGGTCTTGAATCCTTAAGCTGCTGGATGGTAAAGGCTGCTCTGGGTGGGTCATCATAGTAGTGGTGGTACTCAGAGGACCCGTGGTGACGGTGGCATTCAGACATGATTTCAGTATTCTAATAACTGCTGTGTACTGGGTGAATAGCAGCCCAGGGAGCTGACTGTTGAGGGTTCTCTGTCCAGGTGGGCTTTAACAAGTTGTATTTATAGTGGAGTGTGGTGGTACACGCCTTTAATACCAGCACTCTGGAGGCAGGGGCAGACAGACAGGTGGATCTCTGTGAGTTTCAGGCCAGCCTGGTCTATAGAGCAAATTTCAGGATAGCCAAGGCTACATGGAGTAACCCTGTCTTGAAAACAACAAAACAAAACAAAACAAAACAACCAACCAACCAACCAACCAACCAACAAATACCAAGTTATATCCATTTATTCATACTGACTCAGGTATGGTTTTGCCAGAAGACAGAGGTTGTACTAAAATGGTTTCTAGGGTCCTTGGTATATAGTGGACTTATAGTTGGGGTCAAGTTGGAGACAAGAGGTAACATTTGGTACAAAGCCAGCACAAAGAGATGGTGTCCATAGTATGTACTGGTCATGTTCCTATTCAAGCACTGGGTTTACTTGCCAAACACCAAAGTGCCCTCATGCCCAGGAAGCTAATTGTCTTTTGCTGCCTCTTTGACCTGCCCCACATTTCTAGCTGGCCCTTGTGATTGACTTGAGTACACTAAGAGGAGAGATACCCACTGATGTCTGGCAGACCATATCACCATAGCCATTGTACTTGATCCAGACTTCCTGTAGCATAGGTAACTGGGGATGGAGCTGTAACCCGAGAAGCGGATGGTGGGGAGACACAACTGGGGCAGATGTGTGGGCAGAGGAGGGATAGTATGGCTTAGAGAGGAATCTCACAGCAGAGGAGAACTCAGCATGGCGCAGCTCCTGCTGTCGGACACACCATTCTTTCCCACTGTAAAAGAAAGAGCACTGGCTCTTTTTCTTGTGCCCTGCTTGCTTCTCTGTACTTTGACGTTTGTCGTGTTACCTGGCTGCTATGGCCCCCTTCAAATTAGTACTCAGTTCTGGGCACATATTAGGTACTTGCTTAAACACCTTTGGTAAGCAGTTCTGGAGAGATGGCTCAGTGGTGAAGAGCACTGACTGCTCTTCCGGAGGACCTAGGTTTGGTTCCCAACGCCCACATGGAGGTTCACACTGATTGTAACTCCAGTTCCAGGGGACTGACACCCTTATATAGACATCCATGCAGTCAAAACACCAGTGTACATAAGAAAGCAATAACTTATCTTTAAAATACTTCCGGTAATCACTGGGCAATTCCAGCTTTCAAGGCACCTGGTAGTTTCTATTAGCAGACAATTAAAGTGACCAACTCAAGAATGAAATCCAGGAATTTTTGTTCTGGGTACCGTCATTTGCATAATCTCCGATGCCTTTGAATATGAATGTCAAAGATAAGAAATCAACAATGTCATTGATATGAATGCCAAAGAGTTAAGTAGTGTAGAGCTAGAGAGACGGTTCAGTGTGTAGCCCTTGTTAGGCAGCTCATAAAGTCTGTAACTCCAGGGGATCTGAGCCTCTGAGGACACTCACCGTGCACATATGCATAGACATACACACACATAATTAAAATCCTAAAAAGGATTGTGCTGTTTCTGAATGTTGGTGTTTGGCAGGAAGAAACTGTGCCCTTATTTGTGCGTGGCCTCTGCCGTGCCTGTTCTGATGGAGCCAGTGGGTATCCTGGCAAGACATCCCTCTGTTCCCCACCCAGGGATCCTTAATCTAAGTGTGGTGGCACTGCAGCTGCTGGATAGAGACTCTGTCCTCGGAGTTGCTCGGGGCACGATTCTCCCACTTCCCAGCACAAGGCCTTCTGAACTAACCACCTCTGTGCCTGTTCATTGGAGGCTAGAAGGTGCACTGCAGTAATTTTCCAGGTCACAGAATCTGGCCTGGCCCTCTAGTGCTGGGCTTTATGGAGCAGAGCGAGAGCAGAGCAGCCACCATGGAGTTTGCTTTGGAAGGGAGCCTGGAGGCTGTTCTTGGAGTTGCTGCACAGTCTAGTGTCTACCCGCTTCCACCAGTCTCAAACCTCTCCCCTGTAAGAAACTTTCCACTAGCGCTTTTCCTTGTATCCCACGACGATGAGATTCAAACTGGGCCAACTATGCATTTAAGCCGTGATGCAGTCTTCCTTTGACCTTTTAATAGACTACCTAATTGATAGACTTATAGATTCACTAATACGAAAGAGTACTGCTGGGACAGATGAACTTGGATGATGTCTGTAAAGGGTGTTAGACTGAATGAATAAATTGTGTAGTCCGAGCAAAGCATGATGGGGCTTCAATTAATGGTACTCATAGGCTCTGTTTTTCTTTCCCTCCTCTTTGACAGGGTTTCGCATGTCCCAGGCTAGCCTCCAATTCCTGATGTAGCCAGCGATGACCTTAAGCTTCTCATGCGTTTGCCTTTACTTCCTGAGTGAATCTGATACTTGGGATTACAGATGTGCCCTGCTACACCCGGCTCTTTCATGTGGTGTGGAGGGTGAGCCAGGGCTTCCTGGGTGTTAGACGAGCACTCTACCAACAGCTACATCCCTGGCTCAGGTTCCTCAAAGGTTGGAAGCGTTCATTGGATAAACAAAAATGATTATGTTAATTAATTATTTTGGCCATGCTGGGGTTTGAGCTAAGACTTTGTACCATTATACCTAAATTCCTAGCTTTAATCTCAGCACTTGGGAGGCAGAGGCAGGAGAATTTCCGAGTTCGAGGCCAGCCTGGTCTACAGAGTGAGGTCCAGGATAGCCAGGGCTACACAGAGAAACCCTGTCTTGAAAAAACTAAAAACAAACAAAACAAAACAAAACAAAAAACAAAACAAAACAAAAAAAGGATGTCTTCCAGACAAGCCTAGTGTACAGAGCAAGTTTCAGGACAGCCAAAGCTACACAGAGAAACCCTGTCTTGAAAAAACAAAGCAAAAATATTCTGCCTGCCTGCATGTTTACCTGACTATCTATCTATCTATCTATCTATCTATCTATCTATCTATCTATCTACCTACCTACCTACCTACCGATCTATCTGAAACAGTTTCACTGGAACTCTCTATGTTGACCAGGCTGGCCTTGAACTCACAGAGATCTACTTGCCTCTGCCTCCTAAGTCCTGGGTTAAAGGAATGTACACGTGCTACCATGTCCAGAATGTACACGTGCTACCATGTCCAGATTTTTTTCTTATTATTTAATCTATGTGTGTTTGTGTGTATGCTCATGGATGCTGTATCCTCCTGGAGCTGCAGTTACAGGTAGTTGTAAACTATCTGATGGGCTCTAAAAATCCAACCTAGATCCTTTATAAGAGCTGTATACATACTACCGAGCCATTCTCCAGTTTGTAGTTTTTAAAAAAACCTTTTGATGTAATATATAGGCAAACAGAGACAGACAGGTAGGCACACATACACACACACACATGCACACACATGAGGAGGGGCTGCTCTGTAAGTGTATAGCTTGATAATCAGTGTATCTGGGTAGCCAACCATGATGAAGAAACACTAATTCTATAAGACTCCTTGGGCTTCTTTTTGAATCACTGGCACCAGCATGGATAAATTAATCTATGCTGGTCTAAATTAAGACTATTTTCTATATGTCACAAATGGAATCATACAGTATGTGATTTATTATATAAGTTTCACACACACACACACACACACACACACACAGTTTTTTTTCTGGAGAAAAATTGCTGCTATGGGTTTACAATCGGGGGCTTTTTGCTTTTTTTTGTTTTTTGTTTTTTTGAGACAGGGTTTCTCTGTGTAGCCCTGGCTGTCCTGGAACTCACTCTGTAGACCAGGCTGGCCTCGAACTCAGAAATTCACCTGCCTCTGCCTCCCGAGTGCTGGGATTAAAGGCGTGCACCACCGCGCCCGGCTGACTTTTTGCTTTTATTGTGTATGGAACCCCCACAAAATACTTCTTCCAGTATGGTCTCATGTAATCCAGGCTGGCCTCAAACTCACTGTGTACCTGAAGCTAGCCTTGATTTCCTGGTCTTGCCTCTACCTCCCAAGTACTAATATTACTGGTGTATGCCACCACAGTTGACTTTAAAATACTCTTAATGACTCTAAGAATAATGAATATTCCTTGTCCTGATGATAGCTTATAGCTGGAATATGTTAAGCTGTAGAGACGTAGGCACCCTGGAATAATTGATGTAACATCATCATCAGTGGCTAAGGAAGGCTGGGGACCCAGCTGCTGTGTGACACAGCCCCGTGGATTCCCCACCAGGGCTGCTTTGGGTTTACAATCCGGGGCTTTTTGCTTTTATTGTGTATGAAACCCCCCAAAATACTTCTTCCAGTCTTGATACTGGAATAGGTGTGTTTATCTTGAGCAGTTTTAGTTTTTATTGGTCAAGTTAGTGGCCCTGGTTTCTCCCTTAGTGTGGGTATCAGAAAGCCTTAGAATTTCATTCTTTCTTCCCATGGAGAAATGCATAAGAGATTTTCTAATTTGTAGTCTGCCTTCCCTCCCTTCCTCCTTCCCTCCTCCCCGCTCCCTTCCTTCCTTTCTAGCATCCTACCCTTCGTAGTGTTAGGGATGGAGTCCAGAACCTCACGTTTGTTAAGCAAGTGCTGCGCTCCCAGCTGCAGATCTGTATTTCTCTATTACTTTTATGCCTATCCTAATTTCTCTTTTGTGTCTTCCAGCTACTCCTGGGCTAGATCATCTTAACAGCCTGTGGTTCTTACAAGCCACTTAACTTAATCAAGGCATAAAAGAAATCAATAAAAGTACTACAGTATACATAGAAGCATTTTAAAAATTGCCTCTGGCCTGCTACTCCGACTGAGAGATTATTGCAAAGAAACTGCAATAGGTAAATGATATACAATGGGCTGGTCAGCGTGTAGAGAAGAATCTGGATTTAAAAGCACGAACATCTAGAAAATTATTTCCATTAAAAAAAAAAAGGCCAACTGGAAAATTGAATGTCATCCAAAAATAAATTCTCACCTTTCTGTCCCAAAAGACAATTAAAAATGTAGGATTTACTGGTAGACACTGGGGCCTGAGCTACTGTTGTTGCAAAGTAATATAAACAAGGAAAATTCAGTAAGGCTTGGGTACTTCCCAACACTGCTGGTCACACAATCCAGCCAGCAAGGCTAGAAAACTCATTTTTCACATGGGCACTAAATGACAAGAGAGACCTGAGAGTGTCAGAGAGATCATGGGTATGATGTCTGCTGCCCAGCCCGTGGCTGACATCCCTAGAGTCACAGACATCAGAAGTCTCTCCCCTTTATGAACAGCTGAGGAAACAGATGAGCGAAGAGACTTTGCTTGTCTCTTCCTCTAACTGGCTTTTTTTCATTTTGTTTTCTGAGATAGTCTCTCCACACAGCTTACACTGACTTCCATTTTCTGAGTGTTGCGGTTGTAGGTTTGTATCATTATATCATTATATCCAGCTTATACCCCTCCCCCCCATTTAAAGCTCTTACTCTGTAATGTAGGCTGGTCTTGAACTCATAGAGACTATGCCAAAATGCTTGGCCTCCATTTCATTTAAACTGTGTTTTTATGTCACCTAGCAGAGGGCATGCTGTGTTCTACTTTATAGTAGGTAAATGATGCTTTGTAAAATAAGGCCCTTAGAAGAGACTGGGATGGGGAAGGGGGGAAGGAAAAATACCTGCTGTGGTACTGCACATCCTGCTCGTGGGAGGCTGAGGCCAGTGGATCTCTGAGAGTTCAGGGTGAGCCTGGTCTACATAGTAAGTGCCAGGCCAGCCAGGGCTACACAGCGAGACCTTGTCTCAAAAAAGGGACTGCAGTATGGAGTGATGGCATTTCAGAGCACTGTCACTCTTCCAGAGGACCCGTGTTCAGTTCCCAGCACACACAGGACCTTCTGACACCCTTACACAGACATGCATGCAGGAAAGACACCAAAGCTCATAAAGTAAAAATAAAGAAGGAAGAAAGGAAACAGAGAGGGGAAGAGGGAGGGTAGGCATAGAGAAAGGACTTCCAAGAGATTTTCTATATAAGCACCCGGGAAATTGAATAATGTGTTTTTCAGTTCTCAATTTGTAAATCTTGAATGGTAACTGAGATGACTCATTCAAAAACTTAAGGGAAAATGTCTGTGGAACATTTCCTTTTTTTTTTTTTTTTTTTCTTGTAGAAAGCCGAATGGAATAAAGCCTTGATAGTTCCTGGAAAATGTGGAATTTGAAGGCAAGGCAGGGTTTTAATCCCAGGTCTGTTACTCACCAATTTAAGACCTCACTTAAGGTAACTTCTTTCCAAGGCTCTGATGCCTCATCTGGTCAGAGGTGTAGCGCTTTTCTTCTTACAGTGAGGTTAATGAGTCTGTCACATACAGGTGACATCAAGAAGTTAAGTGCTCAGCGAATGTTGGGCTCCACTTCTTCCTCCTTGGAGTTTCCAGGTTGGACCAAATGGAGGATGCTCAGGCAGGCAAGGGTGAAGCGGTGTGTTTCCTGACTGGCTCGTGGACAGTTCTTCAGGTTAGCCTATGTCAAACTTGTGCCTGGCTCCAAGCATTCACCTGGCCATCCCTGCCCAGCGTCTCCTGCTGGAGGCACGATCTCCAGCTACTCTCTTCCTTCATGATGTTGACCCTGAGGAAGGAGTCCTTCCGTTCTTGACATACAGGTTTATTTGCATCGTGTTGGGAGGTCCTGTATTCGGAGACTTGCAGAAACGGCAAGCTGTTTGGTTGTAGTAGGACAGGAAGGAGCACTGGCTGGAATACCACAGCCTGTTATTACTCTGCATGCAAAAAAAAAAAAAAATTAAATCTTAGTTTTAACTTGCTATGGGTAATAGATTAGATAAAAATGAATTTATTTTTAATAATTAGAAATGAAGGAAAATTAAAAATTGGAAGGAACTGTATTACTTTTCTTGTTGCTGTGACAAAAAGAAACCGGTCAAAAGCAACTTAAGGAAATTTGGTGGCTGACATTTGTTATCAGTGTGACACGTCTGGGAGAGAGGGACCCTCAGTTCATGGATTGCTTCTGTTGGCTCTCAGCAGCCATGTCTGTGGGAATTTTCTTGCTTGCTGGTTGAAGTGGGAGGCGGTAAGTATCATCCTGGTCAGGTGAGCCTGGGCTGTGTAAGAAAGGGAGATACACAAACCAGGGGAAGCGAGCTGGTAAGTGGAGCACAGAACACGGAAGAGCACCGTAAGCAGAGCCGGTAAGCGGTGCTCCTCCGTGATCTGTGCTCCACTTCCAACCTCCGGGTTCCTGCCGTGGCTTCCCTGTATGATAGACTGTGACCTGTTGCTTTTGGCCCTAGTGGTTTTTGTTTGTTTGTTTTGTTGTTCTTTTCTTCTTTCCCTTCCTTCCTTCCTTCCTTCCTTCCTTCCTTCCTTCCTTCCTTCCTTCCTTCCTT
>NC_034591.1:135829410-135835001 GCF_900095145.1 Mus pahari | reverse complement strand
AGACAGGGTTTCTCTGTGTAGCCCTGGCTGTCCTGGAACTCACTCTGTAGACCAGGCTGGTCTCGAACTCAGAGATCCACCTGCCTCTGCCTCCCAAGTACTGGGATCAAAGGCATGTGCCACCACTAACTGGCTTGGCCCTAGTGTTTATCACAGCAACAGGAAAGTAACTAGGATAGGCAGGAAGGATTTGTTTTGGCTAATAGCTTGGGGTCCAGTCCACCATGCTGGAGAAGCCACAGTGGCAAGGCCGTGGAAGTCTTTGTGTTCCCACTCAAGAACCTCGGAGAAATGAACTCTGGGACTTCATTGCTTTCTTTGTTCGTTTTGGGACCAGCACGTGAGATGGGTCCATTTGGGTCTTTTCTCCTCAGTTAAACTGCAGGAAACACTTTCATACCATTCACAGGTATAATCGAGTCAAGTTGACCATGGAGAGTAACCATTAAAATGAGGTAATAAATTTAAACTAAAGCTGTATAAAAAGTTGAAGGCTTTAGCTTCATCCTATTTGGGAGTAGGTCTGGAACTCTTCCACATCACTTAGAGCTGAGGGGACAGCCGTCTTTTTTTTTTTTTTCCTTAAATATTCTGGTTATAGACTTGAAGACTCAGCTACCTAAACCCTTAGTGGTGGAGTTTTCCCAGGGCCTATGGCCAAGGTCATCTCTAACATGGTCTCACACAAGCAGTTGCCAAAGGTCTCTCTCTGAGATCCTCTTACAAATACCTTCCTCCTCTCCTTTCCAGCTTGTCCGCTAACCGGAGTTCACAGAGATGTGTGGCCCACTCACATCCTCCTCATGCAGCCCCCTCATCCGGTGGCTTGCCCTCTGCTGGGTCCACGATTAGCTGAGGGAGTGGGGACCCCAGGACTCCCTCCAGAACAAGAGATAAAGCCCAGTGCTGCATCTCAGTTCTTGGGTCTTCGTGGGAGAAGGGAGATGGGAATGGGAGGACAGCCCCAGTGGATGACTTTCAGCGGTAGCAGTGACAATTGTAAGAGGGAGGAAGATGAGGGAGGAGGACCAGGGCAAGGACCCAAGCGGGGGACGTTTTCTCTCCTTTTTCATTCTAGTGACTCTTTTCTTGTCTATAAGTTTTTCAGCCCATAATTAATTGTGTGCTTTTGACAACTATAAACAGGTTTATAATCTGATATCGTTGATTGCCCCTTTATCGGCTTGCTGTATCTGTTTGCCAAACCCTTTTATTTTTGTCCTTGGAGATTTTCTTTTTTTACTTTATGAAGGACTTAGTTGTGTCCATTTTTTCTAAAAAAAAAAAAAGCTAGTAATATTGCAATATTATAATATTGCGTGTATGTGGTATTGTAAGCACTCTGGGGTATTTTTCCAAAGAAGTTGATTTAAACTCCTTTTTAAGATATGTTTGTTTGTTTGTTTTTCAAGATCAACTCACGTAGCTAGGGATTCTTTGTATAGCCTTGACCTGTCCTGGAACTTTCTCTGTAGACCAGGCTGGTCTCAGATTATCAGCTTCACCCACCTCTGCCTTCTGAGTGCTGGGATTAAAGGTGTGCGCTGTGGCAGCATAGACCCTGCTAGGTAGGAGTTGGAGATATGAAAGTTTCTTTTTTAAAAAAACTTTATATGCCCCATACAGGGGAACGCCAGGGCCAAGAAGTGGGAGTGGGTGGGCAGGGGAGCAGGGTGGGGGGGAGAGTATAGGGGACATTCGGGATAGCATTTGAAATGTAAATGAAGAAAATATCTAATAAAATAAGTTAAAAAAATTTAAAAAGAATTACTAATTTGTCTTTCAATTCTTCAGATATTTATTGAACTTTTGTATGTTCTAGGAACTATGACTGTACTGATAAAGCTGTTGGAAGTTTATAGGGTGGCTTGTGGCAGATATTCAGGCCTGGTTATGACAGCATATGTATTTAATCCCAGTGCTCAGGAAAAAGACAGGTTGCTGCAAATCTGAAGCTAGCTTTTGCACATGTGGTATGAGCCCCTCTCTCCTTCCCTCCCTCCCTCTCCCCCTCCCTCTCTCCCTCCTTCCCTCCCTCCCTTCCCAAGATATCGGTATGTAACCCTGCCTGTCCTGGAACTCATCATGTAGCTTAGGCTGGCCTTGAACTCACAGAAATCTGCCTGCCACTGTCTCCACCATGCCTGACTACAATCTTGCCTTAAAAGAAATAGCCCGGTGTGTGGCATGGGCCTTCCATTGTAGCACTCAGTAGGCAGAGGTAGGTGGATCTCTGTGAGTTCCAGGTCAGCTAGGGTGACATAGTCAGACCTTGTCTCGAATGAATGAATGAATGAATGACCTCTTCAACCCCCAAACCACTTCAGTGGTTGACTCCAAGGGTAGAAACAGAGTGTCCGGCTTGACAGGGGGGTGGATACCAGCTGAGTCATCTCAAGAAAAGATGTGATAGAGCTTGTTGTAGTAAAGGAGAAAATACGAGGTTATGGGTTTCAGACATGATTCTCTGGCTCCATTCTGTCCTGACTATTTTAATTAAGAGATACTGTACCAGTCCAGTACGCTCTTGTGAGTAGGAAGTGCTTTATTTTTCTCATAGTGCTGGGATTTGTGACGTACCAGGCAGTGCCCTCGGCACTGAGGGCACAGTATGGGTCACGAAATTTAAGAGTTTTTTTTTTTTTTTCCCCTTTGTAGACCCTGGGTTTCTGGTGAGGGAAGGGCAGGAAGTAATCGTACCAGCAAACAGGGAAGGATTTTAGATGGTGATACATTCTGGGAGGAGGAATGTGGCAGCGGCCCAAAGTCACTGCTTGAAGGTAAGAGGCTTCCCAAGAGGTGACATTTTGAAAACAGGTGTCTTAGCGGTACAGGATGTGATTAAGCACCCGATGAATGTCAAGATTATAAGGCTTTTAGTGATCCAGAAAGAGGGAGCCCGGTAGAGACGATAAAAAGAACGAAGTTGCTGCTGGCTCAGTGTCCTTTCTGCCCTTCCTGCCATCCTGGAAGTTCTCCCTTTTACCTCCTGGCAGGAAGAGCCAGCTGCTGCCTCTGCGCTGTCTACTCAGGGTTATTCCGGACCTGGAGAGAGACCCATAGTTGTATAAACCTGGATCCCAAAACCAGGATGGGGTTGGGTCCTTCCTCACCTACTGAAAGCCTGGCTGGAATTAACCTCTGCTCCCCAGTCGCTCGCGGCAGGTTTTTTTTTATTCCTCCATTAGACCACTTATCAAGGTCTGCTTGTATCAGAGTTATTTCTGTCTGGATTTGTCTTCCCCCAAGAGATTGTGAATTTCTAGAGTGATGGACGTAGGCGTTGCCCCCCACAGCTCTCTGGTACAGAGATTCTTAACACTTGGTGGATTGTGTATTCCAGTAAAAACCCCATGGTGAAACTATAGGCCCTTTCCCCTGAAGTTTGTTCACCCCTCAGATAGTTCCCATAATATTTTGGGGACTTACTCAGTCCCCTCACCCCTATCCCGGAATCCTTAAGCAGTATTTCCTTAAGTGTTTTCCCCAGTGCTCTGATAAGCTCTCAGGGGCTGATTGATGAGAACTTCCTGCCAATTATTCCCCCCTCCCCGCCTCCCCGCCTCCCCGCCTCCCCGCCTCCCCGCCTCCCCGCCTTAGTTGCAGAGGACAGATATCAAGTGGTAGCTAGGAAGCTGGGAAGAGCCCCTCCATAAGAGGGATGTAAACTGGATGCCCCGTCCAGTGGCAGTGATGTTCATAGAGTGGTGGCTATCCTCAAGCCTTGGGCTAGCCTTCTCTCACATCTTTGCCATGGTTCATGCTGCATTCTGCTGTCATCCCTTCTGCTCGGTTTTCAAATTCTGCCTACCCTTTGATCTCCTCTCTCTTGAGCCTTCTTTATTTGAGAATCAGCCGATCTCGTCCTCCTTGGAACTTTGTTGCAGTTAAGTTGTGTGAAGCTTGTCATCTGAGGTCTGTCCCCTCAGCTACCTGAGATGCTCCGTTAGGGCAGCTCATAGCGCTGTTCTATAAACATTTGCCAAGTACCTGAAGAGGCAGCCTGTCACCTTAGATGGAAGTTCATGCTTCCTCTGAGGTTGCCACTATACCACCTGAGCCACCTGCTATTATTGTGTAAAGGTTCCCCACCTCCCAGAGAGATGTGTAGCTCAGGCTGGTCTTTAAACTCACTCTGTAGTTGGGGATAATCTTAACCTTCTGATCCTCCTGCCTCTGCCATCCCGGGTGCTGGGATTTCAATCATGTGCATGGAGCCAGGCATGCTGGGCAAATCTCTACCAACTAAGCTACATCTGCAGTCTGGTAGTGGGTTCTTGAATCCCTTCTGTGTCTCGTTGGATTGGTTTCAAGGCACTGTCTTTAACACATATAGCTACCTGTCCTCCAGCCCCAAATGTTAGAGATTGGAGTCTTTGAGGTGACTGATGTCTGCATTTTTTGTTTGTTTTTGTTTTTGTTTTTGTTGTTGTTTTTTGTTTTTTGTTTTTTGTTTTTTTTTTTGAGACAGGGTTTCTCTGTGTAGCCCTGGCTGTCCTGGAACTCACTTTTGTAGACTAGGCTGGCCTCGAACTCAGAAATCCACCTGCCTCTGCCTCCCAAGTGCTGGGATTAAAGACATGTGCCACCACACCCGGCTGCATTTTTTAATCCTAACCCCATGGCAGACATTCACAGGAGAAATCCTCTGAGTCTGTGCAATCTGAGACTCAGCACAGTTCTCCAAGTGATTGCTACAGATTCAACTGAGTTACTCTTTACAGTTGAGCCTGTTTGCCCAACATCATGACTTTATCAATGAGGAACTAAGGCCTACAAAACTTTAATTAACTTGTGCAGATGGCAGAACTGGGCTCCAAACTCCTGAGAACCATTTTGCCTGCTCATTTGTTCCCCCTTTATCTGCTAATGCTTTCTTCTTCTCCTCCTCCTCCTCCCCCTCCTTCTTCTGTCAGTGGTTCTCAACCTGCCGGTTGCAACCACTTTGGTGACTGAACAACCCTTTCACAGGGGTCACTAAGAGCATCGGAAAACACAGATATTTACATTATGATTCATAACAGTAGCAAAATTACAGTTATGAAGTAGCAATGAAAATAATTTTGTGGTTGGGGTCACCACAATGTGAGGAACTGTATTAAAAGGTCCCAGCATTAGGAAGGTTGAGAACCACTGCCTTAGGTGATATTTTATTTTGTTTTCTCAGCACTGTGTATAGAACCCAGTGTATCATGCATGCTAGGCAGGTACTCTACCATTGAGCAACACCCTCATCCCGTGTTTATCTCTTCTTACCAGTTGGGGCAGCTGACGTCATTGTCATTGCCACTTAATTGCGGGTGGATCGTGTTCCCAGTGCAACAACTGCTCTTAGTGGTAGTCTGTGGCTTTGCTGAGATTTCTCTTTTGACACCTGCTTTGATATTAGTGGTAGAGAGCAGCCTCAAAGATGTTCTTATTGATGTTGAATTCTCACATTGCAAGGGGCAGGTCAAGACTTGACATTCTTCATCCAACAGATTCCTGTGTGTTAGGTTCCCGTCCTGAGAACAGAAGAACAGAGCCCATTCAGTGCAGGGCACCTCCTCTCAAAGCTTTTTTAACCCTAACTGTAACCCTAACCCTAACCC
>NC_034591.1:135825223-135829063 GCF_900095145.1 Mus pahari | reverse complement strand
CAGAGGCAGGCGGATTTCTGAGTTCGAGGCCAGCCTGGTCTACAAAGTGAGTTCCAGGATAGCCAGGGCTATACAGAGAAACCCTGTCTCAAAAAGCCAAAATAATAATAATAATAATAATAATAATAATAATAATAAAATAAAAATAAAAATAAAAATAAAGGAAAAGACAAAGACCTGGCCTGGTAATGCACACTTGTTATTCTAGCTTCTAGGGAAACTGAGGCAGAAAACTTATAAGTTTAAGGCTTGCCTGGGTACAAAATGAGTTCAAGGCCAACCTTGGTAACTTAAGGAGACCCTGTACCAAAATAAAAGCTAAAAAGAAAAGAAAAGAAGGAAAGAAAAGCAAAGAGGCTCTGGATGTAGCTCCACGGTTAAGCACTCGCTTGGCATCATCCTGTGTGAGGCCCCAGGCTTACTCTCTAGTACTGTCCCCTCCCCACAGAGAAAGATGAAAGGGGTGGGCAGAAAAACACAACCCTTTTCTCTTTTGAGAACATAGTAGATCTGGGCCCCAGCGGTGTGACTTTCAGTCTTGTTCTGATGTGAACTGGCTGTCCGTCTTTCGGTCCTGCTCTTCCATGCCTGGGGCTCAGTCTTTCTTTGTCAGCACAGAGTCCTGACTGTGACTCCTGGTCTCCTCTAACCCTGACACTGTCCTCAGAGAAGTGGTATTTGCCTCAGCGTTCAGTATCCTGAGCTGACTGTGGCCAGAGAAAAATGAGCAAAACAGAAACTAGGGAAGATGACTGAGTTCCAATCCAGGCTCCTTAGAATCGCTCGCTGTGTAAACTTGCCTTACCCAGGTGAGATGGGAGACTGGGTGGAGGCACACTCTATCCTTGAGATGGCTGCTGTCTTCACCTCCCCCTTTCCCACTGACAGGCAAGTGGGATCTATGGGGAAGGCTTAAGGTTGGATGATGATGTGCGGCTCTTCAGCTGAAGAGGCTGGGTGACTTTTAGGGGGCATTTCCCTAAGCCCTGGTCACTGTTATCGTCCATCTCCAAGTCCTCCCCTACACTTCTGAGCTATAGACTGGACTGGGCCCTACACTAGGGCCTCACCCTCTTTTCCTCCTGCCTGCTGGGCAGCTACCACATAAACACTGCAGTGTGCTTAGCCCCGGAGCTGAGCGGGAAGACTTCTGTTCAGGGACTGGCTGAGGAATTGCCTACTAATTTTGGCAGTTCCTGCCACAAGCTTGACCAGACCATCCGAAGTGAGGGAATGAGAAGTAGGAGTTAGTGAGTCATGGGCAGAGCCATGGGGAGGAAGCCCTTGGCAGAGGTGCCCATTCAGGGAGCCAGTTTCCCTTGCAGTGATGGGGAGCAGAGGTTCTGGATCCTTCCCCTCCCCCAGGCTTGCTCACTTAGGTAGCTGTTCCGTTGAGCATCCCCGGGGTGGTCTGTTAATGGTGATAACGACCCTGAGTACACAAGGGGAAACCCTGGCATGGGGCAAGCTTCTAGCAGACTTTGTTTTTTAGAGAGCTCGGAGTTCAGGCGAGGGCTGAGCGTATCATCCGCGGATACAGGTGTGGGGGAAGTGCCACAGCGCAGCTGTCAGAGTCCTGGTGGCCCGCAGCTGTCAAAGTCCTGGTGGCCCGCTTCTCTTGTGTTTCCGTAGGGTGCAGCCTGAGGGTGACCAGGGTGGGAGGGTGGGATTGCTTTCTGTGCCTTTTCCTAACCCCTTGTTGTCCTGGGGCAGGGCAGACAGGCTCCCAGTCATTACCTCACCGCAGAGCCCTGTTTGCCAGGGTTGAGAGGAGGAACCGCTTGGGTGGAGAGCTCCAGGCTAATTTTAGACTTGGAGACTCCCAGGCAGCTGGCTGGGACAACTGGGGTCTGTCTCCTTGCAGGGAGCTTTGCATGTGGCTCTTCTATAGGTCTTCTTGGGGCGTGGGATGAGGGGGATGGGGGAAGGGAGGTTAGGGGTGGGGTACATTCCTGCCTCAGCCTCGGCTTCAGGGAAAGCCTGGGGGGAATTAGGGCCCAGGAACTGCTACTTTTTTCAACCTTGTTTTTCCTTGTGTTAAGATATTTCCAGCCTTCATGAGTCCTGGTGGCTTTGGAGACTAGAAACTACTAATATAGCAAGGTGTGGGTCTTTGAAACTCCGAAAGTGTGCAAGAGGGGATGTGAGTGTGCGTATCTAGCCTCCTCCTCACCTCAATACCTAGCTAGCTAATCATCTAATTTTATATTTTTCAATTTTTTTTCCTGTTGGCACACATATAGTAAACGGAGAGAGAAAAAAAAAAAAAAAAAAAAGACTGAGTCACACATGGGGATAAAGATGTGAGGGTCGTTGTTGGATGCAGCTAGCTCCTTGCTTCTGTTCCCCCAGTCCCAGGATAGAGTCCATGGTCCTTTCATTACCCATCTGAAGCCCAGCTGGTGGTGGTATTTTCTGGCGTTATCTCACAGACTCCCGACCCAGGAAACACCGGAAGGGAAGCCAGAAAGCCAGAGCCTCTCCAGTTTTTACCAATGAGAAAGCTGAGGAGGACTTTGTCCAAGGTCAGATAGTTAAAAAGTCAAAAGGCAGAGGCTAGGGAGATGGATCAGTGGTTCGAAAGCACAGGCTGCTCCTCTAGCAAACCCTGGTTCAATTCCCAGCACGCACATGACAGCTCAGAGCTGTCTAACTTCAGTTTCAGGGGACCCATCCCATCATCAGGCATGCATGTGCTGCACATAACTGTGCACGCAAGCAAAAATACCTGTACACATAAAAGCAAATTAAAAAAATAAAATAAAAATCCAAAGGCCCACTGCTCTGAGCCAGGCCTGGTCGTGCTCGCCTGTGATCCCAGCTCTCTGAAGGCCAAGGTAAGGAGATTATGAGTTAGGGGTCGGCATGGGCTACACATATAGTGGAAATGTTTCAGAAAAAAAGAGGCAAAAGCTACATTTGGTTCTGGTTCTGCTCTAACTATACTATACTATAGCTATCCATACCCTCATTCACTCAACTTTATTAGTTTATTTAGAGGTGTGTGTGGGTCTCAGAATTTTGCTTGGTGGCTTCCAAGTTCTGGGCTCAAGCCAAACTCATGTTTTAGTGACCCAAGTACTTGGGACTACAGGTCTGTCATACATAGTGTGTGCGCATAAAGATTATTACTCTGGATACAAAGATCAAAAATAGATGCTGGGGTCGTAGTTCAGTGGCTGGGTACTGGCCTAGCATATACAAAGCCCAGAGTTGATCTCCAGCACTGTAGACAACAAAAATCCTCCAGACAGCAGAGTCTTGGGGTGAGGGTCAGAATCTGGGAAGAGAGTTGGGAATTTGAAGACACACACACACACACACACACACACACACACACACACGTTATGAAGGAACTTTATCTGATTCATAAGCACAAGCAGAGGGGTGGATACGCAGCTATTACCTTACCAGCCATCTCTCCGTTCCTTCTGATATCTTTACTTTCGAATGTAATTGAAAGTCTGAGGAAGTTGGAAAAAGTACTCTGGTTAGGTCAGGAGGAGAAACCTAAGAAGAAAACATAGGGGGCTGGAGAAATGGCTCAGTGGGTAAGAGCACTGACTGCTCTTCCAGAGTATCCAGGTTCAATAACTAACAAACACCTGGCAACTCAAAACTGTCTGTAACTCCAGTTTAGGGGATCTGACGCTCTCACACAGATATACATTCAGGCAAAACACCAATGCATACAAAATAAAAATAAATTAGAAAATATTTTTTAAAAATAAGTAAATTAGCCGGGCGTGGTGGCGCATGCCTTTATTCCCAGCACTTGGGAGGCAGAGGCAGGCGGATTTCTGAGTTCGAGGCCAGCCTGGTCTACAGAGTGAGTTCCAG
>NC_034591.1:135752232-135825187 GCF_900095145.1 Mus pahari | reverse complement strand
AAAAACCAAAAAAAAAAAAAAAAAAAAAAAAAAGTAAATTAGCAGGCAGGGTGCTAAGGACCAGGTAGAGCCGTAGTAAGAGTCCACCCCGTGCTCGATACATGACCTCGTGGCCCTGTGGGGGCAGAAACCTTTCTAGTCCCAGTTTACAGAGGGCAAAAAAACTGAAGCTCACAGAGGTCCCTCACCTTATTCAAGGTGTCATGGTGAATCATGTGTGCAGCCAGGTGTTGTGAATGCCATGCTGGAGGAGGGAAGGGATATATATATATATATATATATATATATATATATATATATATATATTGGGCTGGTTGGAAGGCGTCTGGGAGGGAGGAGGAAGAATCTGTCACCTCCCCAAGCTTGGTCCTCAACTTATAAAAGAGAGCTATATTTTATTTGTCAATAAAATTTTAAAAGTTATTCCTGGCATCAGAAATGATACAAGGAAGGAGAAAGAAGGGCAGACTATTTAAAGGGTCGGGTTCTGTGTCTGAGAAACTTATAAGGCAAAGAAGAACTGTTCTGTCTCAGATAGCTGCAAACTGAGGTGCCTGTGCTAGTTTTCCTGCCTTAGGAGGAGTTCTCTAGAGAGAAGAAAGAACACAAAGTTGAATCTACGTAAAGGCAGACAAAGCATTGGAGAACAAGAGAAAAGCTTTTACTTTCCTTATTTGATTTAACAGATAAATTAGAAATAATGTATTTGTACTTCACTCGCACTTGTACTTCTGCGTGATTATACAGAAATAAGATGAATGCCAGCAGTGATACAAGGGACAGAGTGGAGGAACTGGAGATATTTTGTTAGTATAAAGTATAATTATAGTGTTCGGTATTGTTCCAAAAGTGAATATGGATTCATTGTAAATGTGTTTTGACACGGGTGTGTGATGCTGGCACTTAGGCAAAGGAAAAGTCCTCTACAGAGAGGACTACTGTAGGTGCGGAAGCCAGTCTGGTCTATGTAACAAGACCCTGTATCAGTCAAAGAAGGGGTAGAGATATGGCTCTGTTAGTAAAGTGTCCTTTGCATAAGGACTCGAGTTCTGATCTTCAGCACCCATGTAAGAGCTGGCCAGTGGCCCTTGTGTATAACCCCAACACTGTGCAGATGGACATAAGAGAATCCTTGGAAAAATCTTCATTAACTAGATAGCCTCGTTGAATCATTTGGTGAGAGACCCTGTCTCAAAAAATAAGGAAGGTGACTGATTTCGGCCTTTGGTCTAGAAAGGAAGAAATAATTGAAGCTGCACATGTGGGGGTAGGGCACATGCTTTTAGTTGTAGCTTGATAGGAGGCTCATTCGTGGGTGTGTGCTAATACTGGTTACCTAGTGAATTTCAGGCTGGGAGGAGGGAGGGAGAGAGAGGGGGGAAGAAGAAGAAGAAGAAGAAGAAGAAGAAGAAGAAGAAGAAGAAGAAGAAGAAGAAGAAGAAGAAGAAGAAGAAGAAGAAGAAGAAGAAGAAGAAAAGAAGAACAAGAACAAGAAGAAAAGAAGAAGAGGAGGAGGAGGAAGAGGAGGAGGAGGAGGAGAGAAGAGAAGAGAATAATAGTAACAAGAAAAGACCTATGTAGTTATATATAGAATGAAGAAAAATATACTACACTAATGTTGGCTAAAGCAGACATAGCTGCGTTAATTTCAGACAGAGCAGACTGCCAGGTAAAGAGACTTATCAAGGGTAAGGAGGAACATTACACGATGACAAAGGGCCAAGTATTCCTAGAAGATAGAACAATCCCTAAGGTCTATGTGCTTACTGATAGTGTCGAAATACACGAATCAGAAACTGATAAGACTTCAAGGAGAAATGAACAGGCCCATTGTTGCAGTTGGAAACTTAACCCCTCTTTCAGAAACGCATCCATCTTTCCAGCAGGCAGAAAATCAGGGAGGACAGAGTCAAGCTCAGCAGCACTGTCCATTAACTGGATATAATTGACAGCTATCCATCAATTGGATATAACTGGCAGCTGCCCATCAACTGGATATAATTGACAGCTGTAGGCTGTATTGTCCACAGATAGCACAGCACACATTCCTCTCAGGCTTTTATCAGGATAGATCACATTCTGGGCTATAAAGTATGCCGTAGGACGTATGAGGCTAGAATCATACACAATCCCTGCTCAGGCCTTGGAAAATTAAACATCGAACGTGTAGGTAAGAAGAGATCTGACGTTAGTACGCTGGGCTTCCACGGACGGAAGCTATACAGTGTAGCACAAACAAGTTCCAGGAAGCAGATGGAACACTGAAGACTGGAGTAGAAGTCAACGAACACAGGGGATTAAGAGAAAACCAACAACCCCAAAACTGGTCCTTTGAAAATCTCAGTCAAGTAGGTAAGCCTCTAACTCGGGTTCACTAAGGAAAAAGAGATGACAGGTTCCTAATGTTAGAAATAAGAGAGGGTTAACTATTATAAGCCTAATGACGTTGGGAGGGCACTGAAAGAGGACTTGGCATGTGGCTCGGTGGAGAGAGTGCTTGATATGCAAACAGGGAGACCTGAATAGGGACCCTAGGACCCCCCACACATCTGTAGACTCCAGTGTCAAGGGGAGAGGTGACAGATGTGTGGCTCATGTGATAGATGTCTGCAGAAGGGAGTGTCTGTGGGGCCAGCTAATATGCCTAAAATGGAAAGCTTCAGGTTCAGTGAGCAACCCTGTCTCAAGAAGTAAGATGGCAGCTGAGAGATGGTTCAGTCATTCAGAGTACTTCCAGAAGACCCAAGTTCAGTTCCCAGCACCGATATCAAGAATCTGACAATTGCTGTAACTCCAGCTCCAGGGCATCTGATGCCTCCAACCTCCAAGTGCACTGTACACATGTGCATATGCCCAGATATAGAGACACAAATATACATAACTACATTTGGCTTTTGAGACCGGGTCTCTCTACATAGCCCTGGCTGCTCTGGAACTCACTGTGTAGTGTAGGCTGGCCTCACAGAGATCTGCATGGCTCCTGAGTGCTGGGATTAAAGGTGTGTACCACCATGCCCAACAATAAAGTAAATCTTTAAAAAAGAATTTGAACAGGTCTATACCCATAATATCTGAAAGACAGAACCTGCTAATTCATGAGAAGAACTAGACCATGTGAACAGGCTTCTATCTGTTAAAGGCATAGAGCCAATAACCTAGGGCAAAACCACCAGCCCAGGTTTGTGGTACAAACTACCAAGCCTTTAAGGAAGATACAACGAATTCTCCACATTTTCTTCCAGAAAGCAGAAGCAGGGGGAACACTTGCTATCTTGCTCTCTCTCTGCATACAGCATCACACTGATCTCTAAACCAAGACGTTACCCAAGAGCACGAGCGAGGAGGAAAATCTAAACTTCTACAACTCAGTCAAGAATATAAAAACTCTACAGCTAACGTCAACCGTAGCAGTGTGAAGTGCAAAGGTTTTCCACTAACATCAAGAACTTTAAAGCTTGGAAACCTCCCTCCTTAGCCCTTTGTCCTGGAAGTCACACTTAATGGGATAAGACAAGAAAAGGAAATAACAGGTATAACGATTGGCAAGGAAGAAATAAATGTTCATTGTTCACAGAACCCCTGACAGCTGATGTAGGACGTCCAAAGGAGTCCCAGAAACCACTAAGGTTAGCAAGGCTACAGAGTACACATTCAGGTGACTGCCAATCATGTTCTTGGGACAGAGTTTCTTTATGTAGCCTTGGCTGGCCTCGAACTCACAGAACTCTACCCACGTCTGCCTCCCAAGTGCTAGGATTAAAAACATGTAGCACTGTAACCAGCTGTGATTTTCTTTCTTTCTTTCTTTCTTTCTTTCTTTCTTTCTTTCTTTCTTTCTTTCTTTCTTTCTTTCTTTCTTTCTTTCTTTCTTTTTTCTCGAGACAGGGTTTCTCTGAGTATCCCTGGCTGTCCTGGAACTCATTCTGTAGACCAGGCTGGCCTTGAACTCAGAAATCCACCTGTCTCTGCCTCCCAGGTGCTGGGATTAAAGGCGTGAGCCACCAGTGCCTGGCACAATTTTCTTAATATTTACTCAACAATGAACAAGTGGGATTTGAGATTGAAAACATGTTAAGGTTTATATTATCACTTGTCTAGAATGAAATATCCAAGTATAAATATGAAGAATACGTGTGAGACCTATATGAGGAAAATGACGGAAGGATGGGAAAACGAAGTAAATTGATTTTCTGTCTGTAGAGAAAATAAGCCAACATCATGCCTTTCCTTGACCTGTCCAGCCATAAAAATCTTGCCTGTTTTACCTTCACAATGACCATATTAGTTTGAAATCTCTATGCCTGATTTCTCTGTCTGTCTCTGTGTCTGTCTGTCTGTCTTTATATATGTATGTGTTGCTGAGGATCAAACCAAGGGTCTAGTTCATGCTAGATAAGTGCTCTGCCCCTGGGATATATGCCCACCCCGTCTCATTTTTATTTTTAGGTAGGGCCTCACTAAATTGCCCAGGTAGTGTCTTGAACTTGGGGATCCTTTTGGCGCACCACATACATAGCTGGCATTGTAGGCTTATGCCACCAGACCCAGCAGAATCTCAATACCTTCTTACCTGAGCCACCATAGCTCCTTAAATGTTCTACACCCCACCCCAACCCCTTATGTACGTCTGTGTACCATTAACACGCCTGGTGCCTGTGGAGGTCAGAAGAGGGCATCAGATCTCCTGGAACTACAGATAGATGTGAACCACTATGTGGGTGCTGAGAATCAAACGCAGGTCCTGTAGAAGCGAAAGCTGTGCTCCTAACCACTGAGCTATCGGCCCTCAAGCTGCTGCTTGTGTTGCTGAGGCAGTGTAAAGTTTGACTCTGGCTTCAGAGGCTCTCTGGTGCAGCTGCTGCTCCTGCTGCTGCTCCTGCTAGTCCTCCTGCTGGTGCAACACCTAAGTACACTATGGGCGCACAGGTCAGATCCATACCCTAGCACATGGGATCCATTGTGGCCAACTCTCCAATATAATTGGCTGTGCCTTGAGAGAATTTTTCCGAGATAGGGGTTTCTCCATGCCAGAGGCTCTGAGTAGTGCTAGAAGCAGAGACACTGGAAAAGGAGATTAGAAGACCCACAGAGCCACCATTTGTTCTGAGACGAAAGCTATAAGAGTGTCAGAGTGGAACACAGGGCATCTGTGGATGGGTAGGCTGCCCCTTCTGTTAGAGTGCCCAGTCCCTGATAAGAGCAATGACAGGTGAGTCTGCTGCATGGTGGAGGCAGTGTGGAAAACTGACTTCTTCTTTGACTGGGAACTAGGAAATCAGGGGATCCAAAGGGCACGTAGAGTTTTGGTTGACTTCTGGCTCTGAGTAGCATAAACACGTGTCACGGTGGGGGATAACTAGCCTTTGTAGGGTGCCATTTATGCCTTTATCTGGTAGGTTTTATTTTTCCTTTTATAGGTTAAGTAAACTGAGGCTGAGAATGGGTAAGTCTCGGGATTCACAGTCATGCTAAGTACGTTCTACCTGACTGGAGAATCCTAATTGCTCCTGCGGATGGCCTTCCTGAGGTGGCTTGTGTTGGGACTCACGTGGGGAGGTCTTTTCCATCATTCTTTTGAGGGTTTGTCTTTTCCTTCCAAAATTCCAGTACCTTCACTGAGTCTCCAGTCACTTGACTTGCTTGTTGTTTTTTTTTTTTGTTGTTGTTGTTGTTGTTATTGTTGTTTTTTTTGTTTTATTTTGTTTTGTTCTTTTGAGACAGGGTTTCATGTAGCCCAGGCTGGCTTCCAGTTTGCTATGTAGCCAAGGGTGACCTGATCCTCCCGCCTGTAAGTCCAGAGTGCCAGGATTAGAGGCATTGTGTTGATTCATTGTGCTGGAGATTCAACTTGGGGCCACTGCGCGCTAACTCAGAATCCTACCAACTGAGCTACAGCCTCAGCCTGCCTTTTTGTTGCTTTATATTATCGTGTGTTTTGAGACAGGACCTCACTCTGTAGCCTAGACTGACCTGGAACGCTTGTGGTATCCTGACTGTCTCCTGACTGACTGTTCTCAGCTGGCTGTCTCCTAACTGTTCTCAGCTGGCTGTCTCCTAACTGTTCTCAGCTGGCTGTCTCCTGACTGTTCTCACATTTTCAGTCATCCTCTTGCCTCAGCAAGTGGGATCCCAGGTCTGAGCTCCGACCCCTGGCTCATCCTGACTTTTTAAAGTAGATCTCAGTGTAGTTGTCCAATGCCCTGCTCCCCAAATGCACCTGCAGAATTAAGAAAGTTAAAGATCTCACTGTAGGCTTCCAGCAAGCAGTAAGTGAGATGCAATACCTGTGAGCTCGCTTCTATTTTTGGCACAGGAAGCACTCACTGGGACTCCAGGCCCTTGCTCAGGGCCACGGGGCACAGCTGTGCCTGTTGTATACTACACGGATGTCCCTCTTCCCAGGGGGTGAGTTCAGTGTGAGTTCCCCCTGCCGAGCGTATCTGCACAGAGGGCCCAATGGCACTCCTAGGGTAGGTGACTTGAGTGTGCCGGGGCACTCGGGGTGGCCTCGCTCTGGTGTAGGATTCCTCTCAGATTTAGAGAGGCCATCTCTGTGAAATAATAGGGGAACTGCCACTCACTGCCACACCTTCAGCGAGGAGTCAGTTCTCAAGGGGTGACAGGTGGCTGAGCCTGACAACTTGTTTGATGGTACATGTTGGAAGGAGATGGCTGACTCCTGAAAGCTGTGGCCTCTAACCTCCTCACGCATCGTAGTACATACTCTCTCAAAGATAATAAATGAAAATGTAGAAGATGAAATGAGTGAGCCTGGATCGGGCACTCCTTGGCTTCGGCCCCTCTTTTATCGTTGGTTATACGCACAGTTTTTCGTCTTTGCCCTCCTTCCCAAGAGCAAGCAGAGATTGCTAGTTTTGTGTGAAGTTTTCCAGGTGTTAAATATTGCCTCAGATCCTCTAAAACACCATGAGTTCTAAGGCGCTTGTAGCTCCTAAATTAAGGTTCTGCTGTCTAGCAGGTATATAAACTTTGAGGAGAAACAATTTTAAAATGTTATTCTCTAGGGGCTAGAGAGATGAGGGCTCAGCAGTATGGTGCTGACTGTATGAGGTGGTTTGAGTGAGAATGCCCCCCCTCCCATAGGTGCATGCGTTTAAACATGGGGTTCCAGCTGGTGGCGCTGTTTTGGAAAATCTAGGAAGTACAGCCTTGATGGGGGACGTCTGTCACTGGTGCTGGCTTTCAGGGAGGTTTAAAGTCCCAGCTCATTCCTTCTGCTCATTTTCTCTGTTCTGTGCTGTCAGCATCCTGTTCCATCCTGCTACGCCTGGACTCTAACCCTCTGGAACTATCAGTGAAAGGAAACTCTTCGCTGATTAGTTGCCTTGGTCACAGTGTGTTTTATCACAGATGTATTGATAACTAATACACGGTGTAAAACAAGGACTTAAGCTTGGATCCCTAGCATCTATGCAAAGAGCTAGACATGGCAGTGCCTGCCAGTAATCCTGATGCTGGTGGGGGGATGGGGGACACAGGTGAATCCCAGGGGCTTGTTGGCCATCCAGTCTCAAAAAATGATGTGGACAACAGACAAGGACACCCTATAATGACCTGTAGTCCCCATGTGTGTGCAGCCAGACATACCTACCTCCACAGACCCAGTAGTTGGCTGACCCGTGAGTGTCACACGTTGATAGGGCTTTCTGTGTCCTAAGCTGAGCTTCCAGCTCCTCCTGCCCTTTTGACTGTCAGGTGCTCTAACTTGGTGCAGTTGTCATTGGTGAGCCTGCCAGTCACGTTCAGCACTTTCTTAGTACACACTCAGGGTAGAAGGAAAGTGTTCGATTACAGCCACAGTTAACAAACACGCCGGGTATTGCATCCCAAATGATAAGGACATGGATGTTGGAGAGATAGTGCTGAGAGACATCCTGCAATCCCAGGAAGGCTGATGCAGTGGGATCTCCATGAGTTTAACTCCAGCTTGGACTATATATCTAGTTTTGGGCCAGTGAGCCCCTGTCTTGAAAGACAGAGGGATAGGAACATGCACCCTACAGAAAAAAAAAAAAAGAATGGAAATAGGTACAAGGACAAGACTGGGGTGACAAGGTACATAAGGTACATAAGGCAAGTGAGGTCAAATTGGATGGACAGCCTGGGGACTGTGGCTTAGTAGTAAGCAGATTGCTTGGCCCTACGTGACATTGTTGAATAAAGGCTATATGACACTGAGGAAATGAGTATGCAGACCCCTGTCATTGTTACACTGTGGCATTGATGTCCTTGTAACCCGGCATCCTTGATCACCTTGCTTGATTAAACAAGTTCCTGGATAGGAAACCCTACCAAGATGAGATACAGTGTTTCAACAGACACAGTAAGGTAGAAAGGTTTGGCCTGGCATTTCCAGCCAACAGTTCCCAGCAGTGAGTTCCCAGGGATTGTGGGGCGTTGTGTACAGTGACTCACCTGACCGCAAGGCTTCCCTGGTTTACAGCCCAAATACCTGTTCCTTCTCACTTCCACACCTCTCACCACTTAGCAGCCACACCCTACAGTCTTGGGGCCTCTGCTGTCCCCATCACCAGGCAAGAACGGTCACTTACACCCTCTTCCTGCTGGCCCCCTCCTCCCTCCTTGCTGGTGTGTCTCCTAGGAGCCAGAGTTTTCTGCGATCAGCTGACAGATTCTCCCTGGGCTCTTGTACAAAGCCCATTTCCTGTCTGTGTCTCAGATTTCTGACCTATAAAGTGAACCTCGGGCTTACAGCTTGCAGTGTGGAGCTGTGAATGAGGTCTTTGGGGAAGTGTTTCTTGCCAGATGAAAGATGCCACAGTGAGATCCACACAGTCCTCTCAATTTCTCTCTCTCTCTCTCTCTCTCTCTCTCTCTCTCTCTCTCTCTCTCTCTCTCTCTCCACCCACCCACCCTCCTGCCCCAAGCCTCGCCTCTCCATCCTTACTATTTATCATACAGATAAGAAGTCATATAGGTCTTGGAACCCTCAATGACCCCACTTTCCAAACCTACTGACCTCGTACAGTCTTCAGCTCACCCACCCGTACCCCATTAGATGTGACCAAGCACCTCCTTTCACCCCTGAAGAAACCTAAGTGTAACACGTGCTCAGGGAAAAGAGAATTGAAGCTGGGGTATAGCTTAGTGGTAGAGCACTGTTGCAGCTGCTCGAGGCCGAGTTCTGTCCTTCGGTCTTCATGTAGCTGCATGACACACAGTACACAATTCATTAATTACTGATTAAAAGAAGGAATGAGTGCAGGAGTTAACCATGAAACTTGCAGTAGCTTTTGTGTCTCTGCTCCGGGTGGAGTAAAGAGGGTTGTCTCTTCTTACCGTTTCTTTACTGTTAAAACTGGCCTTCTTGCCACTGGGTCTTTTCATGTAAGTGAGAAAGTGATGGTAAGTTGCGTCAGCAAAGCAGTGACAAACACAGTGAGGCTCCATGAGGACTTGTTGGATCCACTTCTAAAGGAACCTCCTGGTCCTTTGCTCTCTTGCTCTCTGTTACAGTTAAATGATCCCGCTGCTCACCAAGGGAGGGAGGCGAGGTGGCTGGCGGCCCTCAGAGAGCTTAGGGTTTGCCTGGGGAGAGGAGCCAAGCTCTACCCAGCTGAGCTGAAGTGAAGATGCTGAGCGCAGGGGCAGGCCCTGGGGACAGTACACTATGTGTTTCCATGGGAACCTTTGCTGTGTGGCCTTCCCCGGGGATAGGACTGTGATCCTATTCACCTCAGTGGTTCTTCTTGGCAAGTTTTCCCCGGTTCCTTTTGGTAGTGGCTTGTTGGGCCCAGTTTTCAGCCAGGAACACCCAAGCTCAGAAGAGGGTGTGGACCTCAGAAGTGGCAAAGCGCAGAGTCAGAGAAGGTCTCCGTGGTGCCATTGGCCATTCTGAGTCAGGACTCTTTCTCTGGGGCATCAGTCAATGGCATCAGTCAATGGCATCAGGACGCTCAGAGGTGATCTTTAGGTGTGGTGCATTTCTTTGCCAGGATGACAACACAAACTTCAAGTTGAGCAGGCAGCTTTCAGGGGATGAGATTTTTTTTTTTTTTTTTTTTTTTTTTTTTGGTTTTTCGAGACAGGGTTTCTCTGTATAGCTCTGGCTGTCCTGGAACTCACTTTGTANTTTTTCGAGACAGGGTTTCTCTGTATAGCTCTGGCTGTCCTGGAACTCACTTTGTAGACCAGGCTGGCTTCGAACTCAGAAATCCACCTGCCTTTGCCTCACCAGTGCTGGGATTAAAGGTGTGCGCCACCACGCCCGGCTAGGGGATGAGATTTTTATGTCAAGTCCCACCACATGCAGAGTTGGTTATGGAAGATAAAGTACAGTAAAATGAGGTGGCCACATACAAGGCCACATTTTTTTTTTAACACAATAGGCTGAATTAATTTTATTAATATGCAAATCAAATTACTGAATGGATGGCCCTTGCAGTTACAAAAATGCAAAGATGTCTACATACTTGAGATGTTTGCTTGAAAAGATTCTTCAACAGGTGGTTACATATCCGGCCTCATCATCTAGGTGGTGCTGACAGGCTGTTGTTTACAGGGAGGTATTTTGAGCACCTCCTGACCAGGGGACAGTAGAGATCATCTTCCACATCGGATGAGGCCACTGAGAGTTCCTCTGTGAGGAGTAGGTGGACACTGTGACAGTGACAGCAGAGACTGAACTGATGGAGGTGGTGGCCCTGAGCCTGACACCCTGAGAGAGAGCACTGAGAGTAGGAGAGGCAAGGACAAATGTAAGAAAAGGGTGTGATGCTCCTGTGCCACCAAGAAACAGTGCGGTGCTCCCAAGCCACCGAGAAATAGTGCAGTGCTCCCAAGCCACTGAGGAACAACAGTGCAGTGCTCCCATGCTCCTGAGAAAGTGCAGTGCTCCCAAGTCACTGAGAAACAGTGCAGTGCTCCCAAATCCCTGAGAAGCAGTGCAGTGCTCCCATGCTCCTGAGAAAGTGCAGTGCTCCCTAGTCACTGAGAAACAGTGCAGTGCTCCCAAATCCCTGAGAAACAGTGCAGTGCTCCCATGCCACTGAGGGAAGCATGGTAACAATGCTCACACCCTTCCCCTCTTATACCCTCTTAGCCATAAAAGGCAGACATAATAGCCATGGGGGAGACAGTCACCTTTACTCCCATCCCTTTTTACAAAGATCTTCCCACCTTGTGGTCATATAAAATAGGTACCAGACTGAAAGTTGTGGGAAAGAAAGAAAAACCAATGTCAGTAAAAGGAAGGGAGGAAATCTGGAGAAAAGGTGAGTCTGGGAAGGAAAAGAGCTCAGAAAAGTGAGTGTGCAGGAGGAAGGGACATCTAGAAAAGATCGAAATGGCCTCTGGTCTGGGAACTTTGACACCCACAGTCATCCAAAGCTGGCAGAGGCCTCAGCCATGATTACAGGTATGGAGTGGAGGAGGCAGTTAAAGGGGCTGGCCAGTTCCAGTTTAGGAATCACAGGCAGTGGGAAGGGGAGAGAAGGGTGGTTGACTGCCCTCGCAGTAGACATGCTGTGTGCCGAGGTGAAGAGGAACACGTAGACACTGGGCAGAGCTGGAGTTCTGCCAGCTCTGTGCAGTCCCCGCTCTGTGCCAAGTGTGCAGTGATGGAACTGCCACACCTGTGTGTGCTCACCTGCGTGTGCTCACCTGTGTGTGTGCACGGGCTAGATTGGAGCTCAGACCATCCATGTTAAGTCAGTTTTGAGATCCCTGTGTTAGGAAACTAATAGGCAGAGAGGGTTTGAAGTGGGACCCCCTCCTCCCCTAGTCTCAAATCACATATTACAAAGTATATCATTTCCTTGTTGATTGCCATCGCGTCCTAGGAAGGGATGACAGGACACTAAACAGGAAACAGATCACCCTAAGCCCAGAAAAGATGGCAACAAGGGTGAGCCCAGAAGCAAATTGAGGTCTGATGTGTAGCTCCATCTGCCTATAATCCCAGCTCATCAGGAGAGAGGGCCCACCCCGGTGTGTCTACCATCTACCACCTAAGCAGCCTTCCTCCTTGAACTCTCTTCTCTTCCAATGTCTAAACAATCAGTTATTTACTTACTAGTTTTTACTGTGTTACTTGACTTCTGGTGGGTGGAAGATGGATCACAGAAGTGTTAAATCCACCCAATTAACATATTCATCACTTCACAGGGTTGCCTTTTTTTTTTTTTTTTTTTTAAACTTAACATCCACTCCTGTAGAAGATTCCTTAAGAATATTGTGATATTCTGGACTGCAGTATACTTTAGTTTGCATGCATGAGACCATGTATCTTAGTTAGGGTTTCATTGTTGAAGGGACAACATGACCAAAGTAACTCTTATAAAGGGAAACATTTAATTGGGGCTGGCTCCCAATAAAGGAAAACATTTAATTGGGGCTGGCTCCCAGTTTCCAAGGTTCTGCCCATTATCATCATGGTAGGAAGCATGGCAGCATCCAGGCAGACTGGTGCTGGAGAAGGAGCTGAGAGTTCTACATCTTGATCTAAAGGCAGCCAGAAGGTGTTTGAGCACTAGGAGCCCTCAAAGCCTGCCTGCACAGTGACACATCCTCCAACAAGATCACACTTCCCATGGGCCAAACATATTTAAAGCACCATCATACCATGTTATTAAATGTTTGTTTGTTTTTCAGGATAGGGTTTCTCTGTGTAGCCCTGGCTGTCTTGGAAATCATCCTGTAGACCAGGCTGGCCTTGAACTCACAGAGATCTGCCTGCCTCTGCCTCCCGAGTGCTGGCTTTTTAATTCCTTTCTAACGCTTCACCCTCGCGCCCTGATTCTCCCTTCTTGCTCTGTGCATCTGCAGTCTTAGAAGGAACTCAGTAAGTATTCTTTTTTTTTTTTTTAAATCATTTATTTAATGTATCTAAGTACAGTGTAGCTGTCTTCAGACACACCAGAAGAGGGCATCAGATCCCATTACAGATGGTTGTGAGCCACCATGTGGTTGCTGGGAATTGAACTCAGGACCTCAGGAAGAACAGTCAGTGCTCTTAACCACTGAGCCATCTCTCCAGCCCCTCAGTAAGTATTCTGGCTATGTAATGTCTGAACTATTTTTCGGCTTTGAGGCAACTTGAGTTTTAACTTTCTTTCTTGAATGAATTAATATCTAATGAATAAATAAAAGGATGGATGGCTATCAAGCAGAGCTCACCTAAGGAAAGGACCACAAGAAGGGTAGCATAAACTCTGGCACTCAGGGGGAAGAGTTCAAGGCCAGCCTGGTCCACAGAGGGAGTTCTAAAAATAGGAGAGAGAGAGGGAGAGGGAGAAGAGAGGAGAGGGAGGAGGAGGAGAAGAAGAAGAAGAAGAGGAGGAGGAGGAGGAGGAGGAGGAGGAGGAGACAGTCAGACAGACACAGGCAGCACAGTAGCTCTCATGATGTCACCCCTTTTCTCCAGTCTTCACCCCTGAACTACACTGCACCCCTCCCCTGGCCCCAGATTAGAGAAGCTTTTCTTTTCCTCTTTCTTCTCTTCTAGTTCTAATTTTTTGAGAACTGCTTTGAATAAACCCCCAAATCAAGAACTAGCTCTTGTCAAGATCTGCATAGAGTAGACATTTGTCCCTTTGATGGCTTGGCTTCTGCCAACGCAGGCCTTTCTCTCTGCTTTGTCCTGTGTTGGGAGAGCACTCCCACCGCATGAGGTGATGTCTGCCTACCACACCTAATTGTCACAGCAGAGAGTGTCCCAAAGACCCTTGTTTCGCATTACCTAGGCCTAGGATTTCTATCTTCAGGGAGATAGGGGTCTGAATAGGTCTGCCTCTCACTGTCCTCAACCTGGATTGATAGGAAGAGAACAAAGACCTACAAACAAAGCTGTGTGGAGCTTGTGTGGGGTTTCCAACTCTCCCACGAAGAGTCCCAGATCAGACAAGCGGGAGCTCTGCCACGGGCAGCCTCAGCCATCTTCTTCTCCTTTCTTTCATTTGCATAGATTTGAGCCAGTTAAGCCCCAGTCCATGCTCTTCTTGGAAACCAGACTGTAGCCCGGCTTGGCTCTATTTTTAACCTCTAAAACGCTACAGGTTGCAGCCGAGTAATCCCAGAGATACAGCCCTGAAAAAATCCTGTGGTTCAGCTTTTAGAGAGGGAACTATTTTGAATAGACCAGGGGTGATTTAGTATTGTAAAGGAAACTACTTCAAGTTTCTTTTGTGTGTGTTAAGTGTTGGATCACAGAATGTGTTGGGGTGCACTGCTGTAATCCCAGCACGGGGAGGGCTGAGGCAGGAAGATTGTGGGAAGGATTTGAAGCTAGCTTGTGCTGTGAAGAACCAAACAACAGCAAATTAAAAACTAGAGCACAGTGTTTGCAGAGGTCCCCAAATGTCATCATGTTTTCCAAGTAAACCATGGACAGATCACAAAGCTAGAAAATAACGAGGCCTGGAGCCCCTTGTCCTAGCCGAGGGCTTCAGTCTTGGCAATGATGGAACACAACAGAATTTTCCAATTTTGATTCTCTTGTATTTTTCTTTTCATTTTCTTTTTTCTACTTTAAAACATTTTTGCTGGGTGGTGGTGGCGGCGGCGCACACCTTTAATCCCCCTACTTGGGAGGCAGAGGCAGGTGGATCTCTGAGTTTGAGGGCAGCCTGGTCTACAGAGTGAGTCCCAGGTCAGCCAAGGCTACACAGAGAAGCTGTGTCTCAAAAAAATCCGAAACTCAGATGAAGCAAGCTGGCTTACAGAGCAAGACCCATTCAAAACCAACCAAGCAAAATCTTGCAAAGCATAGAATGTAAAACTGGGGCTTTTCGGAGGTTTCAAATATTTTCTCCTAAATCAATCCCACCCCCCTTCTTTTCTTTCTTTTTAAGGATGGGTCTTTCCATGCTCCCTGGCTGGCCTGTAACTCTCTGTGTAAACCAGACTGGCCTTCAGCTTCTAGTGATCCTCCTGTTTCTGTTCCTTAGTATTGAGATTACAAGTGTCTACTCTCATTCCCGGCATTCAAATTCTCTATGCTTACATAAGACTTAAATTACAGACGTGGGTATATTTTGAAATAAATGTAATTTTTGAGTAATTTCACGTTTACAGGACATTACATAGATCTTACGTTCCCCCCAGTTTTCATATCATTTTCCGTTAGTAGAGTGGTGTTTGCCACAATTGGTGGTCCAGTACCAGAGAACAGACATTAATTGATATCAAGACTAGGGATGTTGCTCAGCTGCTAGAGCCCTTGCTTAGCATGACCCCTGCTGGTACACTCCTGTCCTCTCAGCAATTCAGATGTGGAGGCAGGAGGATCAAATGTTAAAGGTCATCTTCACCTGAGTAGAGAGCTGAAGCCGGCTTGGGATGTGTGAGAGCCTGTTTTGAAAAAATGGAGTCCACACTTTTTGTTTTGTTTCAGATCCCCTGGGACTGGAGTTAGAGATAATAGTGAGCTACCTGTGGGTGCTGGGAATTGAACCCAGTTCTTTCACTGGAAGAAGAGCTAATGCTCCTAGCCACTGAGCTGTTTCTCCAGTCCTCCCCATATTTTATTTTGATTTCCTTTCCAATTCTAGGATTCCCCATCCATCCATCCACCAGGCTTCCTTGATGTTTCTCCTGGTTGTTACAGGTTTGTCTGTTTTTCAAGACAGGCTTTCTCTGTGTGACCCTGGCTCTCCTCGAACTTACTCTGTAGACCAGGCTGGCCTTGAACCCACAGAGATCCATCTGCCTATGTGTCCTGAGTGCTGGGATTAAAGGCATGTGCCATCACTGCCCTGACAGATGTGACAGTTTTAATATTTGCTTAGTAGCGTCCCTTTTGCTATATATGGCAATTTTCCCCATATAGCTATTTTGAATACCTTCTGAGTTAATGTATAAGATATATACTTGTGTTGTGTCTGTGTGGGCTTTGCGAGTACTAGGAGTTGAGCTCAGCCTTGTGTCTGCTAAGGAGGCAAATGATCTACCATGAGCCACACACCAGTGCCTTACACACTTAAAATCAACTGCCATAGCATCCCACTGCCCGGGCGATGATGACGATGATGATGATGACGACGATGATGATGATGAAGATACCTACCTTAAGATAGATAACTCAAGGCTAAGTGTTGTCTAGAGTTGCTTTCTGCTGCCTTGGAGCTTTGACTCTGTCATAGGCAGATACAGCTGAGGTCGGTAGGGATAGCTGATGTAGGTGACCCCACTATAGCTCAGGGAGAGAACCAGGTGGCCTGAGGTTCTGCAGTTGCTGCTCCTTGCCCCACAGAAGGACCTGTTTTTTAAAACCGTGTGTGTTTGAAACACCCATGAAAACACTGGGCTTGTCCGAGGAAGTTCTGAAAGAGAAAAGAACTTGATCACTATGTGTCCATTTAACAGTGGGGACAGAGCTGTGGTGTGCAGGACATTTCCTCGTGGTGGCAATCAGGATGCTTAAAGACTGCTGCTGAGGGTGTAGCTCAGCACACTTAGCATGTGAGAGACCCTGGAGTCAAACCCTAGTACTTTGTCCCCATACAAGAAAACCTCTGGGGTTGGGTGTGGTGGGTGGTACCTGACTTTAATCCCAGCAGAACCAGGCAGATCTCTCTTGAATTCCAGAAAAGCCTAGTCCATATGTGAGTTTCAGACCAGCTGAGGCTACGTACTGAGAGCCTGTCTCAAAAAGAAGAGGAGGGGAGGGGGAAGGAATCTTTGGGTGGTCATCATTTGCAATGATCTGGGAAATGACTTGCCAGAGGTCCCATCCAAGGGAGCAGGTAGTTCCCTTTATTTGCCTCTTCTCTTTATAAATTTTATCTCGGGTTCAGGCATCTCTCCTCTCATCCTCCTAGGAATTAGTCAGTGCCTCTGACCTAAGCCCTTGCATTAACCCCCAGTATTCTCCAAAGCCCTGAGGCCCCAAGGCCCAGGCTTGCCCTCTCAGTCTTTTACTTCCTCCCTCTGACCTTTGACTTACACAGGCCCAAAAACACCAGGACTGCTGTCCCCTCATCCCCACCCCCAGGAGACGACAGACAATGGATTCCTTTTGGGATTGACCCTCCTAGATTCTAGACTTGAAAACTAGACAACTCTGCCAACAGAGGAAATCGATTCTCAGAGATGAGTCAGGAAGCCAAGATCCTTCCTTTGAGTACAGTCGACAGGACTGTTAGTCAACAGGGCAGGAAAGGCTCAGGCCCCAAGAATCTTGCTGGGCTGTTGTGCTTAGGGAAGGTAGAGCCTGAGTCAGATAATGTCTTACCCAACATGTTTCCTGCTGTGTCTTGCAGGTTTTCTCAGGAACCCACCTGAGACACTGCTACCTCTCCAGTACTACAAAGATGGTATAGGCAGTTTGTCCTGAGGCCCCACGGTCCATTGCTGTAACTGAGCCTGCCTCCCTTTTAGAACACACACCCCATTTCCAAGAAAGTGGTTAAGTTCATTGAACAAAAGGGCTGACAGCAGAGAAATACTTTGCAAGATGCAAATGCTTAATAATAAATGAGCATTAGAAGCCGGCCTCGGGCCCCTGTGTTTTAGGAAACCCATCTGCTGGAGTGGGACAGAGACTATTTTCAGGGCAGGAGAGACTTGAGGCAACACGGAATGGTGGATGGAGCAGCCTCCCGGAGGGATTTAGATGGTACGGAAACCCAGATACAGAATTAGAGAAGAAACAACAAGCTTGCTCAGGGACTCTTTGCTCTCCCAAATGTTGATTTCATTGACCTAAATCCAGCCTCTGCTCCTATGTGCTGGGACCTATTTTAAGAGAGTCATAAATATACGAACTCAGAAATGCCTGGTGGGGGTGGTGGGGGTGGTGGTGGCAAGAGGATGTGGTTGAGCTCCGGGACAGCATCCGGCTCAAATCACACTCCCCCCCCCCCCGGATTCCAGGCGGACAGTAGGGATGGCACAGAGGTGATGCTTACAAGGAGGTGCCAGGAGCAGAGAGCGGGCGTTCTAAACTAAACCTAGAAACATCACTGTGTTCCTGCTTCATGCACTGCAAAGCAGGGCAAAGACGTGGGCTCTGGGTGGTGGGAGCCGAAAGCAAGGGAGCCTGGAGGCCACTGGGATTTCCCACACGTCTGTAGACTGTTAAACCTGCCGCTGCTTCTGGGGATGGAGACCTGCTGGACACTCCTGCATCCCCCTGCCCTGGCCTAGTGAGTCCAGTCCAAGGTTATTAAGTCAAGAAATACACTAGTCCTCAGCTTAGAGAATACTGTAACCCTTTCCTTACTTTTCAGGTAAGGCAAGCAATGGGCCCTGGTTTCTTAGGCTGGCATCTACCGGGCTTCTAACTCAAGCCAGGTTTAGTCAGGGGTGGAGCACCATGAGAAATAGCTTTGGGTGTTCCTGGGTGGGGCTGAGATGTGGCAGGGTTGGGTGGACCAGAGGGCTCCAGCTAGCTTTGCACACTCAGCTGATTTTGACCCTCAGTGATGGAGCTCTGGCCTACCATGTGAGACCCGGGCTCCTTTGAAGCACGCAGGAATTCGATAGGAGTTTGCTCAGATGCAAAAGCCCGGGAAATAAGAAAGCTTTTGTGTCAATTCTTTGAGGAGGTAGTGTGGTCTTCCTTGGGGTGACACAGCTCAGGGATGGGGTGGCAACTTTCCCCCCATCTCCATAGTCCTCCAGTTTCTTCCTACCTTGATCTGAGAAATACTTGGTGTGGGGGGGTGTCACCTGAGCTGAGAGGGACACAGGCCCTTTCAAGAACAAATCAGTCTCTAGTGAGATGTTTATACCGGCTCATACCCAAGGGTGCAGTGTGAGTCATTGAATCTAATTGGTTTAATAAGTAAATGATCCTTGCCCAAAGAGGAGGGGTGTTGGGCATGAGGGGGAGGGGCTCGCTATCTACAAATCCTAAGGGGTCAGCTTTGAAGAGAGACCTGCTGCTGGCTTTCTAGGGATCTGTGACAATTCAGCTGGAGGGCGGGGATGCTTTGGGAGGGGGGGAGAATAGAGACCCAGAAGTCCTGCCTGCTGGCAAAGAGAGGTAGTTCAGATTCTCAATGCCCTTCCTAAAAAAAAAAACGAAACAAGGAATCATTCATTGAAGTATATAGTTCAGTAGGAGCGGGGGTGTGGCTAAGTGCACAGGGATAGAACAACCTCCAGTACCCCCCCAAAGTACAACTCAGTGCAACCAGTATTTAATTTCAAAACTCTTTTTTTTTTGGTCTCTCCAGAAAGGAGCCAAGTACACAGTAGTGACCTCTCCATCTTCTCTCTGTTCCCCAGTACAGGCAACCTTTTTTTTTTTTTTTTTTTACATTTCCAAGAATTTGCCTATTCTGAACATTTCCTATGAATGGCCCATGTAATAGGTGCCGCATTGTGTCTGGATTTTTCCTTTCACTAAGCAAACAGTAGTATTTCCAGGGTTATTGATGTAGCATGGGTCTGAGCAGTCATCTCAGTATCTATAGGAGATGGTTCTAGTCCCTTCTGTAACCTGAGGATACCCAAATGTCTTTTCACATAACTTAGCACATCCTCCTGTACACTAGAAGTCATTCTAGGTGGCTTGTGGTATATGGTATAGCATAAATATGATGTAGATAATTGTCATACTATTTTTATATATAATATTTCATGCACACATATATGCTGTTTTGTTTTCTTTCCTTCCTCCCTTTCTATCTTTCTTCCCGTCCCTGCCCCCTCCTCCTTTTTGTGAGACATGGTCTCGTTTATCTGAGGTTAGCTTCAAACTCATAATGTAGCCCAAGGATAGCCTTGAACTTTTTCTTTTTTTTAAAGATTTATTTATTTGTTTATGCATATGAATATGCTGTAGTTGTCTTCAGACACACACCAGAAGAGGGCATCAAATCCCATTACAGATCTTTATGAGCCATCATGTGGTTGCTGGGAATTGAACTCAGGACCTCTGGAAGAGCAGTCAGTACTCTTAACCTCTGAGCCATCTCTCCAGCCCAGCCTTGAACTTTTCTCATGCCTCTGATTCTGAGTGCTGAGTTTACAGGCTTTCCCACTGTGCCCTGTATATGGGTGCTGGGAGTTGAACCCAGGACTAAGGACTTGCTAAGTAGTCACTGTAACAGCTAATCTGCATCCCTGGCCCTTTTTGGTTTTGTCTTTTGGGATATACAAGGGTCTCACTGTCTTGCTGGCTGTCCTGGAACTCACTCTGTAGACCAGGCTGGCCTCGAACTCAGAGATCTGCCTGCCTCTGTCTCCAGGATTGACAGTGTGTGCTATTGTCCTGGTTCTTCTGGTTTTATTTTTTTGAGACAGAGATTCCCTATACAGCTTCAGCTACCTTGGGACTCACTATGTAACCCAGGCTGGCCCTGAACCCATGTTCTGATCTTCCTGTCTCATCTGTCTCCCAAGTGGCTTCATTAATTACTGATGGGCATTTGGGTATTTATAGTTTGGGCTATTAGGACTGGCACTGCTATGGTGTTGTCGTCATCGTCGTCTTTGTTGTCATCGTAGTCCTCCTCCTCCTTCTTCCCCCTCTCCCTCCCCTCCCACTTCCCCTCCCCCCTCCTTCTCCTCTATATAACTCATTGATAGGGGAGGCCCAGCTTATTCTGAGTAAGGACCTCCCTTGGACAAGTGGTCATGAGTTCCAAGATTCTACAAGAAAACAGGCTGAGAAAGCCATGAGCAGTGACGGTAAGCAGCTCCCCTCTATGGCCTCTGCATCAGCTCCTATTTCCAGGTTCCTACCCTGTGTTTCTGCCTTCCATGATGAACGTGATGCAGGAGCATGAACCAAATCGCCCTTTGTTCCCCAAGCTGCTTTTGACTTTTGGCCATGGTGTTTTATCATAACAGTAAAAGCTCTAACTAAGAGAAACACACACACACACACACACACACACACACACACACACACACACGCATCTGTGTTTTGAACATGTTTTAAATATTTTTATTCTATTTATTCATTGTGTACATGTATGCATGGGTGTGAGTCATGGCATACAGAAGGTCAGAGGACAACTTGTGGGATTCAGTTTTCTTCTTCCGCCATGAGGATTGAACTCAGGTGGGCAGGGTTGGTGGTAAGCGCTTTGGTCATCTGAGCCATCCTATCTCCTAAAAACCAGTGTGTATGACAATGAATTATTTCCATGTTTTGGGAAGCTAATATGCTAATGTCTGTGCATCAATTCTAACACATGTGACCCAACAGTCTTGTGTTGAATCTTAGTCTTGGAATCATAGCAGTTGCATATGTATGAAGCATTGATTGGAGACAGTTCAATGGCCATTGGTTGAGAGGTAATTTGCTCAACCTTTAAATTTTGTTTTCCAGCACTGGGGATTGAACCCAGGACTTTGCACACATTCAGCAAGTGTTTCTACCACTTAAGCTCAGTCATAGGCAACCAAGATTCTTCCAGAAAACCTGGCTACTCGAGGACTGAGAAACAGTAGCCCCAACATTCTTTGGGAGCTTACTAGATGCCAGTTCTTAGGTCTCCCACAGATCATCAACTGCCCCTCACCCCCTCAGTGCTGAACATGGAACGCAAGGCCTCATGCATGCTGAGCAAGCATCCTGGGCCATGCTCACAGCCCCAAAGATGCTGGACTTGACCTGTTGCCATTTGCTGAGATGCACGCATTCAGGGGAACCTGGATTTAGAAGAAAATATCAAGAGTTTGTTTTTTCTGTTTGAGCTGCCTCAAAGATGGTCATATAGGGACTGGGTACATTTAAAAGTACATAGAAGGAGCCGGGCGTGGTGGCACACGCCTTTAATTCCAGCACTCGGGAGGCAGAGGCAGAGGCAGGCGGATTTCTGAGTTCGAGGCCAGCCTGGTCTACAAAGTGAGTTCCAGGACAGCCAGGGCTACACAGAGAAACCCTGTCTCAACCCCCCCCCCCAAAAAAAAAAGTACATAGAAGGAAATGCCAGTGCAAACGTAAGGAAGTGGACGATGGCGAGCCATCTCTACAAGACCAGTGAGTAAGGAGGGGAGTCCCCAGGAAGAACAGTCCCTGCATGGGGCCAGTCACAAAGGTGAGTTAGTGGGGTTTGAGGCAGGAAAAGAAGAGCTTTTAGGAAAAAGACAGGAAGGATGTGTGAGTGTAAAAGGAAAGACCGTAAAGGATGCTATATTCTGCCTAGCAGATTTCTGTGCTCTGGGATTCAGAGGAGATAGTGTTTTCATGCTAATTTTATTTCAGAAAGATACTTTATGGTTCTGGGAACTGTGTGTAGGTAGGGGCTAGCCTCAGAGACTCAGAAATGCATCCACCTCAAAATACCTGTTTGGGTCCTCCTCACAAGGAAGTCTTCCCTGACTTGCAGGGTCTTTTATGTTTCATTGTGTACCCTGTGAACTACTCATCCTGGGTGTTGTGCAAAAAACACAGTTGGGAGGCGGTGCCGGGTGCTGGCTGTGGACATGCCGTGCAAGGACTTGAGCTGTGGCTTCCTGCTGCCTGATCACTGTTTCCATAAAGGAGGCACCACAAGACCAGCCTCTCAGGGTTGTGTTGAGGATTAACCGAGCAACCTGTGGACTTTGAGACCACACAGTAGTTTGGATCTCAGTTCAGTCATTTCTGAGATCTGGAGCAAAGTCCATAAATTGTTTAAGCCTCAGTCTTATCGAGAAAGTGGTAACTTCCTGCTTCTGTGCTGGGAATGAACTAAAGAATGTGCAGTGCCTGGTAGAGCATGGGAAGTCAGTAAGCCATAGTCTTTAGTACCAAATGGAGCTGCCCAGCCTCCTATACACTGAGCACATATTGGCTGAATTTGTTCAAGTCCCCAAATGATGCAGTTGGAAGAAGAAATGATAACTGACCCAGCAAGAGGCATATAGCTAAAAAGTAGTGGGCAGGGATTCAGTCCAGATCTCTCTGACTCTTTTTTTTTTTTTTTTTAATGATTTATTTATTTATTTATTTATTTATTTATTTATTTATTATATGTAAATACACTGTAGCTGTCTTCAGACACTCCAGAAAAGGGAGTCAGATCTCCTTACAGATGGTTGTGAGCTACCATGTGGTTGCTGGGATTTGAACTCATGACCTTTGGAAGAGCAGCCAGTGCTCTTAACTGCTGAGCCATCTCACCAGCCCGATCTCTCTGGCTCTTAACTTGATTTGTTATACCATGCTTGACCGTCAGACAAAGCAGCTAGGCCCCACATGGTGCTTGGTAATTCTAGCCTGTTGACTGAATGTACCTTTCTTTTAAGCTTCTTCTAAAAGCTTTATCTCTACTCTCAGCTATTCTCTGCAACCATCAGAACTCTAATACACTGGTCCAAGAAGCCAACTCAAAATAGGTAACAGACCGGAGTCTCTGTGTGATCTGTTTTTGTATGGTGGTGAGCTCTGGGGGGACATAGCTCAGTGCTCCAACCAGCCCAAGGGGATAAATTTGCATCTTACCCAACAAATTGCCTACAACAGACTCTTTGAAACATGGAAAAGATATCCCCCTAAGACCCAGGAAGGCTAAACGGTTAATCGCTTCCCAAGAGCTTTATGTATTACTAGGATACAGACCGCAACCAGAGATCATTAAACATCAAAGTTTATGTTCAAGAAGGAAAAAAAACAAAAATGAAAGGTCCAAACTCTCCACCTTAGCTGTCTTTACAAGTACCCCAAGTAGGAGAAAGTTCCGGAGCCCGTGTAAATATCAGGTAAAATGAGAGTGGATGAGATCCAGCCAGCAATAGCGGGGAAGAGTGGTGCCTGGCTCAGGCCTTTCATCTGGTCTTTCTCCGGAGCACAGTTTCCTTCTTCTCCCTTTTGGGGATAGGGGACCAGGGCCGTCTGGCCCACTTCTGAGCAGTTTTTGTCAGCTCGTCTACTTAGATGCCCTTGGTTTTCTCTTTGGTTCCTCTAGACCTGGCACCAGAGGTTCGTTAAACCACTCCAGCGCTGCCTTCCAGATGAATGCCTGGGGTTGCTCAGGGCCAGAGTGAACAGAGCAGAGCCCTTCCTGCGGCTTCCTGCAGTGCTTGGAATAGGCAACTCTGAGAGTTCACTCTGAAAGTGCCTTCCGATGCATCTGGGTGCTCACCTCCCTGCTCCTTGCTGAGGAGTTCCACGTGGAGTAGAAAGTCTTTGAATGAGCTATTTGTGCCTTTCCAGTCAACATCCTTATTGACACAGCTACAGATGGATCAGAGGTGTATAGAGGTCAGCGCCAACAGTCATCCGAGGGAATTTAGCAACAGCGTGAGGCTGAGGACAGCAGAGAGCTTTTGCAAGTGATGTTGTTTGTTTGTTTATTCATTCATTTACCCATCTATTTATTTGAGACAAGGCTGAACCTGCAGGAGTCTCCCTGATTTTGTATCCCACCTGTGTGCTGGGATTGCTGAAAGCAGTAATTGACTATCAGACAATGTGACTCTTTGGTCTGGGTTCCTACCATTGTATTGACATAGGAAGAACACATAGCATCATTATTTAGTTAGTGTACATAATGGATCTCTTACAGTCTTTTTAAGCATACTTTGTATACTTTGATTATATTGGTGCTTCACATGACCCTTTGTTTTCATCCCTGGGCATTAGACTCCTCCTTCCTCCCTCCATCCTACACAGTCCCCTTCTACTATCATGACAACACATGACATCACATGATAAGAACAGACACACACACACAGAGACATATACATTAAACATATGAGAAAATATACAGTGTTTACCTAACTTACCTTGTTTAATGTGAGAGCTCCAGGTCTATCCATTTTCCTGAAAATTACATAATAGTATTCTTTGTGGTTTAATGAAACTCAATTGTATGACCACATAATTGTCTGTCTGTCTGTTTATCTGTCTGCTCATCTGTTAATGGGCATCTAAGCTGATTACGTATCTTAGCTATTATGACTAGTTATGCAATGAGCATGGATGCTCAGATGCCCCTTTGATAAGCTGACTATGTATCTTAACTATTATGACTAGTTATGCAGTGGACAAGGATGCTCAGATACCTCTTTTGAACTGACCTTGATTCCTTCTGGAGTAATATTACCAAGGAGTAACATGGCTGGATCATATGGTATTATCTATTGATTTAGAAACAGAATCTCATTAAGTAGTCAAGGTTGGCTTCAAACTCACTTGTACTTCGGCCTCTGAAGTGCTCAGACACCTGTGTTGGCAGTTCTAGCGTGAAATTTCGGGCATCTCTGTAAGTGTTTTTTTGTAGTGGCTGCTTTAGCTCATATCCCATCAGGAATATTCTGGGGTTACCTGTTCCCTGAATCCTTGCCAACATTTGTTTCGATCATATATCTTGATTAGGATTCAGAAAATATAGTTTGTAACATATCAAATGTTGTATGTCATATCAAACTATATGTGTGTGTGTGTGTGTGTGTGTGTGTGTGTGTGTAGGTCAGAAGACAATTTGTGGGGGTCAGTTTTCTTCTACTATGGGGATCCATTCCCCACCCCACCCCCAAAGGACAGGAGAACACTGCTGAACTGTTTGTCTTCTTAGCTCCTTCCGAGTCAAGCATACGTGTGTGCGGCAGTTTATCTTACTGATTTAAAAGGATTCTAGGAGAGTAACTCAGCAGGCAAGGGTGCTTACTGCTAAGCCTAGTGACTTGAGTTTCATCCCCAGAAACCTATATGATGGAAGGAGACAACTGACAGCAGAAAGCTACTACTACTCACTACTCAAAATAAAATAAGCATATATGAGGCCTTAGATTTCACTGTTAGCAGCACACATACATACAAAATAAATACTGCCTTTTTGTGATTCTAGGGATGGAATTTAGGGCTTTATGTATCCCAGGTAAGTGCTTTGTCACAGCTATATATCAGCCTTTATTCATTTATTTTAAAAATTGCTTCTTAACCTAAAGAAAGGATCTTTTTCCCCTCCTATGTGAAATGATAGGAGATTAACATGTCAAAGAAGTACTTAGTGCGCTTCTGTGTATGTAAGTTATGGTTTTGAAAATCATGTAGGAGGATAATAAATGGTGTGCCAGTGAAGTCTAATGTCTCTCAGGCTCTTACCGTACAGACTGTGGCCACAGGTCATGCCCAGCCTTGCTCCTAAAAACCTCAGAGCCGTCTTCATGTGGTTAGCAGAGTCAGATTTAGGACTGATCTGGCCCGTCACTAGCAGGTTCTCGGATTCTCAGGGAAATACGTCCTCTGAGCTGCCTCTGGTGACCATGACCTTCTTTCCACAAGAAGGCTTGTGTTCTCAGAGCCCAAGCTGGACAGACCCAGCAGTATTGGGGACTTGCCACCAGACTCACAAGCTAGATGGCCTCACTTGTTAGCAGGCGAGGGATGTGCTCTGAGCCAGAACAGAGACCATGGGACTTTCTCCAAACTTGTTTTGTGTCTCAGATAATGACACCTTAGGCTTCTAGCCTTTAGCTTTCTAGTGGAGATGTTATTTGAGCTTGTAGCTATGGTCTCTCAGCTTTCCTATACTGCAACAAGCTGGGGTTTGTTTGTTTGTTTGTTTGTTTGGGATAAAGTCCCTGGCTGTCCTGGATTACATAGACCAGACTGGCCTCATACTCAGAGTTCTGCCTGCCTCTGCCTACTGAGTGTGTGCCACTCACTCTGGGCTGTGTTTGAATCTGAAGTTCTGTCTCACTCTGTCTCTTCTGAGTGAGGCAAGAGCCACCACGCCCATTGGTTAGAAAGTCTAACCAATGACTGTTTTTCTTATCTTTTCAAGAAATACTTTTAGAACACCATCTCTTTGTATAACCCAGGGAAAATAATCTAAATAATCAACTCTACCATCTTCCAGAGTCTTCTATAAAGTCTCTAGATATTGTAATGTTTGTGTCTTTGATACCTCTAATTATATCTACATTTGTGTACTTTAGCCTTAAAAATAGAATGATTCTCAGATTTAAAAAAAAAAAAAAACCCTCATTCTTTAAAGATCAAGTCAATTATGTACAGCTAAAGGGTTCTCACAGGGAAGACCCCCACCCCACCCCTAATCCCTTCACACCCCCCACCCCCACATGCACTGATATTTAAATGGAATTGCAAGGTTCTCCCAGGTAGGAACTGGGGCTTTGATCCTAAGCAGACATCAGATTTTAGTACCTGCTTGGTTCTTGACCTTTCTGAGGGTGTGATTCCCTATTTATTTTGTGGTCTTTCCCCAATGTATCTCAAGGAACAAAGAGAGAGAGAGAGAGAGAGAGAGAGAGAGAGAGAGAGAGAGAGAGAGAGAGAGAGAAAAGAAAGGGAAAAAAACAAAGAAAGACGGGGTGTGTAGTCTGGGTGTGTAGTCCTGGCTTGGCCAGAAATTCCCTGTATAGACCAGGTGGCCTCAAGCTATGAAACCCCTTCTTCAACTCCTGAATTCTCCTGAAGTTACCTGTGGCTTAAGCTGAGGCAGATAGGCCTGCGGTTCTAGTCACATCGGAGGACTAGTTTTCCAGTCCGTGTTTAGATGCTGGGTTTTTATTGGTTGTACCACATACCACCAGTGTGCATCTGGTGTGATATATGTCTTACCACGAGTGTTCAAAGTATCCAGAACCAGGCACGTGGCACATACCTGTATTCTTAGCACTCAGGAGGCTGAGTCAAGAGTACAAGTTCCAGACCAGATTGACCCCATCACACACATGTGCACACTCACACACATACACACACTCAAACACACTCATACCATATACACATTCATACCTACATATAAACACTCTCACATACACACTTACATACATACAGACTCACTCATACTCACACACATACTTATACATACACATTCACATATACTTATACCTATACGCTCACATATACATACTCTTACACACATATACAAACACACACATACACACACACTCATACAGATATACACACTCTCAAAATGTGTTGAAATTGGTGTTTTCATACTGCCTAGTGCACTAGAACATCAGTATTCCTAGGAAACGCCTCTCAGACCTCCCATGACTTCTGCTTCTTTTCTTGTTATGGGAGTGGGAGTGGTTCATTCTGATCATACCAATATACCACTCTTTTCCCAAGCCAGGGCTCCCCAGACTCTGCATTTTTAGTGAAACTCAAGTTTTACTACCATAGCTATTCCACTGATATAGCAGCCTGGTCCCTTTGGTCTTCAGTATCTGCTAGGTTATTTATTTATTTATTATGGTTCGGTAGTGTGACTTTCTGGAAAATGTGAGAGCAGATACATGTACCCCTATCAATCAGCTTCTCCTCCTACCTCTTCCCTGCTCCAACATTCTAGTGGTAGAAACTACCCAACTTTCCATGATAGATGAATAGATAAAGAAAAGTTATATGTATGTGTGTATGTGTATGTATATGCATGTATAATATATTTATAATACACATGCACACACACCCCCATATACAATGGAATATTGCTCAGCCTTAAAGGAAGGAAATTTTGACACATAGTGCAATATGGTTGAACTATGAAATAATGTTTTAGTTATGAAATTAGCTAAATATATAAGAACAAATACTGTATGATTCCATGTATATGAGATACTTGGTAAATTTATAAAGAGCAAAATTCACAGAGAGAAAGGAGCATAGTAGCCGGGCGTGGTGGCGCACGCCTTTAATCCCAGCACTCGGGAGGCAGAGGCAGGTGGATTTCTGAGTTCGAGGCCAGCCTGGTCTACAAAGTGAGTTCCAGGACAGCCAGAGCTATACAGAGAAACCCTGTCTCGAAAAACCAAAAAAAAAAAAAAAAAAAAAAAAAAGAAAGGAGCATAGTGGTTTCCAGGAACTGGGAGCAAAAGAGATGGAAGTTGCCTCATGTAGACAGAGTTTCAGTTCAGAGGGATGAAAGCATTATAGGAGGATAGTGTACAGCAGTGTGCATGTGCTCACTGCCACTGAACTGTGCACTTAACCATCAAGTGTGTTAGCCAGGCAGTGATGGCACATGCCTTTGATCTCTGCCCTCAGGAGGCAGAGGCAGGCAGATCTCTGTGAGTTCAAGGCCATCCTAGTGTACAGAGAGTTCCAGGAGAGCAGAGCTACTCAGAAAAAGACCTGTCTTGAAAAATCAGAAGAAAGGAAAAGAAAAGAAAAAAAAAAGGTGGAGTGTTCTGACAGTGTAGCTCATGGAAGGGCACTTGCAGACTTGTGTAAAAAAAAAAACAATACATTTAGGGCAGGTGAGATAGCTCAGCAGGTAAGAGCACTGACTGCTCTTCTGAAGGTCCTGAGTTCAAATCCCAGCAACCACATGGTGGCTCACAACCACTCGTAATGAGATCTGATGTCCTCTTCTGGCATGTGTGAAGACAGATACAGTGTATAATAATAAATAAATCTTAAAAAAAAAATACATTTAAAGCCGCACAGTGGTGGTGCGCACAGTGGTGGTGCACGCTTTTAATCCCAGCACTTGGGAGGCAGAGGCAGGTGGATTTCTAAGTTCGAGGCCAGCCTGGTCTACAGAGTGAGTTCCAGGATAGCCAGGGCTACACAGAGAAACTCTGTCTCAAAAAACAAAAACAAAAACAAAACAATAAATTTAGCCTGGTAGTGGTGGCGCACGCCTTTGTTCCCAGCACTCAGGAGGCAGGCAGATCTCTGAGCTTAAGACCGGCCTGGTCTACAGACTGAGTTCCAGGACAGACAGGGCTACACAAAGAAACCCTGTCTCCAACCCTCTACCTCCCCAAAAGAGATAAATTTTGTTACTTATTCTGTTGGCCTTTGTATGGCTATATTAAACTGCTTGGCAGAAATAGCTTAACGGGGTGGGGGGGAAGGGGGGAGTGCTGTACTTCACTCGTGGTTTCAGAGGGCTCAGTGCATCCAGACGAGGAGTCATGTGGGGCTGCTCAGACCATGAAGAGACGCACAGAACATGGCCCCTAGCAAGACATTCCTGTTAGATAGAGAGAGACTCGCTCACTGAGAACAACTTCTTTCATACAGGCTCCACCTCCCACAGTTCTGCTACTTCCAAGAGTCTGTTCAGAACTTAACTATTAGTTGATTGAAAAACAGTTATTAGGTCTGAAACTTCATGCCAGTCATCTCGAGGAACACCTTAGAGACTCACTAGAGGTACTCAGCCCGACTCCTAGGTGCCTCTCACTAGAGGTACTCAGCCTGACTCCTAGGCGCCTCTCACTAGAGGTACTCAGCCCGACTCCTAGGCGCCTCTCACTAGAGGTACTCAGCCCGACTCCTAGGCACCTCTCAGACCGACCAACTTGGTAATCGAGATTAGTCTCTGTTATATGTATTTTCAACACATGTACACATCTCAAAGTTATGTTTAGACAGGAGAAGGAAGGCTAGAGTAGTGCCGCAGGCGGATCTATGTGAGCCTGGGGGCCAGCCTGGTCTACAGAGTGAGCTTCAGGCCCATCAGAGCTAGACAGTGAGGTGATAGAGGAGTGGAGGAGTGGGGGTAAGGGAGAGAAAGGGAAATGAGGGCATAGTGAGCACGCAGCGACCCTTGGGTTGTGACTTTGACATCTCTGCCAGGGCGAGTGTCCACAGGGTGCTGTGACAGCCTGCCGCTGGTTGTCAGTCTCTCAGAATGTCAGGGTCAGCGCCTGTCACTTCACCCAGGCCCTAGCCCAGAACTGTGGGGAGACACTGCTTATGAAGTAAATCTTCCAGCTCTTCACACCACCCACTCTTTATCATTCACATGTTCAGGTGCTTGCTCGATGCAACAGGAATCTAATGGAGAGAGAGAGAGAGAGAGAGAGAGAGAGAGAGAGAGAGAGAGAGAGAGAGAGAGAGAGTGTTTTGCTTGCACAGGGCTAATTTTCAGGCCGTCCTAACTGGGCTCAGGCGCAGCTAAGCCCTGTGATGACATACTGTGCCTTGGACCAAGAATCAAAGACCGACTTCAGACTGGTCCTTCGCACTGGCTCCCCTTGCAGACTAGACAGTCAGTGAACTTACCTTTAGGTCCCTGTGCCCCTGTCAACAAACTGTTAAAGGATCATGGCATTTGGATGAACATAAATCAAAGCCAAGAATATTCAGCAGTGACTCTGGAAGAGGACCTGACCCTTATGGTCTTATGGTATGCACTCTGTGCTCAGTGCATACAATTCCCTGAAGTTTCACTTAAATGACCTTTTGTTGGAAGGAAGAGGGACAAGTCTAAGTTGACAATAATCTCCCTGTGGCCCTGACTGGCTTGAACTCAGTGTAGACCAGGTGGCCTTTGTCTTCCGAGTGCTGGGATTAAAGGGTGTGCCACCACATCTAACCTCAATAGTCTTGTTACTGTCTTGTGTGCCCTCCTGTCCCAGTCCTTCTCCTTCCCAGGATCAGGTTACAGCAACCTCATCTGCTTTTGGCAAGTCCTTTTCCTCAGACCGTGCAGGCCTAGCAGTTGGCTGGCTCCCACATCAGATTGTTTTCAAGCCAGATACAGAAAAGAGGCTCAGACTGCTGAGAAGAGAGTATGTTCGGTGGCTCGGTGGTAGATCACTTTCCTGGCTCGCTCAGGCCCTAAGTTGGATCCCCAGCACTGCAAACGTGTGTGTGGGTGTGTGGGTGTTTAAAGGCAGATACCAAGTGTAATGGGCTGGGGAGGCTAAGGCTCCTGGTTGTTGGTCCAAACCAAAGCCCCATGGAGCCCAAGAAAATGTCCTTGGCTTTGAGGATTCTTCTTTTTCCCTTGGATTCTAGTGCCTTTTTGTACAACACACAGAAGGTCCTGTGTAAGATGCTTCTTAGGCGATCTTTTTGAAAAGCAAGCAGTTTCCCTGTGCCATTGTGTGGAGGCCGTGAGGACTTCAGTAAATGGGGAATTTTGTAAACATCAAGTGATCGCTGTGGGGGTGAAATAAGACTGTGTGTCAGAAGCCTGTAGCAGAGATGAGCCTGGCCAGACGTCCATTTGTAGCCATGATGGTTGTCTGTGTGTGAAGCACGTGCCAACCTACTAGCGGGTGGAGTGGGGTAATGCGTGGAAGAGAAGTTTCTGAAGTCTGTGTCGGCATTTTCCTGTAACCATCCCCAAAGTCCAGGCTCTTGTCACTCACAGCTAATTGTTAAGTATTTCCTGCTTGTCCTCGCCTGTCTTTTAGGATGCAGTCTCTGCCTCCTGTGTGTGGCTGTGATGCTGGGTGCCCCTGTACACGCCCCTCTGTTTTCCCTCGCCGTGGCTTCCCGGACCTTCAGATGAGGATGGTTTGGTTTTATTTGTTTGTTTTTATCCTGGCTCCCACTTTTTTCTGTCAATGATGTTTCTGTCTCTCCAGGTCCTCCAACCATGGGAACCATTTTCTCTCTCTCCGTCAGGAGAAAGAGCCTCTGTTTCTGCTTTTTACCTGGGAAGAGGCCAAAGGGGGTATCTAGGGCTTTTAAGATTGTAAATTGTTTTTCGAAGATTTATTTTTATTTTATGTGCACGAGTGTTTTGCCTGCATATGTGTCTGTACCATTTGTGTACAGTGTCCACAAAGGCTGGCACAGGGCATCAGAACCCTTGGAACTGGAATTTCACATGGTTGTGAGGTGCCCTATTGGATACTGGGAGCTGAACCCAGGTCCTCTGCAAGAGCATCTAGTGCCCTTAGCAACTGAACCGTCTCTCCGGTCCTATTTTTATTTTTTAAAACTATGTGTATCCCTGAGTATATATGTGGGTGTGAGTACAGGTGCTTATGGAGGCTCGAGGTATCACATCTCCTGAAGCTGAAGTTAAAGGTGGTTGTGAGCCATCCAGTGTCGGTACTGGAAACCAAACTGGGTCCTCTGAAAGAACAGGAAGTGCTCTTAACTGATGAGCTATCTTTCTAGCCCTGGAGTCCAGGCTTTTGAGTAACCACTAAGGTTTCTGTCTTACACCCTCCAGTGCCTCTGTGGGCAACATTAAACCTTCAGCTGAGGTCTAGTGATAATCTCGCTGAAACTCCTCCATGGCTGTTACACAGAGCCAGTGATTTCCTGTAGTGCTTGCTTCTCCTAGAGTCTCAAAGACAAGTTTCCTAATCACAAGAGATTTTGCTCGTAGTCTTGCCTGACATTTCTGAGTCTTTGAAAATAGAAAATCCTTGAGCAACACCATGTCATCAGCATCCGGTGAGCCTAGCCAGCTTGCTGTGTCTGCCCCGTTTGCATCCAGCAGAACTGGCTCGTACCTGCCCTGCGTGTGGATACAAGTGTGAGCACCAGGCCATCTCCAAGGTCTTGCTTGGTAAAGTGGGTCCTTTCATTAACCATGGAACAGAAAGAGCTAAGTGTATGCGCTTGTGCTCCGCCCAGCTGTTGGTAGGGCGTGCACTCAGTGGACGTTTGGTGCTCAGGAAATGCCTGATGATCGTGGGTCCGATTGCTCATTTTCCCCAGTCTTCTGGTTGCTGATTCTTAGCTATTTATTCTCCGTGTTACACAAATGCCCGGCTTTTGCAGCCCTGAACTCCCTATTTGAAAGGCTACCCAGGGAGGTCAGGGGTGGTCCCATGTTTTCCTTGAAGTGTCTCTTAGTCCCATTTCAAAGGAAAACAGACCTAGTGGGTTTAGAAAAGCAAGACCCACCAGAGGGTCTGGAAAGAACCTAAGTGGCTCTTGCCTAGGTGTCCTTGAAGATTCAAGTGCAGGCTATGTATGGGCCAGTCTTCAGAGTCCTGGGCTCTCAGCATTTGGTTTTCCTGAAGGGTCTTAAGTTCACGGTCCCCTTGCTTGGGACTATAACTGTCATAGCAGTGACTTGTAAATGGAGCCTGAAATGTTACAGTTGTTTGTTTTTTTTGCCATGATGATAGTGATAACGGTGACATTGACATCCTCAGGGTGTCCGGGCTGAGCCCTACTTCCTGGAGTCTACGCTGACCATCACCCATGCTTAGGGAATGGAAACTTACTGAGCTCAGCTCCATACATGCAGAATCTGTATTCCCAGGGTGGCAGCAGCAAACAGAAAGGACAGCAAGCTTCTCTCTCTGTTTTTTCTCCTCATCTGCTCCCTTGGTTTTATCTTCTCTCTGGATGTTTGTGTGAGCAGGAAGCCCTTACAGTGGCTGTAGGGTAGGTGCATCCCTGGCACTGGCTCAGATGCCCTCTTTGGGGCCTTTTGGGTAGCACTCATGAGGGCAGTAGGTGCAGTTCCCAGGTCGCTGGCTGCAAGCCTCAGCTTGCCTGCAACCACAACCATCCCGGCAGCTCAGGTGCTAGCCTGGCAGGAGACAGGAGCACAGCTGACTGCACTTCAGGCCCCTGGCTTGGAGGCCTGTCAGGGAGGGAAGCTCCTGAGAGCCCAACCTGTGTTTATCTGTTCCTGAGCAGGAGCCAGGGAAACCTTAGGACTCCACCTTTCTATTCTCTGAAGACATTCCCTCCTCCTGAGGAGCCGGGCAGCCACAATGATCCCCAGGGCCAGTCACGAACACAAACACAGGATTATTTCTGTTGAGAAAGAAAAGAGGCTGAATGTTCTTGTCTGGTTCTCTGGCTAGAGTAGGTGATGGGATTGTATATTTGGGGCTCCATTCTTCCCTTTGCATTTCTTTGGCGCTTACAGAGAGGATAGTTAACTAGTGAAGGAAAGGAAATGGTCTGGGGTGTGTGTGTGTGTGTGTGTGTGTGTGTGTATGTGTGTGTGTATGCACATGGGTGGTATCAGTAGAAGGTAGATTAGAGATGGTAAGAGAACAAGATGGTCTGGTGTATGTGTGATGTGTGTGTGTGTGTGTGTGTGTGCATGTATGTGGTGTGTGTGTGTACCTGTGTGTCCATGTGTTTTGTGTATACATATGGGAAGTATGTACATGTGTGTGTGCATGTGGTGTGTGCATGTACATGTGTGTGCATGTGTGGTGTATGTGCATATGGGGAGTGTGTACATGTGTGTGGTGTGTGTGCCCATGGGTGGTATCAGTAGAAGGTACAGAGATAGGCTGGTGCTCATGTGGTTTGTGTGTGTGGGGGGTATATGTGTGGTTTGTGTGTATGTGTGTGTGTGTGCATGAGAGTGCATGTGCACATGGTATCAGTAGAAGGTAGTTGGAGACAGTAGAACAGGGATGGGCTGGTGAATGAATGCTAAATGATAATGATGGAGGTAAAATTCAGGACCTTGAATGGGGAGTAATAGAGTTACGATCACAGCCTTTCATCTTGGGTTCAAATCTCAGCTCAGTCACTTACTATCTCTATGGCTTTTGGGAAGATCAAACAAACAAAACCAACCAACAACAAACCCTGTAAGCCCACAGGAGTAATCTGCGCTGTGGGTGTAGCTCAGTCGGTAGAAAGCTTGCCAGCATGCATGAAGCTCTGGGCTCAGCTCTCAGTACGCATAAGCTAGGTAGGTATGGTGGTGTGTGCTTGTCATGAGACACACCACCTAAAATAACAAAATATTGTAGAGCATGTAGTTGAAAAGGGATGTATAACAATATGTATGTATGGATGGATGGATTTAAAAAAATATGAAAATAAGGTTGGGAGAAAGGTTTCAGTGAGAGAGAGGATAACAGGAGATGAAAGAGAAATGACCAACATTCAGTGTGTGTACATATGTGTGTGTGTGCATGTGTGTGTGTGTGTGTGTGTGTATGCCTATCAAAAAATAAAAGCTCTATACATATTAGTACACACACACACACACACGAACATGTTAAAGAAAAGGTATTGAACCCAGGGAAAGAGACTGTTGAGAGACTGTAACAGTATTTTGAAAGACACTTCTGGGTTTATAATCCGATTAAGCCTGGTTCTGCTTGGCCCATACCTTTCTCTTACCCAGGAGGGAGGTCTAAGCCAATGTTAATTATACTTAGCCCGTTCTTTTTTTTTTTTTTTTAAAGATTTATTTATTATATGTAAGTACACTGTAGCTGTCTTCAGACACTCCAGAAGAGGGAGTCAGATCTTGTTACGGATGGTTGTGAGCCACCATGTGGTTGCTGGGATTTGAACTCTGCACCTTTGGAAGAGCAGTTGGNTGCTCTTACCCACTGAGCCATCTCACCAGCCCCACTTGGCCCATTCTTGCTAAAACTGCAGTTCACTTGCTCTGGGGATCTTTGTGCTCTATAGTGTTAGATTATTTTCTTTAAATTTTTACTTATTTATTTGTTTGTTTATTGAGATCTGTTTATTTTTATTATATGTGTATGAGTGTTTTGCCTGTGTGAATGTCTGTGAACTACGTGTGTACTTAGTGTCCACAGGGGCCGGGAGAGGGCATCAGACCCCCTGGAGTTCCAGGTGGTTGCGAGCCACTATGCATGTGGTACTGGGAATTGAACCTGTGTCCTAAAACAGCGGGCAGTGCTCTTAACAGCGGAGCTAACTCTCTAGCCTCATCTCGTAGATTGGTAAGCATTACAAAAGAGGATTGCATATATGGCTTACTTGTTTATTTATTAGAAATTACAACTAAATTTTTAAAAAATTAAAAAAAAAACACAGAGTAATCTGTGTTTAAGTTAATATAAATATAGCAAACCTTGGTACAAATAGACATGTGTGTGTGTGTGTGTGTGTGTGTGTGTGTGTGTGTTAACTCGTACATGTTCATTGTTATGGTTATAGTAATAATAATTTTTATTGCATCAAGTTCCCTAGGGCATCAGCAATTAGGAAGGACTTCATCACACTCTCTGCCCTCAAAGCCTTAGGTGTGCCCTGAAGACTGTCCCCCAGGTGGCATGTCCTCCACTTCATCTTTGTCTGTCTGTGACATGCAGCTTCCATTTTCTCATCTAGGCCCCGCTGGCTTCGAGCCACAGTCGCTTTGTCCTGCCAAAGACACCAGCTCTCTCCTCTGGCTCTGTCCTCAAGTTTTTCCCAGGCACGGAACCTTTTCATCCTGTGACTCAGGGCTGCTTTTTGGCTCTTGTAAATCCATGCTGAGTGTTGTAGCCTCTTGTCATGGCCTCTTGTCTCCTTGGCTGTCTCTTGTCTTCTACCTCCTCAGCGCCATCTTGTCTCTTTGCACGGTTAGGCTCTGGAGAGTGAATTTCTAGACAGACCCCAGGGCTTCTCTTTGAAGTCATTCACCCTGGGTCTTCAGGTCTGTGGTGTCCTGTGAAAGAGGTCGAATAACCCCTCAAGGCTGCTCACACCTTTTCCAGAGTCGAGGGACAGACATTCCCTCCCCTCTCAAAAGTCCCCCCCCCTCGTAGTTTAAAGAAGGTAAAAAGCCCTTCTTCTAGAGACCAGCCCCAAGGTGGGTAACAATACTGTACAAAGATGTCTGTGTCTACCATGGTACCCCTGTGCATCCATCCCCTTTCACACCGTTCCCCGGCTCCACCTTTCCTGGTAGCAGGCTTGGGTTGCCTTCAGTCTCCCTGTTGATCCCTAGAGCTGGCAGGTTTGGGGGGGTGGGGGATGGGAGGCAGAGAGGAATAAACCTCATGTTCTCTGTTCAGCGTTTAACTGGGGTAAACTTGGCTCACCCGCTGTGTTGGGTTGCTTCCATCCAGGACTCTCTATAGACAGTTAAGATCTGTTTCCACATGACCAAGAAAATAGAAAGTGGAGTGGAGAGATGACTCAGGGCTGACACTCTCAGTGACCACACGACTGGAACAGGTTCTGTAGGTCTCCACTGGGCTCCCTTGTTGTTCACCATGAAGTCATGTATGTGCCTGTGTGCTCACATTATCTGTCTTTATGTGGTGAAATACAACTTTAAGCATGGAGTGGGTACACTTTTAATCCCAGCGCCTGGGAAGCAGAGGCAGATGAATCTTTACGAGCTGCCGGCCGGCCTTATCTATATAGCAAGCTCCAGGCCAGTCACAGCTACGTAGAGACCCTGTTTCAAAAAATAACAACACCAAAACCAAAACCGTACCTCCTTGGCACGGTGCTTTGAACATGCTAAGTGCTCATTAATGTTGGCTGCTATTAGTATCTTTCTCGTAGTTGCTTAATAGTAAAAGCAATCCGCATTAGCACAGAGCGTGTAAAGAGTTCGTTCAGTTGGGCATGGGCAGAGGTTTGAACACATTCTTGTGTCGTGTGCTGGGAAGGGGGTGTGCATTGTAGTCTTTATTAACAGGCTCTGGGAATTTATACTGACATGGAAATTTAGCATCGATTTTTTTTTTTTTTACTCCCTCAGTTGTTGGCTTTTAAATATATGTATTTATTTATTTTAAGTGTGCTGGGGATAACACCCAGGGCCTTGTACAACCCCCAGCAAGGGCTCCACACTGAGCTGGCAAGCACTTTGTATCCACTAAGCTCCACCCCCAGCCCTTAACTGTTAAGTTGGAGATGATTCTAAGTGTTTTCAGCACCTGGGGTGGAGATGGAGCTCAAGCCTGCAGCCCCACCGTGGGATCTGGGTATCCGTGGCAGCCTCAGCAAACCTGCAGCCCCACTGTGTTCCTTTGTTTTTTCTAATTTCTAAGAGAGAGGGTGAGAGGAGGCCATATGTTAGAATTTTTGAAAAAAGATACCAAGGGATATATGTGTTCTATAGGGTCGAAGAGAGCCAGGATGATAATCTTCAGGCCTTTGAAGTCTGCATTGCCCCCAGGAGGGTGTTGGCAAAGCTCTGGCTGATGGTTAATTTGATAGCCCAGCTCTGGGAGGGCAGAGCATGAGGCCCATGGCGGTGCTTTGTCTGATACCGGAGACTCCGGTGTCTGTCTCCCGGCATAAATGTGACACCTGCTGCAGGAGGACCAGGCCCTGGCAGCTGGTACCCTGGAAGGAGAGGCCCAGCCAGAGGCAGGAGGAATCACTTAACAAGGGACAAGTGACAAGTGTCAGTCATTCAATCAGCACATTCTTTAGCTCCAGTCGCTCCCGGTGGGGCAAGCAATGGCTGGGTATCCACTGGCAGAATCGACACAGAGACGGAGATGAGGAGGATCCAAATGCAGTGCCTGTGCCCAGAGCCTGACACGGAGCATGTGCTGAGTGAACACCGGCAGGGCCATGGGGAGGTGACAGAAGGACCACAGAGTCAGTGCCACAGAGAGGACATATCCAAGTCCCCAACTCAGGAACTGTTAGGAGAAAGACAAGTATCAAGCACTTTGTGAGTCAGACCCTAGATATTTCACTGTTCACAGAAGGCCTGGTGGATGGAGCAGATGTTTCTATTCCCACCATCCCAATGAAGAAAGCAAGGTTAAGGAGATGCTGTGGCTAGCTCAAGGTGGTACAACTGTATGTGTGTGTGTGTGTGTGTGTGTGTGTGTGCAGGTAGACCCGTCACTCTGAAGCCTGAAGACGCATCTGTTGACCATCCAAATCTCATGTCTCAGAACCATGTAGACATACCTATGACCTGTAGGTGAGGGGCTGGCTCCATTTAACCTCACTGAGTTTCCTGTCTTTTCCTTGGCCACAGAGAGAGCCTTCAGACGAAGAGGAACAGTTGAGAGTTCTTCACTTAGTTCAGTTCTGAGGTCAGCAAAGAAGCCAGGGCTTTACAGCCAATAAGTGGATTAGGGAAACCAGCTGATGCTCAGTTGCCAAGAAGAGACTTCAAGAGCATTCTGGCTAAATTAGCCTATCAGGATTCTTCTAAAAAAGGAGGGGCGGTGGAGCCTGGAGAAAAGCTCAGCCGTTTAGAGCAATTGCTGTGCAGTGGTGAGAACCAAAGTTCAGATCCCAGCTCCCATGTAAAAAGCTGAGTATCTGGGCTGGTGAGATGGCTCAGTGGGTAAGAGCACCCGACAGCTCTTCTGAAGGTCCGGAGTTCAAATCCCAGCAACCACATGGTGGCTCATAACCATCCGTAACAAGATCTGGCGCCCTCTTCTGGAGTGTCTGAAGACAGCTACAGTGTACTTACATATAATAAATAAATCTTTAAAAAAAAAAAAAAAGAACGGGCTAAGTATAATTAACATTGGCTTAGACCTCCCTCCTGGGTAAGAGAAAGGTATGGGCCAAGCAGAACCAGGCTTAATCGGATTATAAACCCAGAAGTGTCTTTCAAAATACTGTTACAGTCTCTCAACAGTCTCTTTCCCTGGGTTCAATACCTTTTCTTTAACATGTTCGTGTGTGTGTGTGTGTGTGTGTGTGTACTAATATGTATAGAAGACAGCTACAGTGTACCTACTGCTTGTAAAAAAATAAATCTTTAAAAAAAAAAAAGCTGAGCATCTGACACATGTGCAGGGGCCTGAGGCAGGGGCATAGCTAGGGCTTGCTGGCTGGCTTTCAGTCTTGTTGAGAAAATGTGAACCTCAGGTTCCTGGGGAGGCCTAGCCTCAAATAGGTATGGAGTGATTGAGGAGGACCCCTGATGCCTTCCGGTGTGCACGCGTGCATACTCCGTACACATGCGCACACGCAGAGAGGGGACTCACGGGTGTGTGTGTGTGTGTTAAGATTTGTGTTTCCGTGTTTTTGTTTTCAATATGTGTCTGTGCACGTATCCTTGGAGGCTAGAAGTTCCCGTCACTTAAGTGTGACTGAATATCTGTGTAGTAACCCACAGCCTATGTCCATGGCTGAGGCGTCTGACTCCAGGACTCCTCGAAGCTCTGCTAAAGAGTAGCTGCGGGAGAAAGAGTAGATGATGACAGACATTGGCTTGTGAGAGCTGCCTTCTCTAATCTTGGAAGACAAATAGATCCTTGGCTGAGAACTCCAAGCTCCTCTTTCCACATCTGTAAGACAAGAACGATCGCACCTGACCTAACTCCGGCGTCTGAAAAGGCTCGGATGACGCCGTGCCTCTGAGAGGCACACCACAGCCACAGAAGAAAAGCAGCCTGACCCCCCTCCCCCCCATCAAGCTCCAGTCTGTGACTCCGTGCCCACCCCTCCGAGCATCAGCACCTAGCACTCATGCACAATGTGATGGCTGCCTCTGCTTGTGGACGTTGTACATCGTGGTGCGCACTAGGCTCCGCACCACGATGTACAACGTCCACAAGGCTAAGTATAATTAACATTGGCTTAGACCTCCCTCCTGGGTAAGAGAAAGGTATGGGCCAAGCAGAACCAGGCTTAATCGGATTATAAACCCAGAAGTGTCTTTCAAAATACTGTTACAGTCTCTCAACAGTCTCTTTCCCTGGGTTCAATACCTTTTCTTTAACATGTTCGTGTGTGTGTGTGTGTGTACTAATATGTATAGAAGACAGCTACAGTGTACCTACATATAATAAATAAATAAATCTTTAAAAAAAAAAAAAGCTGAGCATCTGACACATGTGCAGGGGCCTGAGGCAGGGGCATAGCTAGGGCTTGCTGGCTGGCTTTCAGTCTTGTTGAGAAAATGTGAACCTCAGGTTCCTGGGGAGGCCTAGCCTCAAATAGGTATGGAGTGATTGAGGAGGACCCCTGATGCCTTCCGGTGTGCACGCGTGCATACTCCGTACACATGCGCACACGCAGAGAGGGGACTCACGGGTGTGTGTGTGTGTGTTAAGATTTGTGTTTCCGTGTTTTTGTTTTCAATATGTGTCTGTGCACGTATCCTTGGAGGCTAGAAGTTCCCGTCACTTAAGTGTGACTGAATATCTGTGTAGTAACCCACAGCCTATGTCCATGGCTGAGGCGTCTGACTCCAGGACTCCTCGAAGCTCTGCTAAAGAGTAGCTGCGGGAGAAAGAGTAGATGATGACAGACATTGGCTTGTGAGAGCTGCCTTCTCTAATCTTGGAAGACAAATAGATCCTTGGCTGAGAACTCCAAGCTCCTCTTTCCACATCTGTAAGACAAGAACGATCGCACCTGACCTAACTCCGGCGTCTGAAAAGGCTCGGATGACGCCGTGCCTCTGAGAGGCACACCACAGCCACAGAAGAAAAGCAGCCTGACCCCCCTCCCCCCCATCAAGCTCCAGTCTGTGACTCCGTGCCCACCCCTCCGAGCATCAGCACCTAGCACTCATGCACAATGTGATGGCTGCCTTCTGTGTGGGCCGTACCACTGGCTGTACTCTGTGGTTGGTTGTCTTGTGGACCATGGTCTGGTCTTGCTATGTAGCCCAGGCTGGCCTTGGATTCAGCAATGCTGTCTTTGTTCCCCTAGATTTTTGGTGTGTCGTAGGCATCTGCCACCACACTTAGCTGTTTATTCTCTGGTTTTTGTTTTGTTAACTCTGTCCCCGTTGGTGCTCACACAGGGATCCCGTGACACTTAAACTGTTCATTCCCAAGGGTGGATGACTGTCAAACTCCTTTTATGTGATTCCCTGCCCCCCTCTAGTGATGCTTCAGTTTGACTTCTTTTTAGCAGAGCTTATGTTGTGCTAGGCATGGACTCCAGAGCTGAGATGTAGCCCAGCCCCTCAAGGGCATCTTAATAAAGCAGCCCAATGGAGAGGCCCCTGCTCACTCCGGTTCTTACCATACCCTTGTTATTGTTTGTTCTATGACCCCAGATTGGTCATGTCAGTAGCTTTGCTCCCATTTTCCTTACCTGGAGTAGGATGAAGTGATCTTAAAAACTGGTCTGATGGTTCCTGATTCTGACTTATGGCTCACAGTGTTGTACATTTGCTTACTTTAAGTCCAGCACCCCTGCCCAACCATTCTCCCTATAGTCAAGAAGGCCTTGGCGTCTAGTGAATTGCAAACGACCCCTGGGCTGCAGATGACCCCTGGGCTGCGGATGACCCCTGGGCTGCGGACGACCCCTGGGCTGCAGACGACCCCTGGGCTCCGACTCTTCCCACACTTACCTTGCCTTTGTTTGTGTAGGAATGCCTGCTGGCACATCAACAGTTTCCTGTCCCCTCCTTCCCACCGTGGTTCTTTCTGCCTCCACAGTTGTGTGCAAACTAACCAGTTCCAGGGCAAACACGAGGGTGTCGCAAATAGCCCCAGATCAGGGCAGAACTAAATTTGTGGAACAGATACAAAGCCTCCTTTATCCCCACCTCCCATAATCCTCTGCTGCTGCCCTGGAAGTAGGCTTTGTCACCATTTCTTGACTGGGCCTTTGAGAAATCACCCACCACGAGCAACTAGGTAAGAATCATGTTGCAGTGGACCCCACGGTACATGACCATAGCCCTGTTCACCTGGCAGGGTTCCTTCTCTGACTTAGGGGAAGGCATAGGTCTTTCCCATCACCTGCCTCACCCATTTCATACCTACCTTGTGAGGTGGGGTGAGGAGAAGCCACTCACCTCTCTTATCTCTACCTCTCTAATCTTACAGATTTATGGGCCCCTGCATTAAGTTGGCCTTGTTCTGTCCTTCTCCCCTTTCACAGGGTATGGCAGCTGGCGAGAACTGGCCAAGGCCCTAGCCAGCAGGAACATCCCAGCCGTTGATCCGAATCTCCAATTCTACCGTCCCCAGCGGCTGAGCCTCAAGGTACGTGGTGGGTCCAGTCTGTTTTACACCCTCCCTGATGCTGGACCATCCAAGGCCATCAGTTGCCCTCAGTTGCTCCATGGCCTTAAGGGGAATCTTCTCTGTGGTCTGTTCAGAGGGGAGGCAGCTGGTGGAACCCCAGTTGCTCCTTAAAGTTCTAGCTGAGTGCAGATATCTATCTATCTTGTCTTCCTCAGAGCCCCAGTGGGCCTAGTTGTTTAGGGTTTTTGTTCACACTACCCAAGTCTGAGCTGTCCCAGACATGCGGTGTCTGTCTCAGACAACACAGCCTTTTTTTAAAAATCTATTTATTTTATTTATATGAGTATACTGTTATTGTTGTCAGACACACCAGAAGAGGGCATCAGTTCCCATTACAGATGGTTGTGAACCACCATGTGGTTGCTGGGAATTGAACTCAGGACCTCAGGAAGAAGAGTCAGTGCTCTTAACCACTGAGCCATCTCTCCAGTTCCAGACAACACATCCTAAGCTAGTATATGGCTTAGAGATAGAGCTTTTGCCTAGCTTGATTTTTATCCCCATCTACACACACACACACACACAGAGAGAGAGAGAGAGAGAGAGAGAGAGAGAGAGAGAGAGAGCATTCCTACACATTAGCCAGTATATCCTAGAGACAGGACTGACCTTGATGATAGTACCAGACACATGGTACTGAAAGCCAGCGCTGGTAAAGTAGACAAATGCCTTTTCTGCAAACAGCTGAGGTGCAGTTTGTCATGAAGCAATTCTCTATAGTGTCGCTCAGGTGGTAGATTAGAGAAACTGAAGGCCATTCCCATTTGAACCCTCTTCCCACCTCCAAACCCTGCAACTGTTGACCATAGAGCAGACATGAATCCCCAAAGCTGGATGAGACCCAAGTAACTCTGTAGACTATGTAGTAAGTAGAGAGGGCCTGGAGTGTCTTTGAGGGATTTCTATTTGTTGAAACCAGTGACAAGTCTGGATAGAACTTGGGGGTAGGGGCTGAAGGAATAAGAAATCACAGCTCCTGCTCCAAGGGGGTCCAGAGTCCATTTTTTCTCATGGTTGAAAACTTCAGGGGTGTGAACAGAAACCGGAGTGCATGTTGACAAGCCTGAGATACTCTCCTCAGGGATGTGGTGTAAATAATGAATGAGACAGTGTCCCTTAAGCTGACAAGCTTCCTTGAAGCAGGAACTATGTCCCATGACCCCTTCCTACTCCACAGGCAGCTTCAAGGAGCCCAGAATCCTGTTCTGTCTCCAACTTCTTAATAATCTTTTCACCAAGCTCTTTCTTTGTTTTGCTGATAGGACCAAGAAATTGCCCGAAGTAGGAGTAGGAACAATAGCTACCTGAAGTGGAACAAGCCTGTTCCCTGGCTCTCAGAGGTAAAGATCTCTACTGAACCTGGTCTGTGTGTGCAGGGTGTGTGTGTGTATTCTGCCTGCGTGTATATGTATTTCTGGTTAGGCCAGAAGAGGGTGTTGAATCCCTTGGAACTGGAATTATAGACAGTTGTGGGTGCTGGGAATTGAACCCTGGTCCTCTGGAACTAGTGCTCTTAATTAACCATTGAGCCATCTCTCCAGCCCCTGTACCTGGTCTTTAAAGGGTCTTAAACAGATGAAATGGGAGCACAAACATTTGCTGCAGTCCTACTGTGTGCCTATCCATCTCCCATCAGCTGTTTTGACTCTGTAAGGTAGTATGGTGTTAACCCAGCCTTCCGTTGCTAGAGCAACCACCTGGCACAATCCACTCCTAAGAATCTTCCCCTAGGAAGAAGAAGGGTATCATCGCACATGGTTTCAGAGGTTTAGTTCTAGCTTGGTTTGCTCTGTTGCTTGGGCCTGTGTAGCACAGCACATCTTGGTGAGAGCTAGAGGAGGGTTATTCTAACATCCGAGTGTATAGAAAGCAAAGAAGACAGGGAAGGGTCCGTCCTAATATCTCTCCAGCATCAGACTTCTGAGACCTCTTTCCTTTAGGCTCCGCCCATTCCCAGTAGCACTGCAGGCTGGGACTTATAGGCATTTCAGAGATACTGTTGATCCAAATTGTAGAGGTCATTATTCTTATTTTATAGGTGGGAAAGCAGTGTAGAGGGAGGTTACACGACTTTCACGGCTATGCCAATCCCCAGTCTTAAAGATAACAACCTTCCCAAGAGTTCTTTCTCAAACCATTAAATCCCAGCTATTCCAGGAAGAAAGAAATCCATTGTTTAAAAAAAGATTAAAAACAAAATAAAAACACAACATAAAAACCCACGGTGCAGGGCAAGTGTTCTTGGAAATCCACATTAGCATATGAAAGATTCTGAGAAGTCCTGGGGAAATCTGTTTAGCTTGGTTTAGCTCAGCAGGTCCCAAATTTATTTGCCCCTGAATTGCCTTTTCCATAAATGCCTGTTAAGATTCTGAGCCGCCAAGGTTCTAGAGGAACATGCATTAGGAACCAGCTTCAGAAAGCAGTTGTGAGGGTTCCAAAAATCACACTAGGTACAGTGACACAGCAGGGCAGTCACTCACTCGAGTCTGCACAGCAAAGCAACAGTCTGTCCCTTAACAACCCCAGCCATTCTGAAACTTTTTACTTGTGGGCATTGTTATTCTTTTTTTGTTGTTGTTTTTTAATGAACATGTCCGTCTACAAGATCCCTTGAGTACATGTTTATGCCCAAACTCTGGAATAGCGCGGTGTTCTGGGACGTCGTATTTTACAGTGCGTTTAGAGCCCGAGCTCTTCATCTTGGGGCCTGGGGTAGAGACTACTTTTCTTGGCTGTGCGGGCTTTTGGCTGACTTTGTTGTTCCTGCTGCAGATTGATCTTGCAGCTCGGGTGGTTTGATTTCCAACCCACCCACACAAGGGCAAGAGTGAAGGAGACAGTGCTAGCCCCTCTACTCTGTGATACTGTCTGTTTTAAAGCCCAGTGGGAGGGCGGGTTACAATGCTGGTACAGTTGTTCTAGGTGACATCACCAGGCCGCTGGGACAGCATGCTGAGCCATTGCTCTCAAGACCAGCTGCTCTGGTACCCAGCCTTCACTCTATGAGGGCAGCTGGATCAGATTTCTTTTTCTTTTTCTTTCTTTTTTTTTTTTTTTTCCACTTTTTTTGTTGTATATTTTTGAGACAGGGTCTCATATCGCCCAGGCTGGCTGTATGGTTGTCTCAACTGTGTAGTTGACAATGAACCTGAACTCCTCCTAATCCTCTGCCTTCATCTCCCAAGGGCTAGGATGACAGGCCTGTGCCAGCTCTGCCAGCACATTCTCATTTATTCCTCTCTCTCTCTCTCTCTCTCTCTCTCTCTCTCTCTCTCTCTTTCTCTCTCCCTCACTCTCATTTTGGAGATAGGACCTCACTATGTAGCTGAAGCTAGCCCGAAAGTTATGATCCTCCAGCCTCAGCTTCCTGAATACTGGAATTATAGGCATGTGCCCTCATTATCTGTCCTAGAATTGACTTTTTGTTTTGTTTTGAGAAAAAAGAGGTCTTGGCTGGGCTGGAACTCACAGAACCTGCCTCTGCCTATAGAGTACTGAGGTTTAAGGCATGTGCTACCACACCCGGCCACAACCGACTTTTTTTGCTTTTGGAGTTTTGTTGGTTGGTTGATTGGTTAGTTAGTTGGTTGGTTAGTTGGTTGGGTTTTTTTTTGGGGGGGGGGGTTCGAGACAGGGTTTCTCTATGTAGCCCTGGCTGTCCTAGAACTCACTCTCTAGACCTGGCCGGCCTCGAACTCAGAAACCCGTCTGCCTCTGCCTCCCGAGTGCTGGGATTAAAGGTGTGCGCCTGTTTCGAAAAACCAAAACCAAACCAAAACAAACAAACAAAAAACAAACCCAATATAATAATACTACTACTACTAATAAAATAATTATATAAATAATTATTGTAGTAATTATTTGTTACAACATAATATTATTATTAAAATAATAGTAATAATAATTATTATAAGCAAGAGAAAAAGAAAAGCAGTATTTTTTATGTGATCTTGACTAGAAGTACCTTCCTAACCTAGCTCTTCCACTGTTTCAATAAATAAATAAATAAAAAATAAAATAAACCCCTGAGCTTACTCCGCTTCCTGTCATCTAACCGCACAGTAGTGACATGTTGACGGTACTAAGAACTCAGTGATGGAATGGCTTGCTCTGGATTTAGCCTCTACAAGCATTTGTTCATTCACATAACTCAGATGTGCTGGGGCACATGGGAAGGAACTGATAGCGCTTCCCAGGGAAGGCACAGAGGGGCTTAGATGTATTTGAGAAAACTTTTGAGGACTAAAGAGGAGCCTAATGTGAGGAAATGGCATTTGTACAAGTGTGGAAAACAGAGTTGGATGATTCCGGGGCAACGGCTGAGAGTGGGATGTCGATACGGCAGGGAGGGAGGGCGTGTGCGGTGGGGGCTGGGAAGGCAGGTCAGTCATAAAGATCACAGTGGAGTGATCTTTATGACTGAAGTCTGAAGTCACCTGAAGTTTTGAGCTGTAGAGTGACTTGCTCCATCAGGTCAGTCCAGTTGCTTCAGTACAGTCCTAGGGGCAGTAAGAACACCCAGGCCAGGGAGATGCCACCATCCGCCTCCTCCTGCTGCTGGTCTGGCAGCCCAGTAAGGCCCAGCAGAGGTGGAGTAGACCTACCCTCCCCTGAATACCCCCTCTGCACCCCCCTTCTCCACGGAGTAATTGTTGTGTGCTCTCAGGGAGTCACTTCCTGAGCCCTGATATCCTCCCTTCTAAATGAGACAAGCTGACAATTACTTTCTCCCTTACGGCCAGCTGCAAGTTCCAAACCATCACAAGCTTGGGGGAGGGGCAGGAGAGATGGCTCACTGACTGCTCTTCCAGAGGTCATGAGTTCAAATCCCAGCAACCACATGGTAGCTCACAACCATCTGTAATGGGATCTGATGCTCTCTTCTGGTGTGTCTGAAGACAGCCACAGTATATTATATATAATAAATAAAACTAAGAGGGAGCCCTCCTTCCCTGGCCTTCTGCCTATGCCAGGCATGGAGAGGGGCCGCCGCGGAGGCTGAGGTGCCAGAGTGCCACATCTTTATTAGTATAGAGTCCCTAAAATGGGACAACACAAAACACAAATTCTGATGTAGTTGTCAGTCTGGGACCAGGGAAGAAGACAGTGTCCAAGGGTCCCCAAGACACCCCCACAGTCAGAGGTTACCCACAGAAGTTGGAGGCTCAGCCAAATACTGGGTAGAGTCTACCTCAAAGAAAAGGCTAATTCTCTCACTTACTCTCGGCCTGCCCTGAGGGCTTCCTATAGCACCTCAGGCTCCCTTGGCTGAACTGCATTGCCTGGGGACGAGCTGTGAGAAATTGGTGCCCTCAGGCCACAGCTGCTTTCTGGGCAAACTCCTTCTCGGGCCAAGTCTGACATCCATCTTAGCTCCAGGCTTCACACAGCTGACAGCTCTGCTCTGGTGGCCATGTTCCCCACGAGTGCTCTGCTCTTCCGGAACCAGAGCTCTCTGACCTGGAGGTCTCCTGGGGAGGGGACAAAAGCAGGCCCCTTGGAGAAGACAACTGAATCCTTTAAGCTGGACTTGAGGAGTTTCCCCAGAAGCAACATAATGTCCCCATTCTTTTCCTTCCTTGGAGCCTCTAACCGCCTCCCACCTACCAACCCACAGACTTCCTCACCCACCCCAGCCCCCTCCCTACATTCCTGTGCGTAGTGGCTACTTCCCAGAGTCCCAGGTCAGAGAGTGATGAGCTAGCCTCTGCCAGTGAGGAGCCTGTGAGCTGCAGGAGGCCCTGAGGGGGCCCCCAGAGACCACCATAGTTTTCCTCAGATGCTTCTCCAGCCAGAGTATGAAGACCGCTGGGTAGATGAGATTTCATGACAGGCAGACAGCTGCAGAGCCTTCCTCTCATGAGCAGCAGGGGAAGAAGCATGGTAGACAAGCCCTTGGCTGGAATCTGGCCAAGCTCCTCCCAGCTTCTTCTGTTACTTCCTCATTTTGCCATTGGTTGTTATGCCCCTTGCCTGCACCTGCGGAATCCTAGAAGGAATGAGGAGTGTATGGTGTGTATCTGTAGGCGTGTGTGTGTCTGTGTGTCTGTGTGTCTCTGTGTAACCCATCCTTAGAGTCAGGCCACAGGACTGATGTTAGCTTTTCATCAGGACAAGCATTCCTGAGATAACTAACTCATCAACAAGAAAACGTTGTGTAGGCCCAAGGTTTCCGAGGGTTAATCCTAGGCTTGCTTGGCCCTGTTCCTTTGACTTGTGGCCGCTTAGCACATCATGGTGGCAGAGGACTGGAGAGTCATGAAAGACAGGAAACAGTGGGGATCCCAATAACCCCTTCAGGGGCACAGCCCTATAACCTAGCCTTCCCCTGTTAGAACCTCATCTCCTAATGGTTCCACATCTTCCAGTAGCACCACGGACTGGGAGCCAAGCCTTCCATAGAGTATGCAAGGAGCACTATGTCCACTTCTCACTCACCGTCCCCTCTCTGCCCCACACAGTTCCGGGGCCACGCCAACCTGCATGTGTTTGAAGACTGGTGTGGCAGCTCCATCCAACAGCTCAGGAACAACCTGCACTTCCCGCTCTATCCCCACGTGAGTACCTGTGGGGATGTTTGTACACCGTGCCTGGACCATCCTCTGTGTCTCCTGCATCTTATTTCCTCCACCTGCCTCCTTCCCTGCTTCTTCTCGGTCCATCACAGTCTGTCTTACTCTCTCGCTCTCTTGGGCCCTCTCTTCCTTTGTTCAGAAGATCTTTCTTGTCTTCTCCTTCCCTGAGACTCTTGCCACCTGCGCTGGGCAGCATTTCATTCAGTTCAGGCTCTCTTGATGTTTATCCAAGAGCAACATGTGCAGATGTGCATTTGTGCATTGTACAAGGCTAGCTGGACCAATTAGTGAGTGGGGTCTCATAAGTGCTCCTATCTTGTACTCCACATCCCATACCACACCCCTAGTCTCCCATCTGCTGCTCCCCTCCTCTCCTCCCCACCAGCCCCGAGTGGATCGAGTCCTTCAACTCTTCTTCCTGATCCTGAGTGACAGTTCATCTTTCTTGACGTAGATCCGCACAACCCTGAGGAAGCTGGCTGTGTCCCCCAAGTGGACCAACTATGGCCTCCGCATATTTGGCTATCTGCACCCCTTCACCGATGGTGAGGGAGTCCTGAAGCCCCACTCTTCTTCCTGCTTCCACCTTCCTGGGGGAGCCGGGTCCTAGAAACATAACCCCCAAGCCCTTGTTACTCCATCACTGAGGGAGGGGAAACTGAGGCATAGTAAACTCTCATCCAGTACCCTCAGGCAGCTGCTCTCCCCCCAGCAACCTGGAACTGGCTAGTCTACATAATTCTTCTCCATCTTCATATTGCTCCCCCAGAATGTAGAGTCCCCCTCCCCCATGTAAAGGTGGCATGTGGGTGGGGCAAGCCACTGTGAGTGAAGGGAATCAGTGCACGGGCATAACGGAGGCATTCAGCTTCCATGCCAAGGTCCTCTTTGATTCACCCAGACGCTCTGCTGTTGCCCAGGGAAAATCCAGTTTGCCATCGCTGCTGATGACAATGCTGAGTTCTGGCTGAGTCGTGATGACCAGGTCTCAGGCCTTCAGCTGCTGGCCAGTGTGGGCAAGGTAGGACCAGCTCGGCCCTTGACCTCTCATTGGCCCCTGGAGGTGGGCACTGATGTGGTATGAGGGTCTTGGGCGCCTCCTTGACCATTAACTTCACTGACATGAAGAAGGGACAGAAGCCACCCATGGTGCCCCTCAGTTCTGCCCTACACTGAGAAGGGCATGGGAGATGTGGACAGAACAGGAACCCAGCTACATACATTTTCTGGGTTCCATTGTCCCCGAGCCCATGCTAAGGAATCATGCTGGATTGGCTGCCTATGGGAAGGGTCTGTTCCATCAGTGGGGGCAGAAGTGTGTTGGCCGGCCATCCTCTTTAACTCTGTCTTCCCTCCTTTGCTTGTCCCCTCTTCCCCCATCTTTCCTCTTTTCCTCCCCTTCCTTCTCCCTTCTCTCCCCACACTCTAGACAGGAAAGGAATGGACAGCCCCTGGAGAGTTTGGGAAATTTCAGAGTCAAATTTCCAAGCCAGTGAGGTAAGTAGGGTGGGTTACCTACCCACACTCTTGTGAGCCCCTCCAGTGCCAGGCCTGTTGGCATGAGAGAGCCAGGAGGCCCCTCCCCATCTCCACCATCCCACTGCTCAGGGTTAGTGTGCGTGAGAGAGAATCCACACGGTTAGTCTAAGCAGAATCCATCTGCCCCGCCCTTCCTCATTTTATAAACGGGTTTTCTCCCAAGTGCATTTTGCCTACATATATGTACATGCATGTATGTGCATAGGTGTGCCGTGTGTAGGCCTGGTATCCTCGGAGGACAGAAGTGGTTTTGGGTCCTCTGAAACTGGTCTTACAGACGGTTGTAAGCTGCTACATGGGTGCTGGGAACCAAACCCTGGTCTTCAGCAAGAGCAATACTCACTCGTAACTTCTGAGCTGTCTCTCCAGCCCAACCCCCACCCCCACCATCATTTTAGAGGAGGTGACTGAGACCCAGAGCTTTGTGGCTGATGGAAGACCACACAGATAGTGAGTGGCACTCAAGGCTAGAAAACAGGTCTCTTTTTTTCTTCCCATTTTCTTTAGACCTAGAAATGCTTGCACTCATAAAGACTGCCTAGTGCTTGCTCTGGGGCTTCAGAGAGGGAGTCCCTACAGGGAACTGGAAACGTGACCTTGAAGTCATCCCAGGAAATCAGACCTCTTTCAGCCTACAGCCGCTGGAATGGCATTAAGAGCTAGCCTATGAACTTAGCTCAGCTTCAGCACGCCACCTGGTGGCTTGCACATTCACAGGCAAAACCATATCAGGCTTCAAGTTTCCTTGGGGGGGGGGGGGACGGAGAGGGAAAGAGAGAGAGCCCTTGGTATATGTGCCAGCATTATTGTGAGTGCTCTGAGCTCTCTCAGTGGTTTGCATGGACCCTAAAGGCTACCTGGTCCAAATTACAACTGCATTGCTCACTACCTGGGCAACTTTGGGCAAATTACCAAAGATCACCGTGTCTTTAAGCCAAAGACTGTCAGGAAAAGCACCGTGTATGGTCCTGGCAGCAGGGACTGCTCACTAAGGCATTAATCATGGGTGCCATGTCGCTGGGTCTCCCAGTGAGTATATATATATATATATATATATATATATATATATATATATATTTGACTCTTTCAAAAAGAAAGTCACCAGGTGGTGGTGGCTGGCGCATGCCTTTAATCCCAACACTTGGGAGGCAGAGACAGACGGATTTCTGAGTCTACAAAGTGAGTTCCAGGACAGCCAAGGCTATACAGAGAAACCCTGTCTCGAAAAACAAAACAAAACAAAACAAAGAGAAAGTCAAGGTTAGCTGTCCGGAGTAGGTGGGGAATAGTTAAATAGCAAGCACCTGGTAGGAGAAAGGGGCACCAGTGAGCTTGTGGGTGGGAGAGGTGGGCAATGGAGGTGGCTAGCGGAGGAAAAGCCTCTGTTTCCTGTCTCTTCCCGCCAGTTTATCAGCCTCCCTCAGGTACTACTTCGAGGTCCTGCACAAGCAAAACGACGAGGGCACTGACCACGTGGAGGTCGCGGTGAGCCTTTATCCCTCCTGACCCCCTCTCCTAACCCCCACTCCTACCCCCATTTGCCCCCACCTCACCCCACCCCCACTCCCTTATTCATGTACCTTTCCCAACATTCCCTTGCCCGTATCTCTTGAATAGCATCCTCCAACCTCTGTGCCTTTCCTCTAATTCTAGTGGAGACGGAATGACCCTGGAGCCAAGTTCACCATCATTGACTCCCCCTTCTTATCTCTCTTTACAAGTGAGTAGGCTCTGCCTGCCTGGAAGCCCAGGGGCACCATCGGGGAGAGTGTGGCCCATAGAGAGGTCAGAGGGGTGGGAATAAAGCTCAGATAATGTAGAGGGCGGGTATGACAGAGGTCCAGGGAAGGATGAGAGCCTAAGAGACCTCACAGTTAGGGAGACTTTACTCTCCTGGATCAGAGGTCTCTTTAATGGTGTGTGACTTTAATCCCAATCCTCAGGAGGCAGAGGCAGACAGGTCTCTGTGAGTTCGAGGCCAGCCTGGTCTACAGACAGAGTTCTGGGACAGCTAGGTGCAGAGAAACCCTGTCTCAACAAAACAATGTGCTAGACACAGATGTGGTCTCAGGTTTGTTTGTTTGTTTGTTTGTTTGTTTAAAGGGAAAAGGCAAATAGCCAACTCCCTAGGGGTCTTGATGGAACAGAATTTCTTAAATCTCTCCCTGTTAGCCTGAGAAATCTACACATGATTACAGGTAGATGGGTCCAGCGTAGGTAGATCACCAAACATTTATTGATAACAGATCATAAGGAAATTCATTTTACAGTAATGCTTTTGCTCTACCAGTTATTAAAGATGAAAGCAAATTTGTCTGTTGATGAAATATATATACTTTATTTTTACATGATTAAATCTTGGTACTGAAGAGATGTCTTAAACTCCAGTTTCAAAGGATTTGATACCTTCTTCTGATCTCCATGGGCACATAGATTTGGGCAAAACACTCATACACATAAAATAAAATTTAAAAATATAAACCTTTTTTAAAAAAGAGCACTAAGTGTTCTTCCAGAAGCTCTGAGTTCAGTTCCAGGCCCACACATCAGCTCACAGTTAATCTGCCTTATCCAAGAGATCTGACGGCCTCTTCTGACCTTCATAGGCACCAGCACATAAGGCATATACTCATACAGACAGACATACAAACACATAAATATAAATAAAAAGAAATCTTAGGCCAGGTGGTGGTGGTGCACGCCTTTAATCTCTGCACTCAAGAGGCAGAAGCAGGTGGATCTGAGTTCCAGGCCAGCCTGGGTTATCTAGTAAAAGAGCAGCCAGGGTTACATGGGGGACCCTGTCTCAAAACAAACAAATTATTTTAAAAAATTAAACTGTGGCTAAATATTTGATGCTGTAGGATGCACAGCATCTTCTAGTCTTTTCAAATAATCAGTTTTGTGTGTGTGTGTGTGTGTGTGTGTGTGCGCGCGCGCGCGCGCGCGCGCATGCGCGTGTGTGTGTGCGTGTGCGCGCGCATGCGCGTGTGTGTGCGTGTGTGCGTGCGTGTGTGCGCGCGCGCGTGTGTGTGTGTGTGTGTGTGTGTGTGTGTGCGCGCGCGCGCTGCGTGCGCGTGCGCCTGGGGCACACGTGTGCAGAGGCCAGAGAGGACATCGAGTGTCTGCTTTATTGCTGTTCACCTTATCCCATAAGACAGGACCTCTCAGGGCTGGAGAGATGGCTCAGCAGTTAAGAGCGCTGACTGCTCTTCTAAAGGTCCTGAGTTCAAATTTCATCAACCACAAGGTGGCTCACAACCATCCATAAAGAGATCTAATGCCCTCTTCTGGGGTGTCTGAAAAGACAGCTAGTGTACTTACATATAATAAATAAATAAATCTTTAAAAAAAAAAAACAAGCAAACAAACAAACAAAAAAAGCAAGACAGGCCCTCTCACTGAAACTGAAGCTGGCCGCTGGGGCAAGGCTGCGGCGTGTGAGCTCCTGGGCTACAGGCTGTGTGTGTCCAACTTTTATGTGTGTGCCGGAGATTCCACCTCATGTGTATAAAGCAGACACTCTTACTCATTGAACCATATCCTCAGTTCCTTGATCAATATTTTAATTCTATAATCATCGGTGCCGAGTATACTGCTTTGTATAAATCATTGCTGAGAGCACCCCATTCAGCGTATGTGGTACAAAATAGAGACTATGTTAAGGGTCATTTTGAAAATCCTGTTCCGGGCTGGAGAGATGGCTCAGTGGTTAAGAGCACCGACTGCTCTTCTGAAGGTCATGAGTTCAAATCCCCAGCAACCACATGGTGGTTCACAACCATCCGTAATGAGATCTGATGCCCTCTTCTGGGACATCTGAAGACAGCTACAGTGTACTTACATNTAATAAATAAATAAATCTTTAAAAAAAAGAAAGAAAGAAAGAAAATTCTGTCCCGATCCTAAGCCAAAATTCATTTGATAGTTTTCTTTTTCTTTTTTCTTTCTTTCTCTTTTATTTTTATTTATTGATTGATTGATTGATTTTTGAGACAGGGTTTCTCTGTGTAGCCCTGGCTGTCCTGCAATTCACTCTGTAGACCAGGGAGGCCTCGAACTCAGAAATCTGCTTTCCAGTGCGTGTGCCACCACCATCAGGCACTTGATAGCTTTCTTAAATGTTCAAGTCTTTGTTTTCTGTCATTCATCTGTTATATTTCTATAAGAGCGCATACAACATCACGTGCACAGTAAAAACACTGTATCGTGACATTCAGTAGTTTTGAACCTGAGCGGAAGTGTTTCAGGGATCGTTCACTGGCCTTGCTAGGTGTGTGGCATGTGTCGGATGTTTGGAACCAAGGCCAATGCTGGTTCTGGAACCTTTTAGCTATTGACCCTTTTTTTTTTTTTTAGTTGACACATCTTTTTCGTGACCCCCCACCCAGTTACAGCAGTCCCTGAAGGCGCTATAGGTGTAGGCTAAGTGAAATTAAATAGTATGGCTGAGTATAGGTTTCTGTCAGGTCAACAGTGAAGCATTTTGAGGAAGACATATCTTTTTCTAGTCTATACAGAATTGTGATGTGAGCTGGCCATGGGGCAGAACAGGCCTAAAGGGACAAAAAGTCACAAGTTACAGGGCATCTGCGGGCAGCTGACAGCCTAGGCTGTACCTGCAGGAACACAGAAATTGTGCTTGCAACCCACCACTTGCCTGCCCCACAAAACAGGCTCGATTCTATCAGGACCTACAGCTTCCTTCTCTCCTCCCTGATCACAGATGAGACCGTCCTAAGAATGGATGAGGTGGGTCACATCCCACAGACAGCAGCCAGCCACGTGGGCTCCTCCAACACTCCTTCACGAGATGAGCAGCCCCCAGCTGACATGCTGCGGCCTGACCCTCGGGACACCCTCTATCGAGGTAAGTCCTTGGCCGCACACTTACTGATCACCACATCGAGGCTCCCTGTGTTGACAGATAGGACGCAGGAGACCTCCGGGCAGTGGTGGCGCATACCTTTAATCCCAGTACTTGGGAGGAGGAGGCAGAGGCAGGCAGATTTCTGAGTTCGAGGCTAGCCTGGTCTACAGAGTGAGTTCCAGGACAGCCAGGGCTACACAGAGAAACCCTGTCTCAAAAAAACAAAAATCAAAACAAAACAAAAAAAACCTGTCTACGGTAGCCCTGAAGACACAAAATCTTTTCCCTTTTGAAATGTAAAACAGCATAGATACCAAAAATATAAGAGCATTTATGTCCAATTCTGTGATTCTACAAACCATTATAGAGTAGACATTTGTCTAACCACCACCCAAGACCAAAAACGGAATTAGATTCCAGAGCCCCTCACGAATTCCTCCCCCGCCACAAATGTCAGTCTCTTTATGAATCCCAACTGGGTCTTTTTTTTTTTCCTTGTTTTTCAAGAAAAGGTCTCTCTGTGTAGCCCTGGCTGTCCTAGAACTCACTCTGTAGACCAGGCTGGCCTCAAACTCACAATGATGGCCTGTCTCTGAGTGTCAGGATTAAAGGCGTGCACCAACACCACCCGGCCTTGGATCCCACCAACTCTTACCATTCGGTAAAGAATCTGTTAGTCTTGTTTTGATGCCAAGGACTGAATCTGGGATGTTGAGCTGAGCATGTGCTCTGCCACTGAGCCGAGTCCCCAGCTGGTCATGTTTACATTTTAAAAGCTGACAGTGCACCCCATTTTTTCCCCTTAAAAATAAAAGAAGGCAGCAGCCAGATGTATTGCCTGTCGACAGTGCAGCAGTCAGGAGAACCAGGCAGGAAGATCCTGGGTTTGCAACCATAGCAGACCCTGCCTCAAAAAACCCAAACCAAAAAAGCAGGTCAGGGGAGAAGTTCTTGAACCAAGGACAGAAATCTACATAATGGGAGTATAGTAAGGGGTGGGGGTCTTGTGCCTCTTGAAGTGTCCTCGATCCATACTGTCCATGAGTCTCGAGTCCTCTGCCCTTGCCCCTGGGGAGTGGTAGCACTTTCCTTGGGACAGACTGACTCAGCTGATACACATGGATTGGGACCATAGTTGTCATCAGTGAATATAAATGGAAGCGGCTTGAGTGGGGACATCAGGCCTCTCCCTCAGCCGGGAGCCTCTGTGGCCCTAAGGTGTTTGTGCTCAAACTTCTTCACACACTTCAATCCTCTTCCCTTCCTGCTCCCAGTGCCTCTGATCCCCAAGTCCCACCTGCGCCACGTCCTGCCCGATTGTCCCTACAAACCCAGCTACCTGGTGGATGGACTCCCGCTACAGCGCTACCAGGGCCTCCGCTTTGTAAGTCATGTCCGTAGACCGAAGAGGACTGAGAGAGAAGGCCTGCTGCCTGTGACTGGGGACGTAGGGGACAGGGGACGGACTAAATCTGACTCTGTGTTTCTTGTGTCCTTGCTCAGTAGACAGGATGGCCTCTTGGGTCCCTAGGCTGCACTCCTGGACAGGCTCACTAAGGTGGACTGACTGACCCTGCAGATACATGCTCTGCCTTGGAATCTACCCCCACCCCCAATTCTGCAGCCTAGTGACTGCCCTCAGGGCCACACAAAAACCTATCCTGCTTGCTCAGTCCCAGCAGCTGGGTAGCCAGTGGCATTTTAAACTCACAGATAAGACACTAAGAGAAATGTGCTGGATGCAAATGGTAGCTTTATCTGTGTGGAGAGCGAGAGAACAGACAGAGTATGATACACTCGGGTCTAGACTGGAGACAAGAAAGAAGAGGTCAAGGGTCATGGCCAGGCCAGAGAGTGGGTGAGCTGTAATTGAGGACATTTTTGGTAGTGCTGAGCCCAGCCTGTGTTTAGGGGGGAAGGGAAATGGAATGTAGAGCAGGCTCAGTGTTGTGAAATAACGGCTCAGAGATGGGAGGAGGGCTAGGTGGCAGAGAGTGAGTGGCCTTGATGACAGTAAAGGGAGACAGATGGCCTAAGGAGCTTCACTCTGAGAAGTTTGTTCTAGCCCAGAAGAGCAGGCATGAGAAGACCGAGTCAAAGCCGTATACATGTGACTTTCAGCAGGGTAGCAGCCTGCCCCCCTCTAGGGCTGGCCAGCCCAGGCAGGCCGGTTCCTCCCCAGGATTCCCCCTCTGATGTCTGCTCTTATTTCTTCTGCTTTTAGGTTCACCTGTCCTTTGTTTATCCCAATGACTATACCCGTCTGAGCCACATGGAGACCCATAATAAATGCTTCTACCAAGAAAGTGCCTATGACCAGGACAGGTGCGTGGCACTGGGTGGGACAGGCAGAGGGACTGGGGGGCTCTGTAGGAGTCAGGAGAGCTGCCCAGGCTGGAGGGACGGATCCACACTGAGGGTCCTGGACCCTCCTCATGCGCATGTGTGGGTACACCCTCACAGAACATACCACCCCAGCTCCTCCACTGCCCTCCAGGTAAAACCTCGAAGAGTCTGGTGCCTGCCCACATGTCCCTTCCTCCTGCAGGTCAAGCTTCCAGGAATATATCAAGATGGACAAGCCAGAGAAGCATAGTCCGGAGCAGCCAGGTAGAGCGGAGGATGCTGGCTAAGGCTTGCCAGGGCCTGCCTAGCTTCGGGTGGTGGCGGTCTCTTTCTAGGGAACGTTCCAGCCATACAGTCTTGCTCCTGAGGAGCTAAGCATGCAAATCCCCTTGACTGATCTCCTCCTCACAATCTGGGGAGCAGAGAGCAGCACCCGCACCTTCCATTTCAGAGCCACAGAGAGGGTAGAGCTTCACATTCACTGGGGCATCTGGAGGTGTGGGTGGCCATGGGGACCCCTGGCTCTGGTACACTACTGGGAAGCATGCTATAGAGCAGTCCCGTCTTGCTGTGGCCTTTCTTCATGAGGCACCGGGTATGGCTGAGGCCCCTCGTTGAGACCTAAATGTTGTTGATACCAGTGAGGTACTTTAGACAGTCCAGCTCACAACCTTCTGAGAGGGGGGGTTGTTTTGTTTTGTTTTTATCTTTTCCTTGTTAGCATATGTGCTTTTGGCTTCTAAGACAAAGTCTCATGCTTGCATTCAGGATAGCCTGAAACTTACTGTGTAGACCAGGTTAGACTCAAAAGAATTTGTGATGGTCCTCCTGCCTCTTCCTTCCAAGTGCTGTGATTACAGGCATATACCCCCATGCCGCCTGTCAGTCTTGTTGTAAATAACAACAACAACAAAAAAAAAAACTAGGGGTAACTGGCAGAATAACTTATCCAGGGTTACCCAGCAAGTGACCTCCCACTCCCCCTCCGTATGTCACATGTGGAACTGTCTGCTGTTTATGTTTTTTCGGGAAGACTTGAACATTCCTGAAGTGAAGAATGGTTATTATTAGCAGGTTTGGAAGATGGCCTCCTAGAAGAATCCCAATATGAAGAAGCACCAGAGGAAACCCTCACTTCTCGAGACCGGAATCCTGGGATACAAGGGAGAAAACAGGAGGCTACTTCCACCCCGGGGCGGGGTGTCACTGACTACCACCTGCGGAAGCTCTTGGCACATCCACAGAGTGGTCCTTTAGCACCTCTTTCCAAACAGAACCCTACAACTGCCTTTCCAATCAGGACAAGTAACTTCCAAGTCCAGCGGCCGGAGAAAAGGACGGGGAAAACTAGCCCTGTGCCCAGCCGAGATTTGTCTCATTCTGAACAGGGGGCCCGGAGGAACCTGCCTCTCACCCAGAGAGCCAGGCCCACTGGTGACAGTCCTGGGAAGACTCTTGAGCAGTCCCAGTGGCTGAATCAAGTGGAATCCTTCATTGCAGAGCAGAGAAGGGGAGACAGGATAGAGCCTCCAGCCCCCAGCAGGGGCTGGCATCCTGAGGAGGACGTGGTGATAGCAGCGGACCAGGAAGGAGAAGTGGAGGAGGAGGAAGAGGGGGAAGATGAGGAAGAAGATATGAGTGAGGTGTTCGAATATGTGCCTATGTTTGACCCAGTGGTGAACTGGGGCCAGACCTTCAGCGCTCAGAACCTCGACTTCCAAGCCCTGAGAACCGACTGGATTGACCTGAACTGTAACACATCGGGCAACCTGTTGCTTCCGGAGCAGGAGGCCCTGGAGGTCACACGGGTGTTCCTGAGAAAGCTCAGCCAGAGGACCCGGGGGTAAGGTAAAGGGCTTCCCTGGGGCTGGAGCAGGGGTACGCCGTTGCCCTCATGACGGCCGTGAAGTGCATGACGGCCTGCGCAGGAGTGTAGCAGACCTTTGCTGGTATTCTAGGGCGTGAGAAGGTTGGAGCTGAGACTGGCAAGGCTGGATAGACTGGCGACTGCCCTCTGAGAAAGAGCTTGGGAAGAGAGAAGCAAGCAGAGCAGGCTGAAAACATAAGGCCCAGCCTCAGATGGGGGTTAGAAGGCATGACTAGAGCTCTGCCCTCCCTCTTAGGTGTCATGTTGTGTCCCCTCCCTCTCTCACCCCTTATACCCCCCTCCTTTATATGTTCATTTTTTTTAGTCAGTCAAGATCTTTTCAGAGAAAATTTGCATACTATTAAACCCAGTAGGCTGGCATGTACAAAATGTTGTGTTTTTTTTTTAAGATTTATTTATTTATTATATATTTAAGTACACTGTAGCTGTCTTCAGACACCCCAGAAGAGGGTGTCAGATCTTGTTACAGATGGTTGTGAGCCACCATGTGGTTGCTGGGATTTGAACTCCGGACCTTCGGAAGAGCAGTCGGGTGCTCTTACCCACTGAGCCATCTCACCAGCCCAAAATGCTGGTTTTAAAAGTACCTTTATGGGGCTAGAGAGATGGCTCAGTGGTTAAGAACACTGACTGCTCTTCCAGAGGTCCTGAGTTCAATTCCCAGCAACCACATGGTGGCTCACAACCATCTGTAATGGGATCTCATGCCCTTTTCTAGTGTGGCTAAAGACAGCAACAGTGTACTCATACAAATAAAATATATAAATAATTCTTAAAAAAAAGAAAGAACGAACATTCACAATAGAGTCCAGCTACCACCAGTGTCTGATAATTACCTTAATGTTAGTTAGCTCAGGTCCTGCCCTCACACCAACCGGGCAAGTGCTGCCCTCCTGAGCTATATCTCCAGCCCTTTCTTTTCGAAATAGGGTCTCAGTAAGTTATTGAGGCTGGCCTTGAGTTCACTGTGTAGCCCGGGCCTAGAACTTGAGCTCCTCTTGCCTCAGCCTCCAGAGCAGCTGGAATTACAGGCCTGCACCTCAAGGAGAGAAAAAAAGTCCCCTCTACTGATGATTTTAAAACAGCTTTCCCAGCATGGTTATTCCAGTGTGCGATAGATCATTAGAGCTACCCTGCCTATCCAAGGCTCCTCCTACCTGTTAACTGTCCTGCCTCTGTCCCTCCCTCCCATCTGTTCTTCCCAGGCTCTGGGAACAGTAATGACTGTTCTACTCTATGGGTTAGCTTTATTGCCATGACAGATGGATGAGGACCCGTGGCATTTGTCTTTCTTTGCCTAAATTATTTGTTCTATAACCCTATCCATATTGCTCTAAAAGATTCTGCTTTTTTATGGCTAAATAATATTCCATTCTCTACGTAAACCAATGTTGTTTACCCGTTCACTTATGGATAAGCGTTTTGGTTTAATTTTTTGGTGATTGCTCCTGGAGCTACAGTGTACACATGAGGGCAGATGGCTTAGTCATACTGACCTCAGTCCCTTTGGGTAGTGGGATAGCTGGATCACATGGTCACTTCAGTTCTAGTTTTTAAAGGAACCACCCTGATTTTTTTTCTTTAGCAGCTGTACTGACTTACACTCCCACCAACATATGAGAGAGCCACTGTCTGTATCCTCTCTAGTGGCTGCCACTCTGTCATTTTGACAGCTGTCAGTCTTTCCAGGGTGAAATGGTGTCATTTTGATTTTACCCTGGTGATTAGTGCACATGAAGGCCTGGGGTAGAGAGGTGCTCAGAGGGAAAGAGCATTAACTGTGAAAACTTTAGGGGCCTGAGTTCAATCCCCACATGAAGGCCTGGCACGCTGCTGCTTGGGCGGGGACAGGCAGCTCCGCTGCGATTCCCTCCACATCTGTAGAGGCTGTTCGCCTGCACGTGTGCGCCCTCTATTCAGACGGTCTTGTTCATTTTGGCTTTTTTGTTGCCTGTGTGCTTTGAGGCTCATACTTACTAATTCTTTGCTCAGAGCATCACCGGCTGCTTTCTTTAGTAACACCATCCTTTCTGGTCCTAAATAGAGATGTTTAAGCCTGGCGACTTAGAGTTGAGTTTTGAGTGGTGAGAAATGTGGGTGGGTGTGGTTCTATCCCTTTGCACATGCAGTTCCGCAGTTCCTGGTTTCAGAGGAAGCTGTCCCACAGACAAGGCGTGTTCTGCTGTCTTTGTTGCAGATCAGCCGACTGTAAATGCTTGATGTATTTCCAGGTTCCTTCGTCCCTCTCCATTGATCTACCAATGAGGGGCGTTGAGTACCCCTGTGGGTGAATGTGTGTAACTCTGTAGTATCGTCTCCCATGGAGTTTTCCTTTAATCTGTGTGAAGTGACTGTTGTCTCTTCTGATTAGTTTGGGTCGAGGTCTATGTTTTTGGATATCACAGCAGCACCTCTGTTCTGGTTCATGCCGTTGGAACACCTTTGCGATCCTTGCACCATAAGGATCTTTGTTTGATGGAGAGATGAGCTTCCTGGGAGCAGCAAATAGATGAATAGAGTTTGTTGGTGTTTAAGATTTATTTTGATCTCAGCACTCAGGAGGCAGAGGCAGGTAGATCTCTAGGTTCAAGGCCCACCTAGCCTATGAAGTGAGTTCCAGGACAGTCTGGGCTACACCGAGAAACTCTGTCTCATAAAGAAAGAAAGAAAAATAACATTTCTTCCCTTATTTTTCTTTTCTGTGTATGACTCTTTTGTCCATGTACCACATGCGTACAGCACCTGCAGAGTCCAGAAGGGGTTGGGTCCCCTGTGGCTGGTCTTACATATGGTTGTGGGCTGCTGTGTGTGCCAGAAATTCATACAAGTCCCCTGGAAGAGCACGCAGTATTCTTAACTGTTGGGTCATCTCGCCAGACCCAGGGTTTATTCTAAGCTGTATGTCTCTGCGGAGCAGGGGGCATGCAGCTTCAGATACCCTCCATGTCTGGAAAAGCCTGGCAGGGCCTCTGGAGCTTGATGGCTGTAATTCACCCAGCACGGGTGTGGGGAACCAACTCAGGTTCTCTGAAAGTGAGCAGCAGGCAGTTGTAACCACTGAGCTATCTTTCCAGTCCCTGGATCCTGTATTTTAATCCATTCTATTAGCCTATATGTTTTATTTTTATTTTTATTTTGACTGGGGAATTGAGACCATTAATGATCAGAGTTACTGAAGGTGTATTAATTCCTATCATTTTGATGATTTTTCTTAATGTGGGCCGATTCTCAAGGAGTCTATCACCAAGGCTGCTTGTACAGTGAGCCTTAGTGCTTTGAAGGCCTCAATGATATTGTGCTTCGGGAGCGGCATTTTAGACGGAGGAGGCCGCAAGGCTTAGGCAGGCTGTATGTCTTGTACGAGCCTCTACAGCTAACCGACGGCAAAGCAAAGACGAGAGCCAGGACCTCTGACAGCTGGCCTGCAGACTTCTGCCACCACGTACCCTCTGCTCACTCTAGCCGCCCTCTGTGCCACAGGAGATACCAGCTGCAGCGCATTGTGAATGTGGAGAAGCGCCAGGACCGGCTGCGTGGGGGGCGCTACTTCCTGGAGCTTGAACTGCTGGATGGCCAACGCCTGGTACGGCTCTCGGAGTACGTGTCCACTCGAGGCTGGCGGGGAGGCAACCACGCGGGCAGGGAGGACACAGAAGCTCGGAACCTGCAGGGTCTGGTCTGGAGCCCACACAGCCGTCACAGACATGTCCTGAATGCCCAGGATCCGGAGCCCAAGCTATGCTGGCCTCAAGGTTTCTCCTGGAACCATCGAGCTGTGGTCCACTTTATTGTGCCTGGTAAGCCTTAGCAGGGTGGGGTCCTGGTGCCCACCATGAGCACTGGGTCCATTTTCTTGATTTGATCTCCCAACTGGGTTCACAGAAGAACACGAATTGAACATTGTTTGTGGTTAGCAAACAGTGGACCTGAGATCTGATGCTGAGTTGAGGCTGGTACTTTCTGTGGTGTAGGTCTCCGGGTTGGATGTGAGCATCAACGTGGGTTGTTGTTGAGGAAAGAAGAGTGAGGGTATTATACAGAGTGGGATTTACTTTGATGGTGGTGGTGGTGGTGGTGTGTGTGTGTGTGGTATTGGAGATCAAATCCAGGGCCTGCCACATTGCTAAGCAAGGCACTGTGCCGTACCTCCTGCGCTAGAGTGGTCTTTCTAATGAGAAAGGAAAGCGTTAAGACAAAGTGTAACAATGTAACAAAGTAACACGCAGGACATGGGAAGAGCAGTATGAGTAAGATGGGTAGAGAGCCTGGCCAGGGTTGCAGTGATGAGTCCCACCCAAGACTGTCTCTGAGGCCACGCCTGGGAGGTGTAGAGGGAGCTGAGCCGTAGAAGCCTCAGCAGCTGGCGAACGAACCCAGCCCCTTCTTAGGGTCTCTGTGCTGCGTGCTCATGGGTTCCTGGGGTTACCTTATCCCCTTTAAAGGCTGATGGGACTCCTGACTTGGGTGAGAGCTGAGAGATGTTCGCCCTTCCTTACCTCTCGCTGTTTTCTCCTTGCCTGACCTGCCTGGATAGTGAAGAACCAGGCTCGCTGGGTGCAGCAGTTCATCAGAGATATGGAGAGCCTGTCCCAAGTCACTGGAGATGCACATTTCAGCATCATTATCACAGACTATAGCAGCGAGGACATGGATGTGGAGATGGCTCTGAAGAGGTCCAGACTGCGGAGGTAAGGAAGACCTCTGTCTGCAGCTGCTTTTCACTTTCCTGATGTCCCAGGACCACTGCTCAGAGTGGAACCAGAAGCCACAGGCAACTCTCTCTCTCCAGTACCAATAACCAGTTCCTACCCACAACCCAGGAGCACCCACCGTCTCTACTGTGTGCCTTCCAGCTTCCTTCAGGGCCCCTACAGCTGAACCCTTACACTAGATCCAGTGTTTCTTCTCTTCCTGCAGCTACCAGTACCTGAAGCTGAGTGGAAACTTTGAGCGCTCCGCTGGACTGCAGGCTGGCATAGACCTGGTGAAGGTAACGGGGCCTCAGGGGGGCTTGGGTGATCAGGAAACTAGTTAGGAGACAGAGAGACAGTTGGAAGATGTAGTCAGCTGCTTGGCAGGGCAGGGGTTGGGACATAGGACTATGCTTGTCACATTCCATTACTGTCATAAGATAGCCAGAGTGTTGTTGTTTGCTTGCTTTTACTGTGATAAACCCCATGACCAGAAGCAACTTGGGGAGGAAAGGGGTGATGGGTTCACATACCTGGATCACGGTGGACCATTGAGGGATGTTAGGGCAGGACCCGTGGAGCAAAGGTGCTTATAGGCTTGCTCTTCCTGGCTTGCTCGGCTTTAACTTTTTAAAAAAGATCCATTTATTTACATATTTTATGGATATGAGCACTCTATTTGCATGTATGCCTGCATGCCAGAAAAGAGAGTCAGACAGAAGAGAACCTCAGATCCCATTACAGATGGTTGCGAGCCATCTATATCATGTCGTTGTTAAGAATTGAACTCAGGACCTCTGGAAACACAACCAGGGCTCTTAACTGCTGAGCCATCTCTCTAGCCTTCATTTTAATTTTTTAAATTAAAAACCATTTCAGATGGTTTCGAGCTACCATGTAGGTGCTGGGAATCCAGCCCAGGTCCTCTGGAAGAGCCTCCAGTGCTCTTAACCACTGAGAGCCATCTCTCTAGATCTACATCTTGCTCTCTTATACAACTCAGGACCACAGCCCAGGGGTGGCACCACCTACAGTGGTCTGCACCCTTCCACATCAATCATGGATCAAGAAAACGCCACGCAGACTTGCCCACAGTTCAGTCTGATGGAGACATTTTCTTCATCGAGTTTCCTCTGTCCTAGGTGACCCTCACTTGTGTCAAGTTGGGGTAAAATAAACAAATTCAGCACACTGAATTAAATGAAGATGAAGGTTGTTACTTATTGTTTGTCATGCCTGGAACCGAACTCAAGGCCTCGTGCAGGCTAAGCAAGCTCCCTTCCACTGAGCTATGCTTTCAGCTCTGAGGGAAGGTTCATCTGGTCCATGGTCACCGTGCCCCATGGCTTTTGGGCCTGTGGGGCCATGAATCATGACAGAGGACAATGCTCGACTCTTGTCACCAGAAAGTGAAAGAGAAAGGGGCTGGGAACCTCAATAACCTTGTACCTCCTAGTGATCTAAATTCTTCCTGTAAGTCTCACCTCCGATGGGTTCCCACAGCACCACAGGTTGGAAAGCAAGCCTTTGTCACGCGGCCCTAGGCAAACACCTCCAAACCATAGCAAGGAACATCCTTGACACCACATTGCAGCCCCAGCTCTACAGGGAACTAAGTAACTGATAACGAAGTGTTCTCCCCATCGTTAGAGTCCTCAGACTCCATAAAACATGGGACAAAAGTCAGGCATTGGTACATGCCTGTAATCCCAGCTCTCTGGAGGATAGGCAGGAGGTCCCGAGTGAAGGCCAGCCTGGACTACACAGATGCCAGGTGAGTCTTTGCAAGATAGCATGACCCTGTCTCCACAGAAAGAGATTTAGGAGAGGAGTCTGAATTCACCAAGTCCTGCTAAAAGAGGCTGCAGAAGTTTACCCAGCGTTTGGCTTTGTGTGAGCCATCGGTCGCTCTGGTCGCCCAGCTCTGGCCTAGGGGTCTGCTAACCCTGCCTTCTCCATCCCCAGGATCCACACAGCATCATCTTCCTCTGTGACCTGCACATCCACTTTCCAGCAGGAATCATTGATACCGTGCGGAAGCACTGCGTGGAGGGCAAGATGGCCTTTGCCCCCATGGTGATGCGGCTGCACTGTGGGGCCACCCCACAGTGGCCCGAGGGTGAGCCTTGCCTTGGACGAGGGAGGAGGCGATGCCCTCTGACCTTGGCATCCAACACCAAGGCTGGAAAAGTTCGTATCTAAGCATCTTTCCCATCCTGCCTTCCTGTCTTGTCTGAGCTTTGGGCAGACCCCAGGCTCTACTGACAGCCATAATAGTAGCAGGCAGAGCAGTGGCATACAGTCATCTGACGTTCATACAGTATCTGCTGCGTGCTGGATGCTGTGCGCAGGAAGACAGGAAGGTGGAGAGATGAAGTGGATGCGAAGGGCTGCTGGGGTCACATCCTAATTGCCAGCCTGCATTCAGGTTGTGACATCAGCCATGGTCACAGCTAGGGTGGGGAAGGGCTTCCCCCAGACAGGCCAGGGACTTCCCTAGCTCACAGCTCTCTGCCTCTGCCACCCCAGTCTCTACCATCAGACCCTGTGGGATCCCAATGTCCAGCTCATCTCAGCGGTGTCTTGTCTGCCCACAGGCTACTGGGAAGTAAATGGATTTGGACTGCTCGGCATCTACAAGTCCGACCTGGACAAGATCGGAGGCATGAACACCAAGGAGTTCAGAGACCGCTGGGGAGGGGAGGACTGGGAGCTGCTGGACAGGTGACACTGGAGGAGGGCCTCTAGGGATCTGCTGGAGTTCCAGTGCCATGGCCCTCAGGGCAGCGAGGCCAGGGCCACAGAACTTACTTTGCTGCCGATTTCCAGGGCACAGGAAAGTATATGGAAGTATACTCTCCAGGATGTTAGCTTCACTGACACTCGCACATTGTGTATCCAGAAGAGGGGGTCGGTACCTCCACTGTGTGTCACAGTGTGAGTGGTTGGTTGTGTGGTCAGGGGTAAAATAAGAGCCTGGAGCCAGATAATGAAAATGATGTTCTTAAGACCAGGAGAGCCCCCAGGCTAAGATGAACATTCTCCCAGCCAGGCTAAGATGGGAATTCTCCCAGCCAGGGATTGTACTCCTTCCAGCCATAGCTGCTGGAGGAGAGGCTGAAAGCTGTAGAGGATGCTGGGAAATTGGCCAAAGGTCAGGAGTGAGTTGGGGTCAGCAAAATAGGCAAGTATGGATCCTTAAATGGCAATTGGATATCCATGGGGTCTGGATTCCTTGAGGTGAGGAAGGAAGGGGTTTTGAAAAGAAGTAATAGTCTCTGAGAAGAAGGGGAGGGCTAGGTATATAGAGCACCTGCTTAGCATGGGTGTGGCCTTAGACTCAGTTCTAGGTATTAGTACTAAAGAAAAGCGTGTATATATACAATATATGCACAGGGGTAGGTGTGTGTGTGTGTGTGTGTGTGTGTGTGTGTGTGTTGTTGTTGTTGTTTGCTACTCTTGCCATCATTGTGACAAGGTACCCAACTGAAGCAACTTAGGAGAAGAAGATTCGGCTAGCGGGTTCTTTGTTAGGGAAGGTGTCACAGCATTCCTGCAGACAGGAGCTCCTGACATCAGGGAGAGAAACAGCCTGGAACTAAGACAGACTGACGCTCATATCCCAGCACATGCCGTGCATTTGCATACACTCATACATTAGCATCCCGTAGCCTAGTGTGGTGGCTTATGCTGCTAACCCCACACAACTGGGGAAGCTGGAGGCAGGAAGACTGTTGTAAGTTCAAGGCCAGCCAGGGCTACACAGCAAGACCCCTGCTTCAATCCCACACCACCCCCTCAGAAAAGAAAGGAATGAGAAAAAGAGAAATGGGAGGACTCAGGGGAACAGTGGATTCAGCAGGTGGGTCAGGAAAGTGTTCCTGCAGGGGGATGCCAGGCCCTGGGAGGGGGGGAGACTGAGGGGTTTCTCTCACATTTGCATGTGAGTCCTTTTTCAAGAAGGTTGTTCCCAAGAGAAGGGGGAAGAGAAAGGTTGCAACCTTGAAATATGCTCTAGAGGGGAAAGCGAGCGTCTAACTGCCAGAAGGGTGTCCACAGAAGGAAAAATAAACGAGACCGGAAGCACCAGGGGCAATGCCACTTCCCGAGGCAGGTAGCAGGGTACAGCCACCAACCTCTGGGTTATAATTGGCAGGTCTCACTGCCCAAGGCCTCATTTCTCCTCCTTGCCAAACTCCTATGCTCTGTGCAGTTGCCTCCACTTCTCAGAGGGGAGAAGGGCGGTTGATTGCTTGTCCCTTCTCTCTCCCTGTAAAGCATCAAAGGCCTAAAAACCAGACCTGCTTTGATTTCCCTCTGGAGGGAAGCAACGGGAACATTGAAATACTGAGAGTTAAAGGTGGGGTGGGGAGAGTTTCAGAGAGCTCCTGTCAAATGACAGTCCCAGGGAGCCCCGAAGCAGATGGGAGCGCGGTTACTGACCTGTATGCCCTTTGTGCTGGGGCTTTGTGCTTTGATGCAGACCTCCAAAATAGTTCTTAACCCTCCTGCTGTCTTTGCCACCTGAGGAAAGGGCTGCTTCTGGTTCCCTCTAGCTGCAGTCCAGTTTGAAGTAAAGGCCTCTTTGGAAAGAGACCCCGCCACTGCCGCCCGCCCGCACATATGAAGGCGTTGCCTAGCCTGGGTGAGACCTTGGCTTTGACACCCAACACTGGGTGGCACCCACACCTGTAATCCCAGTTTTCAGGAGGGCGAGGCAGAAGAAAACCTTGAGTTTGAGGCCAGCCTGAGTTACATGACAAGATGATTTCCCACACACAACAAAGAAGAACAGGAAAAAAGTCTGTGGGTAGTTTCCCCACTTCCTGTCTGCTGATACTGTAAACGCAATTGGTGTGTGCTGGTAACTGTTCTGCATGCTGCAAATGCAAATTCATCTCGTGTGTGTGTGTGTGTGTGTGTGTCTGTCTGTCTGTCTGTGTGTGTGTGTGCGTGTGTGTAATTAGAGAGGACAAGTGTGTATATATAGATACACAGATTTATAAAATTATCGTCTTCTCTTAGAGAGAGAGCATCTTTGATAAACTGCTTTCTGAGTCACACAGCTGGGACTGCAACCCAAGCAGGCTGACTCCACTATACCTGGCTTGCTTGAGGGAAGCAACCAGAGAAAGGAAGGCCGGGTCTGACAAACACGTGGAAGGGTGGGTCCCTCAGGGGCCCAGTTGCTCCTGGGCGCCTGTTGCCTAGGTACCGTTGCATGCCTACTTCTGCTGGCTCACACTGCCCTATCCCCTCCAGGATTCTCCAAGCGGGCCTGGAAGTGGAGCGGCTCTCCCTCAGGAACTTCTTCCATCACTTCCATTCCAAGCGAGGCATGTGGAACCGGCGCCAAATGAAGATGCCGTGACGCCGGGTGGGCCAGCCGCTTCCAGCTCCTTGACTTGCAGTCGACCCCAGCGACCCCTGCTCGCTGCTGAGGAGGGACTCTGAGGAACTGAAGCCTCAGCTCTAATTGTCCTCTCCACCGGGAACTGTCCCTTCATGCAGGGATGGGCGAGCTCCAAGGCTCCTCTGCCGCTCACCAAGTTGACAGATGGACAGATGCTGTGCAGTGAGGCTGGGAAGACAACACCTGCTTTCTTAGAATACCATCTTGTCCACTAAGGTGCATTCCCACAGCCCAGCGCTCCTCACAGGGAGTGGTGACTGTGAACCAGAAACTTCAATGGGACAGATTTTATTTGGGGTTGGAGGGGGAAATATGGGTAATTTTTTAACAGAGAGTGAAGACTTCTATCTAGACCCAGCACCATCTGGGGTAAAGCTGTACGTTGCAGACCTCAGACCCACCTTGAGGTGCTGGTCCCACACAGAGTACTTCAGCTCCAGGGCCAGCCCGTGCCTTCTAAACCCACACGTCTCTCCTGGTGGCTACTGAACAGCTGGCCTTAACCCAATCGGGCCAGTAACCCAAGTCGGACAGACAGAGGGTTCTCTAGACTGGAAACCCAACACCGGTGGCATCTTCCTACTGCAATGGGGTGTCGGGTGGGAAAGGGTGGGCAGCGGCCCCATTCTCCCGGGTGTCTGCCATATGGGTTGTGTAGCACCAGCAAGGTCAAGCAAGAAGAAGAAATGCCCCTTCTCCTTTGACTCTCCTGTCAGGTAAGACCTGGAGAGGATAGGAAAGTGTCACCAAAGGTGACATGAATAGCCTTTCAGTTACTTGAGGAAGGACTCAAGCAGCAGAGTCAAGAAGGGAAGGAACTATGTATACTGCAAGCCTAGTGCTCTGTGGCCTTGCCCTCCTGCAGAGAGAGCCCAGCCTCCCAGCCCTGAGGAAATATGGAGGTGAAATCTGGCCCTCAGATAAAGGGCAGGGTGAGGTATGGGGAGGCAAGAACAGGGGCAGGAAAAACTGGAAAACGGCTAAGTTCTGAAGAGAAGCAGCCTGCATCCCCCTCTATCCACCTGATGGCGCGTACTTAGCTGTACTAATAATCCGGTCCTCTCTGGCTGGGGACTCTTCTACTGCTGCTGGCTGCTTCACCAGTGGTGCATTGAATGCTGGGTATTAAACTCAGTCTGTGAAAGGGGGTTGGGGAGGGTCAGGGCACCATCTTTCTGCTGTGAGAAATGGCTGGTGGGTATGCAGCAGGGCCACTCTGCAGAGCCTGACCACTACGCTGTGAATCAAGAGGGCCGCATCTGGAGCTGCAGGACCCACGTGGTAGGGCTCTGAGTGCCAGGAACAGAGCTTGGCACATCCAAGGTGGGGCCCTCCGGGAACCCACGGGGCCTTTCTTTGAAGCAATCCGAAGGGTAGGGCCTTTCTGTTTCTGCCTGCTCCGGCCCTCTGCACTTTAGAAAAGGCGCACAGGAAGCAGGTTAGGGCTGCAGCGGAACAGCTGGAGCGCCGGGCTTCTCTCCGAAGCCAGAAACTTTGGGCACTGTGCTCGAAGGCCAGAGCCGGTGACCGCAGCCCTCCTGTTCTGTCCTGAGGACTAGGGTCCCCTGGGCCTCCCCACCCTGCTGGCCTCCCCCCTCCCAGGTCTAGTGCCTTGTGTCTGACGTCTGTTACCTCCTTACCATCTGCCTTAAGAGAGAGGAAAGTGCCGTGGGCGGGGAAAGGGAGGAGGGCATTAAAGTCGGCATCTTAGGAAACAAGTGGCTGTTTTCTTCTTGCCCGATCAATCGAGGTAGGAAAGGGTTGGATGGAAGAGCCAGGGGTGTTCCTAAGCCATTCATGCCCTCAGCTGTCTGCTCAGTGACAGGCTAAGGACCATCCATCCCTTCCCTTCTGACTTGGCTCCTGGGTCGGTGCTCGCCAGCAGAAGGGACGTTTTCTACGCTGCACTCGGGAAGGACACAGCAATGTCCTGAGTCTACTAGTCTCAGCAGACCAGGTTGTGATCTCAACTAGAAAGTCCCCCACCCCCACCCCGTCCTAGTGAGGAAGACGAGCTAGGACAGCAGCTGTAACCCCAGCATTTGGGAAGCTCACACAGGAAGGTCAGGAGAGCACGCCGCCCTAGGCTGCTTAGCAAGAAACCGTCAAAGTAAATAGATAAGCATAAGGAATTTTTTTATGTGTGAGCCCTACTAAGGCTTCGCAAGTGTGAGTTGGCCTTTCTAGTTATGTTTGACCTAGGCAAAAAAATTTTCAAGAGTTTATGTGTATGGGTGTTTTGCCTGCGTGTCTGTGTGCCACCTGTGTGCCTGGTGCCCAGAGAGGCCAGAAGAGGGTGTTAGATTCTCTGGAACTGGAGTTCCGGGTGGCTGTAGGTCACCAGGTGGGTGCTGGGAATTGAACCCAGAGCTTCTGGCAGAGCATCTGGTGTTTTTTTTTTGTTTTTTTTTTGTTTTTTTTTTTTTT
>NC_034591.1:135725671-135752142 GCF_900095145.1 Mus pahari | reverse complement strand
CCTCCCCTTTCTTCTTAAATGTTTTTAGCCAGGCTTAGTGGCGCACGCCTTTCATCTCAGCACTCCAGAGGCAGAGGCAGGTGAACCTCTGTGGGTTTGGGGTTTGAATCTAGCTTGGTCTACATGGTGAGTTCCAGGCCAACCAGAATTACATGATGTGACCCTGTCTCAAAAAAAAAAAAAAAAAAAAAGAATAATTAAATGTATTCATTTAGAGTGTATGTGGTGTCTGCATGCTACAGTACAGTGTGGGTGTCAGAGGGCAGCTTTCAGTGATCGGTTCTCCTCCCTCCACATCATACGGGGTTCCTCAGGCTTGGCAGCAAGGACTTTTGCTCACTAACCTTCCCACCAGTGAAAATCTGGATTTTTGTTGTTGTTGTTAAGACTTATGTGTTTCAGAGCTGGGGAGATGGCTCAGTGGCTGAGATCAACAGCTCTTCCAGGGAACCCAGGCTCAATTCTCAGCACCCACATGGTGACTCACCATTGTCTGTAACTCCATTTCCAGGAGCCCTGACACCTTCACACAGACATACATGCAAGCAAAACACCAATGCACATAAAATGAAAATAAATTATTTTTAAAAAGAGTAATGTGTTTCATGTATGTTAGTGCTCTGTCTGCATGTAACATATGCATGCCAGAGAGGGCATTGGGTCCCATTATAGATGGCTGTGAGCCACCATGTGGTTGCTGGGAGTTTAGCTCAGGACCTAGAAGAGCAGTCAGTGCTCTTAACCGCTGAGCCATCTCTCCAGCCCCAAACATTTGTATTATTAGAACACACCAAAGAGACACCAAACATCATTAGTGTGAAAAGTGGAGTATATTTATAGTAGATTCTTCTTGTTTTTTTTTTAAGATTTATTTATTATATGTAAGTACACTGTAGCTGTCTTCAGACACCCCAGAAGAGGGAGTCAGATCTCTTTACAGATGGTTGTGAGCCACCATGTGGTTGCTGAGAATTGAATTCAGGACCTCTGGAAGAGCAGTCAGTGCTCTTAACCACTGAGCCATCTCTCCAGCCCTATAGTAGATTCTTTAAAAGGCTATGTGTATATTCGTCAATCCAGAACTCCGTGACCTCTCACCGTACAGACGACAATAAGCCTTTTTGAGGATAGAGATGATGAGGTATCCACGCACCAGCCTGATTTAGAACCCATAGGACTTAAGACAGCAATACTAACTGGGTGGATTTTCAGATATCTTTATAGATAGATTCCATTTTGCAGAAAGGGAACATTGAAGCACGGAGCACAGGGAAGGAAGGCAGTGCAAACAGAGTGCGCAGGCTGTGCAGGCGCTGCCTTAGCAGACCGAGTTACTGCTTCTAGAAGAAGCTCGGGCCTCCAGAACAAGGTGCCATTACGTCACCCGGTAAAGAGGTACACCTTAATTCTGGTGCTGTGGACAAGAGGCAGGGGTATCTTCAATGCCCTTTAAGCTCTCCTGGAGGCTGTGGGAAATGCTAGTTAGCCTGATGGGTCAGGAACAAAGGCTGAAGTGGCTCTAGACCCAGCTCCGCAGGGAAAACAGACAAAAGGTAATGCAGGGGCGGGGCCAGATGAGGCTCCTCCTGGGACTGGATTTGCACCCAGGCCACAAGCTGATGTAAGGAATGGAGTGATTCAGATGCCCTGAAGGGCAGCTTTCAGCCTGCTCCTAGGGGGAGCGTTATGGATGCAGGCTAGTGTGCCATAGTAGGGGACCAAGCACTGCCTGACTACTATGCTGTTAGACAGCATCAAGTAGACACCACAGCTCCATCTTTTTCTTGCCAATAGGCCACAACAGACACTAACCACACGGCCCTCCGCTCCATCCCAAGCTGAGGGTGGGGATGGGGTGTGGTCTGCCTAAAAACCAGCTGGGTATGGCACAACTGTCGTCTTTAGTTACACAGGAGGTTTAAGTCTAGCATGGGTTACAAGAAACACTGCCTGAAAACAACGACAGCAAAAGAATTGAAGGATAGTCACTCCTTCAGAGCAAGGCCTCGGGCAGGTTTCACTAAGTCCCCTTGTGGTATGTGTACTGACTGTGGGAGGCTTGTTGCTATCACCCAGCACTCATGGTGCACAGAGTGAGGAAGGCTGACACCTGTGTCCCTCATGATTGATTTGCCGTGGCAGGCCCATCCCTTCACACCAGCGCTTGTGAATGTTCGGTGGGGAGCTCAAGCCTGTAACACACCACTCATGGTGCGTGTCCTGTGTGAGGCCCGTGCTTTAAACCAGCACTCTGTGAATGTCCTGTCGGAAGCTGAAACCAGCTTGCCAGCCCTCATGGTGCATGTACTTAAGGGTTGGGGGAGGCACGCTTATAAACAAGCACCAACTATGAAGATTCTGTTGGAGACTGACATTTGTATACCAACGGTCAGGGTGCGTGCATAGGCTCAAACCTATAACCCAGCATTCAAGTTGCAGATACATCCAGGACTCAGGGATGCAACACAGCATCCATGGTCTATCCATGCATTATGGGAGGTTTACACATGTATCCCATCTCCCATTGTGTGTGTACTTCAGGAGGCCTGTCAGCTCTTAGTGAAACCTGCCTATGGGCCTATAGACCTTCCCCCTGGGTGTGTGTGAGGGGGAGTGAGGGGCGGAAAGAGAGCCCTCGAACTCTGACCTCCAGAGACAGAGAAAGTCAATGGTGAACCCTTAGGATCTGAGGTCCTCTGGGCCTCTGCCTCATTCCCCTGGGACCTCCTTGCCGGAGGTCCTGGCAGCCATGGAGTCTCTATTGTGTGCTTCAAAAGCAGTGATAGAAAAAGTTGATGACCACGGTTGTGAAGACCAAGATGGTGGCAGCATTGTTGAGCTTGTTTAAATGCCTCTGGTTTTCTACCTCATTCAGGTTCAGCATGGCTGTGGATACAAGGAGATCGGGGTGAGTGGTAGTGGATGGCGGGTGGGTACGGGTCCATCTAGCAGGGACAAAGCCTGGGGCTTCCCTCTCCCCACCCATGAATTTGGAGACAACCTGGCTTTGGTGACCTACCAGGAAGAGATGAAGTCACTGGACTGAAGTGTGTTTGAGTCTTCTAACACATGAAACATCTACATGATGGTTCATAGAATGGATACTGGGAGCAAAAACATCGTCTACAAGGGAAGGTGTGCTTCCAATACAATGGACACAAGAAACTGTCACTAGCTAGTAAGGTCAGTCATTTATCAGCTGCCGAGGAGTGCCCACTCATGGGATATGAGGAGATAGGACATGGGGTGCCCTTAGTGTAGGATCTGTTACTAGGCGTAGAGGTGTAACACCTCTGTTAGCAGGTGGCTGGCAAGTTTTACAGGCGATGCAGGGACCTTTCCTACCACAAGGGGGCGCCAAGGCAGAAAGCCTGACTCCAGGCTGGGCTCCTTACCGATGAATACAAGAAGAAGGCCAATGACCACTTACAGGAGCAGAGAGACAATGATGAAGGTGACGAGGGTGGAGTAGAACAGCGCAAATGGCCCTTGCTGCAGCACTGTTTTCAGCCGTGAGGCATTGGATATAAAGAGCGCCACGTCCGGCATGCTCTCTGCCACACTTTTCTTGGTAGCATAAAGATTCAGGTGGATACGCAGGTTCCCTTCGGGTATGGAGTGCCTGTGCTGAAAGAGGAGAATCTGGTAAAGGGGCTGGGCGGGGCTGGGAAGAAGACGGGTTGTAATACCCTTCCCAAAGGCGCTGAAATGTCCTCTTGGGTTACAGTGACAGCCTCCCTGCTCAGCTTATGACCTGAAACCAATGAAAGTTGGGAGGATGAGGAGGGGAGTAGTGGATAAACTGTTGGTTGAATGGATTGGTGGGATGGACCGCTAAGCTCTGAATTAACTAATGCAACATGATGGTATCTGTTTCGCTATCGCCATACACTGTCACATCGTCAGATGAGGACAACAGAAGGAGATCTGAGACCCGGCTGAAATGGAAAAGACACTTCCTCCAGAGTGTCCAGTCCCACCTTAGCCAGTACCTGGGTCAGGAGTCCTAGAGCTTCCTTCCCACTCCGGCATGTACCAGACGGTGGGCTATTAGATAACACGTCTACACAGCAACGCATATTAGTTGAAAGGTCTTAACTGTGAGATTTGTTTGGGAAGACTAGAGATGTAGCTCAGTGTATAGTGCTTCCCAGCACGCCCCGGGCTATAGTTTCAATTCCTGCCATTGCTGAAATAAATTAATATTTTAAATTATTTTAAAATAGTTTGGTTTGTTTTTGTTTTTCAAGGCAGAGTGTCTCTGTATAGCCTTGACTGTCCTAGATCTCCCTTTGTAGATGAGGCTGGCCTCGAACTCAGAGATTCGCCTGCCTCACCCTAACCCTAAGTGATGGGATTAAAGGCATACACCCCCACTGCCCTGCTAAATAAAATTACTTTTGAGATATAAAAGCAAGTTCTTGTTCTCACTAATTCTAATATCCCAGAGGGGGCGCTGCAAGACCTCTGTAGTCACTCAAGAGTGCTTGGGGCAGATGGAGCTAGAAGAGGCAGAAGCAGGAAGACTCTAAGTGATGTGGGCTCCCGGGGCGTGGTGATGGCCCCCTGTAATCCTAGAATAGGAAGGCAGGGGTGAGAGAGGAGCAGGTATTTGAGGCCAGCCTGAGCTACACAAGACCCTGTCTCAAAACACAAGGGCCAGTGAGGTGGCTCAAGGAGTAAAAGTGCCTGCTGTCGGTCTCCAGGGTGTGGTGTGGGTGGGCCGTGGGTACAGAGATGGCTGAGTGGGTGGATGGAGAGATGTAGGTAAACTGTGGGCGGGTAGGTGTATGGACTGGGATGGATGGGTGGGTGGGTGAATGAGAGAAACAAGTTTCTGGGAGTTTGGGTGTCTCTTCTACTCAGCATGACTCTGGTAAGTTCTCCACATCCCTTCACATCTTCACAAAGCTCAGGTAGTTTATACCTAGGCCTTTTTGAGGGGGAGAAGCCTGTTTAATCAGAAGCTTTGGGCTTTAAAGGAAGCCAGCTGTGGTAGCTAACATCTGAAATCACAGAACTTGAAAAGCAGAGACAGGACAATCACCACGAATATAAGGCCAGCCTGGGTTAATCGTGTCTCAGAATAGATGGGACTGGCTAGATGGCTCAACAGGCACTCCTGCTCGCTGCCCAAACCTGAGGACCTGAGCTCGATGCATGGAACTGGAGGTGAAAGGAGGAACCCACATCCTGACACCCACACATGTGCCATGGCATGTGTGATGGACACACAATAGTGGTAAATGGAAAATTTAAAATAGACAGTAATAAGTATACCCAAGATACCCTAACAGTCGATTTGGAGTTGAACATGGTGGCTCATGTGTAGGCTTTCTTGAAATTATTATTTGTTTTGGGTTTTTTTTTCTGTATATATTTAAAGGCAGGATCTCATTTATAGTCCAGGCACAGTTCAAATTCGCCACCTTTTGGCCTCAGTCTCTGAGCTGAAGTGTGCACTCTAGCTTTAGGTCAGATAGGAATGCAGAGGAGATGGGGAAGTCAGGTGTGCACCCTGGCTAGGGGATGCGACTGGAGATCACAGGGACTCCTTATTAAATGAAGATGGAGCATGCCCTCCAGGAAGAAGTGAGGCTGGGTGATGTAGAAGAGGCAGTCACCACTCTCCCCTGTTCTCCACCCGCTGTGATACAGGCTACTCACATCGGGCCCTGGTCACCAGGTATTGTTCATGACCATCAGAATCAGACTGGAGGCTCTATGCTGTGGTCCAGTTGGTAGGATGTTTACCAAGCATCCATAGAGCCCTGGATTTGATTCCCCAGGGCAACACAAGTGGCTGCTGGTGACACATATTTGTAATCCTAATAATTACAGACGAGGGGTCTTGACTGCTGTGTCTTCTCTGCCAGTTAAAGAATTGAAAGGCAAGACAAGCCTTGAGCACCACGGGGAGCAGGGGAGACATCTCAACCATCACAGACAGCGGCAGACAGAATCTCAGTTGAAGAAAGTTGTTTATTTAAGGTGAAGAAACACACACACAAAGCAGGCACACAGAGAAAGAGATTCCCACCCCAAAAGCAAAGTGGGGCTAAAAGGAAAAGAAAAAATAAATCCAGTCTCTTCTTGGTTTTTTTTTGTTTGTTTGTTTGGTTTTTTGTTTGTTTGTTTTTCAAGACAGGGTTTCTCTGTATAGCCTAGGCTGTCCTGGAACTCACTCTGTAGACCAGGCTGGCCTAGAAATCAGAAATCCGCCTGCCTCTGCCTCCACCATGGGTTATATTCTAATCCTTCTCTCTGCCAGCTGCCACTTTGTGAATACAAAACTAGTACAAAACTAGTGCTGGGATTAAAGGCGTGTGCCACCACGCGTCCGGCATCCAGTCTCTTCTTGAGAGCTGCAGGTTTTAAATTCACTAAAAAGTTTTCCTCCTAGCCGGGCAGGCAAGACAGCCAGGGCTATATAGAGAAACCCTGTCTTGGGGGAAAAAAAAAGTTTTCCTTCTCTAAAACTTCCCTAATTTAGGGTTGGTCAGTTTAAAGAAAGAAAGAATTGCCAGCAACTGTTGAGTAGCCTGTGCCAATCTGGTTTTGAACTGGTTGAGCCAGTCCATCAGCAGGTGGCCTGTTGGAGGAGAAAGGGCCCTAAGAGTCCCTAAGAGTCCCTGGTAGGCAGGCAGTGGAGAAGAGGGGATGTCCCAGGGACTCACTCCTAGTCTCTCACTAGCATTCTCCAGCGGAAGAGAGAGACAGGAGGAGGATCAAGTGAAGCTTGGGGAGCTGCAAGGGTGAAGCCCTGAGTTCGGACTGTCACCCTCAGGTGGCAGCCAGGCACTGGGGAGCAGAGATGGGTGGGTTCTGGGGTCGGCAGTCAATCAAGTCAGTCTGGGAACACCGAGTTCGGTGAGAGACCTCTCAAAGTGAAGAGTGATTGTAGAAAACACCCAGCTTTGAACTCTGACCTCCACAAGGAGTTAAATAGCACCCTGCACATAACTGTGAGAAAACAAGTTAATAAAGTCCTGGGGCAAGGGAAGGCCTCTCAGAACCCCTGAGCTACAACAGCGACCCCCCACCTCCTTGGATTGCTGGCTTCTGTTTTCAGGGGAGGAGGCGGAAGCCTTGGTTTCTGCTGACAGCAGGCTCCTCTCTCCCTCTTTGTGGGCTGTGATCTTCTAGTGAGGAGATTAGCTTTGTAGGCCAGGCTGACAACCTTGTATCAAGAACTAAAACCTAGAAGCCAACTGGGGAAGGACCAGGGAAACCCCAGGGCTGTCAGGCTGTGCTCGGAGCTGATTCAAAGTTAGAAGTCCTTGACAAATGGATGTCTTAATTGTAAAGTACTTTACAAAATTCATGTTTATAGACTGATAAAGTCAATTCGAGTCCCCAGAATTAAAAAAATGAAAATGAAAAATGAACTCCAGAGGTGTAGATGTGCTTCTAACTGTTAAGAGCACGTGCTGTGCTGCTCTTGCAGACGGCATAGGTTTGGTAGACAGCCAACCCAGGCGGCTCTCAGCCACCTCTAACTTCAGATCCAGGGGGATCTAGCACCCTCTTCCAGACTTCATGGGAACCTGCAGCAGCACACAGCACAGACAGACAGACCATTCAGTCACATTATAACACACACACACACACACACACACACACACACACATTTTACTTTGGAGACAAAGTCTCACTAACTTGGAACTAGTTACATAGGCCTCAAACTCACAGAAATCAGCTTGCTTCTGCCTCTGTGGTGCTGGGATTGAAGGTATGGGCCACCATGCCCTGGCAATCCTAAAAAAATAAAATACAATAAAATAAAATCCTAGAGAGTAAAGAAAAAGTCTGCTATACAAGTCTGAGGCCACTCTGGGCTTATATGTCCAGCCTCCTCATGAGTCAGACTAGGGTTCAGAGCCTAGAGGATGATGGGAAAGAGAGCTGTAGACATAGATGGGATGGGCTAGTCGGGTCTTTCTCTGAGCTTCCCCCCCCCCAACTAGATTTTTCTAGGGTCTGTCTTGCAGCTAGTGCTGAGGCTGAGGAGGTGGTGGCAGTGTGTGTGTGTGTGTGTGTGTGTGTGTGTGTGTGTATACCTGTTGGACCTGGGAAGCCACACCCCTTACCCACAACCTTTAGATATGACTTACAAAAGTCATGGATCTCACCGGGCGTGGTGGTGCACGCCTTTAATCCCAGCACTTGGGAGGCAGAGGCAGGCGGATTTCTGAGTTCAAGGCCAGCCTAGGCTATACAGAGAAACCTGGTCTGGAAAAACCAAAAAAAAAAAAAAAAAAAAAGCCATGGATCAAAGGCCAATGGTTACATCCGACCCAAGGCTGTAGGCTACGGTCCTGGCTCATTTGATTAAGGCCTGTTCAGAATCACTCTGAAAACACCAACAGATGGCTCACTTGATAGCATTTTCCTATGGGCTGCCCCCCAATCGCCCAACCCCCCACCTTTGAGCTGTTTCCCACCTCCTCTCAAGCCCTTCCTTACCATCCTTCAGGACTTTGCCCCTCCTTCCGAAAGCAGCTCACACCTGGTTCAAGAGTTGATAGCCTGGCTACCCCTAAAACCTTTCCGGGCAGAGCCTTAACTCAAACCTCTAGCCAGGTGTTTAACTTTGGCTGTAGGTGGGGCGTGGGGGACTAAGGAGCCCTGGAAGAGCAGGAGACGCTGGGAAACATCATTCCAAATCTCTACAAAAAAGTGTCCATCTCAACTTTAATCCCCCCCCCTCTCTCTCTCATGCTTGCCTGTGTGTGTGTGTGTGTGTGTGTGTGCGCGCGCGCGCGCGTGTGTGTGTGTGTGTGTGTGTGTGTGTGTGTGTGTGTGTACACGCGCGCGCGTTATCAGGCCTTCACACATGCACACTGTATGCACACTGTTCATTCTGCTACTGAGTCCCACCTCCAGCCTCTCTACCTTTTGGTGCTGTTGCTTTAAGAGGCTGCTTCACAGAGGATGTGGAGGATGTAGGATAACTTGGGTTTAGAAGGTGTAGGCCTCTCGGAATTCAGGTCTCGCTTTCATTTTGCTTGAAGCTATGCTACGCTCCCGAAGGCCAGTTCTCCTGTGTCCACAGGGTGGCGTGCGAGGTCCAAAGAAGCTGCCTGGGAACTGGGTGTCAGAGTGATGGTTCAGTCCCAAGGAAGGGCCCCGCCACCACGTGACAGGCCAGAATTGTGGAACCTGAAGACCGGAGCCTGAACACACAAGTGGATAGCCTACACACCGCTGGCAAGGGACAGTTTAAGAAAGCCAGTGCTGGCTGAACCTGGTGGTATGGCCCGTCACGTCGGCATACGGGAGGCAGAGGCAGGAGGCTTTTGAGTTTAAGACCATCCTGGGCCAACAGAATGATAGCAAACCAAAACAAAGGAACAGGAAGCTGGGTCAGAGGGGGATGATGGGGGGGGGGGATCCCCAGGGGGGACAGCAGTAGACCTGCAGCCTGGGAGGGAGGTGTGCTCAGAGGGAGGGGCCGCGAGACTCGGGAGGAAACTGCTTTAATCTCGTTGGATCTTTGCAAGTGAGGAAAAGAGATTCCCTACCCCCTACCGGCTGTAACTCCCCTAACCCCCTACCCCCACCCCCGTGACCTGCTGGGACTGAGAATGAAATCTGCTGTCCTAAACCAGTGCTTCTCAGCCTTCTTAATGCTGTGAGCCTTTGTATTAACTGTATTAGTTGCTCATGTTGTGGTGACCCCCAACCATAAAATTATTTTCATTGCTACTTATAACTGCAATTTTTGCTCTTATGAATCATAATGTAAATATCTATGTTTTCCAATACAGGGGCCTCGACCCACAGGATTGAGAACCACTTACTGCCCTAACTCCTGCATTATAGCATCCTTCTCCCTGGCCCCAAGTCTACTAGAAACTCCATCAGGGACCTGGCTAAGTGAGGGTCATGGGATTGCGGCAGGGTGGTGCCTTAGAAGATCTGGCCCTTTAAGGCCCAAGCCCTGGCGGGTCAGAACAAAGGCCCGGGAATGTGGGCTGGATCAGGGAGCAGAGCCATTCAGCATGAGTCATTCTTGTTTCATGGAGTCAGAATCCCTGGCTCCTACTTGCCTTGGCCTCTCCCATGGGCCAAGGGACAGCATCCAGGGCCCCCGAATGCAGAGCTCGTACCAAGGGGCTGGAAGCTCAAACCCTGCTAAGGAGGCGGTTCGTGATCTTGGGTTCCTGGCTTTGGGGCTCAGTTCTCCCCCAGAGCATGGGTGCTCAGTTTCATATCTATACAATGGGAGGAAAAACCAGGTCTCTGGAGGAGATGGGCTGTGGGGAGGCAGAATGAGTCTTCCTCCCTAGAAGTTAGGGCGGAGTCCAGGATTGTGAGATCTATCTCACAAGGATCATCTCTCAGAGTCTTACCCGGGGCCGGGACCTGCTCTCCTTTATTCTATACACTCACTCAGTAACAGAGGGACACTGAGTCTGAGGTCGGGGTCAGGGAGACCCTGTTCAAGGTGTAACAGCCCTGGAGAGTCCTGCCAGCCGGGGATGCCTGGGAAACTAAAGGCAGCTGTAGTAGGTGTAAGTCGGAGGGGCAGGGGTTATGCTGAGGGAATCCTAGAGGTCCATTCTGGGGCCCAGAGTACCTTCAGGACTAAGGTATGTGGGTTCTGTGATTGGGGTGGGTAGGTAGGGGGTGAGCACATCAAAGACCTAATTCCCTGCTCTTGCCTCACCTCCCCCATTCCAGTCTGCAGTCCCCGTAGCCCTCCTGCCAGGCCCCACCCAACCCCAAGCCTGGGGATCCCATCCCTTCAAGTCAGCTCCTTCATTCAGCCCTTCATCTTTGTTGTTGTGTATTTTTGCTTCTTTACACAATTCAGGCAAACAGGAAGGGACTGGCTCTTTTAATAGAACAGTAAACATATTGTCACATTGTCTATTGACATTCTGGTTATCAGGGACCTTGATGTCCACCGTCTCATCCTGCTTTTTCTTAGAAATGAGATTACATGGATGCTGTCTCGTGGTGTGTGTGTGTGTGTGTGTGTGTGTGTGTGTGTGTGTGTGATGGAAGTTAGATGAAATTGTTCTACCAAGAGGCAAAAAAAGACCCAGCTGAAGATGGAGGCCTGGTCTCTTCTCTGATGTGTCAAGCTAGTGTGTGAGCAGGCCAGCAGCTCTCCCAACCCCGTCCTTGTCTGTGCTGAGTTCTTTTTAGCAGAGCCATTGAAGAAAGAGGAGGCTCCCTTCTCTGGGTGGAGAGTCTCAGGCTTGAGACTATCTGCTGAGAGGAATTAAGGCCAGGCAGCTATGGGGCCAGGCCAGGCTAGACACAGTGAATCACTTTGCCCCATACAGCCCCAGGCACTGGTGACCTTTGGATGAGTCACTCCTGTCAGTTTTGAGAAAAGCCATGCAGGCAGTCCTTCTGTGTGTCAGCTCAAACCCAGGCTACACAGAGAGTAGGACAAATGATGACCTTTCAGTTGGCCTCGGAGTAGTAGGCCACCTAGGGATTCCAAGAGCACCTGGAAAATTGGCAACAAGTCCCCAGCTTCCAGAGGCTGATTTCCCACCCTAGGAAAGGGTGGAGTCCAGCCTAGAGTGCTTGTTTAAATGGTAACCTCAGGAAAATTATTCTATTAATAGGTTTGAAGTAGGTGTTGGGATGTTCTGTTGCCCTATCAGAGTCCAGCTTGGGAAGGTGATGGGCCTGCCCCACTGTGTTGCACACATGCTGGAGCCCGTGTAGGCCCAATATACTGTGTGGCTGTGTAGCTCCAACACCCTGGAACCATGTAGCTCATGATTATGGAGGACATATCTGGCATCTGGCAACAGCGTTAAATACAGGACATGAGTCAGCTTAGTCCTCACTTGGCCCTGCAAAGGAGATGAGAGCATCAGCATGTATTGTGCAGAATGCAAAGAGCCCGAGGAACTCACTGAAAACCACACAGTAGAGTGCCCTTCTCTCTGTACTGGAGTCTGCATCTTAACCCCTCCCCTACAATGTCCCAGAAGCTAAAACATGCTTAGGATCTAATGACGAACATATGAACAACGCAGGGTGGCACATGTCTGTAATCCCAGCACTCAGGAGACTGAGATAGGAGGAAAACGAGGACAACCTGGGAAAGAAACAAAACATAGAACCCTAAGGATGAACTACATGGCAGTAGTGAGATGAAGGAAGGTAATCCTATAGTCTGGTCAGGGCACACTGCTCAATGGAAGTCTAGCCCTCAGCCTCAGGGAAGCTTGCTTCAGACTTGCCTGAGTCTTCCAGGCCCGTGTCCCCAACCCCTGCACTGCTGTGGGTGGAGAAGACACAGGTTTGCCTTGGATTCAAAATGTTAAAAGGGAACAGAAGCATCTGGGAGAACTGGTCGACCTCAGCTACTTCTGCTGTGAGAAGGGAACATCTGTCCTGTTTGCTGTGTGCAGCTGGGGCTTAAGCTCCCTTGTAGAATGCTTGTCTTGTAGTATTCATGAGGTCTTGGGTTTTGATCATCAGCATCCAAGTGGAGGGAGGAAGGAGGGGAAGCAGGCCCTTGAGAAATACTGAACATATATAAGACAAGCAGACAATCCCAAACTCAGGATTATACTCCTATATGTGGCCCTACAGGCATTTCAATAATCTCTTCTGACTCAGGGCCTGTCCCAGCCCAACTTTTGGTGTAGGCACCATTTAGCTTTCCCACAAGCCCCAGAGACTTGTAATGCCTCTCTCTACTCCTTGGGCTGCCTTTGTCCACACCCAAGGCATGCCATACCACACCAGTCTCCCAAGAAAGGAAATGTTCACCCATGCCCAATGACACTGTGTATCCAGGGTCCCTGCTCCTGCCCTTGGCCTGCAGCCTTCTGCCTTCTGGGCTGCTCATCTCTCCAGCCTGTCTCCTACTCTCTTCTCCCCACCCTCCCCATGGGGCGGGCTAACAGCTAACCGTTTGGAAGGCTCTGCCTGTGCCCGGAGCAGGATGCAGAGACGCAATGGCACACATTAGTCACCGTTCCCTGAACATACTCCACCCTTCTTGCCTGTTCTGGAGGTCCATCTGCACGATGCCCCTGGCGGAAGTGTCCTCTCTCTACAAGACCCCTTCCCTGGGTACAGGCTCTGCTCCCGTCTGTGCTGGCCTTTGGCCTTCTTTAGGTCTCTAGATGGCTCTGTCTTCTGCAGTCTTCCCTGCCCCTTTGGCCACGGTCTCACTGCATAGCCCTGCTGGTCTTGAACTTAGGTTGTCCCACCATGCCCAAGCACTGTCGCCACTCTCTAGATCCTCTCTTGCATATTATATTCTTGGGTTGCACAATCCCCCGAGCTCAGGGCCTTGCTGTGTTGTTCGGTGCTAGGATGCTGGAGAAGGAACTTAAGTGTTTCAAATTCACAGTGCTCTCCCACAAATTTATTAAAGAAAAGAGATTTAGGGTGTGGTATCGCTTCCGGAACAGGGGAGTGGCTTGGGATGTCTGTTGGAAAACCTGCTCCACCCCCAAGGACTGTCTATTTCTCTCCTGGACTGTAATCCTCACGTAGGGCTGACTGGCCTGGTGCAATCACTGCCTTCAGGCCAAACCCCACAAAAGGGCAGACTCCTGCAGCTCTCTGTTTGGGGCAGCTCCATGCCGCCACTGTGCCCGCCCTTGGCCTTGCCCTTAAAAATCAACAGCTTCTAATCCGCGGTAGGGCGGGGTGTCTTTTGCGTGTTATTCTGGTGATAATCCCTGAAAGCGCCTCCAGCCTTGGATTCATCCTCACTGGGAGGCTCCAGTTCTTGCCCCAGTCCCCAGGCCTGGGCCTAGACGGTGCAACATTAAAGATGAGGGGCGTGGCCTTCGGGGTGGGGGAGGGCTGCGGGGCTGGGGTTGTCCGGCAGGGGAGGCCAGGAAACTGCTCAAAGAGGCTCAGGTTAGCTCAGCCCCTCCCCGGCCGGAATCTGAGTCTTCCGAAGCCCAAGTGAGAATTACCGGTGCCAATAGGGTTGGTCCTCCTCCATGAGAGGAGGCAGAATGTGCAGGGAGGCTGCGAGGGAGGGCCTGCGTGGGAGAACGCGGCGGGGCCTGCTTACTCTTTGCAGGGAGCTCGCCCATTTCCCCTGCAAACAGAATGTGGCCAGTGGCCTTTAGGGAAGACTACTCAGAGTGCAGTTAACCGTGGACTTACCACACACAAACTGCCCAAGGATCTATCTGTTCCCCACCCCCACACCCCTCCAGTGCTCACCCCAGACCAGAGCACTTTCTGGGTCAGAGCACTTTGCTCTGAAGGTTTCCAGCGCCATTTGGCACATAGCTCTAGAGCCCACTTTGGCTCTGGAGTTTCCCCCAAAGCAATATTCTCCAGGTCCACCCAGCCCACCTCCGCTGCTCCACTGCTCTGTGGAGCCTCCTTTAAGAGCCAAGTAAAAGAGTTAACACGGAAAGAGTAACAGTCAAAGACAATGCTGCCTGCCGGGTACAGCTCTTATAATGGAACTAGTTCCAAGTTTATAAGTGAAGGGACCGAAGTTCCAAGAAATTGGCTGCCCAAAGCCGTCAGATCTGAAGGGCTGTGTGCGCATATGGAAGTCCTTAGGCAGGAGCTCTTTCTTGAATACGGTTCTCAACCCGTGTGGATTTGATGTGGAAGCAGCAGCAGCTGCTGCGGGGTGCACACGGTAATGAAGGTGCTGGGCCAGGGGCGTGGCTTGGTGACTGACCACTTCCCTTTCACACGTAGGCTGGAGCCCCAACAGGGGCGGGGGATGGGTAGGCAGGTTCTCTGATTTCATGGCTGAATCAGACACTCATGAGAGATGCGCGGGCATGAGGCACCCTGCCCTATCCCTGGCGGCCCTGGAAGTCTCTTTCTGAGCACCTCTGCTGGCCAGTTTCGTGTTGATTTTGCCTTTTAATTATTTTAATAGCACCCTCTGCTCCCCGGAAACCAAGGGTCAGAACAGTTCCGGTGAGGTTGCCCAGGATCACCCAGCTTTTAAGTATTAGAGTTCCTGGGATTTGGGACCTGGGTCGCTAAGCCAGCCTTCACAAGCCCTAAAAGCCCACCCAGAATTATGGCTCACACCCTCAATCCCAGTTCTCAGGAAGCTGAGGTAAGAGGATTGTTTAAGGCTAGCCTGGGCTACACAGGATGTTCCAGTTCGACCTTGCTTCAAAAACTAACCAAAAAGGACCCTCAAAAGACCAGTCTAAAGAATTTTAATGTAGTATTTCTAGGTTTTCCCACAGAAAAGCCAATGAAACAAAGCCCAGATTTCATTTTATCCCGGCAGCCAGAATGGGTGGCACTTTCTCTCCCCTATACCATTATAGGCACAGTGTTGCCTGATCTCAGAGAGCCCCTGAGGCCCCTTTCTTTTTATCCTCTCAGCCACACCAGAGCTGAGGCGTCGATCGTGCTGAAGGGCTCTGCCACCTCAGTACATCTGAGCCACTGGATTTCTCCAAACTGTAATGGAGAACCTAAATCCTGAGAGCAGTCCAAATGAAGAATAAAAAATAAGCAGAGAAAGAAGGAAGGAAAGAAAGAAGAGAGGAAGACAGAGAGAGAGAGAGAGAGAGAGAGAGAGAGAGAGAGAGAGAGAGAGAGAGAGAGAGAAATGCCTTTGTCTCCAAACAACCACAAACCCAGAAGTTAGTTCTGAAGCCGAAAATCAACATTGTACACCACGACAAGAATGAGTTTGGCATCCCCACTAGAGCATACATTTCAAAAGTCGAGAATTCTTGCTTGGAATGCAATGCAATTAGAACAAGAAGTACTGACGGTTTCCGGCTGTAGTCCAGGTGAGAAGACCCCCCCCCCCCCAGCAGGCCATGGTATCTGCCAGCTAGATGGGAAAAGGGGAAGGTGCTGAATTTCCCACCCCACCCAGCCTGGAGTGAGCACGCCAAGATGCCCGCCTGTTCAGTCCAGTCCAACAAACACATCTCCAGCTCCTCCTATCAGACATCTAGGATGTAGTGAAGTCCCCTGCCTGCCACACAGTTCTGCTCTCCTGTTCTCCTAAAACGGCAAGGGTTAGCAGGGAATAAAGTGTCTAAAGTGGGGAAGCCGGGAGATAAAATGACCCTTGGTGCCACCCCAATGGGTGCTGCGGTGACTGTGGACTTTGTCTCGCTCAGTGCTGCAGCACCTCACCTGACAGGGCAAATGAACGAAAGGGCCTAACGGATGGAAGAGGGGCTGTGTCCCAGACCCCCTTCAGTGGAGCATCTTACTTACTGTACTGCAGTATCCTTGGTCCTGGCCATAGGTGAAATAGACTATAGAGGGAATAAACAAGAGAGGATGCTGGGAGCACAGAGTCCCCAGGTAACAGCAATCCTGAGGGGGGCCCTTTGACTGGCCTGCCCGCATGAGTCAGGGCTGTGCTCATTTGGGACCCTGACCCAGATGAGATGCTTTGTTTGCACCCAGCCCTCATTTCTTCCTCGCCCAGCGGGTGCAGCTGGAGACCTCACATGGTGGTGGTGGGGGGCACCACTCTCTCTTCTGTTCTCAGGCTTCCAGTGATGCTGTGAGATGCGAGGACACAGTCCCTGAGCCCACCCTGCACTCTGCAGCGCCTCTGATGCAGACAAAGCTGAAGAAAACCCGAGGGGGAATGAGCAAGCCAGCGATGGCAAAGTTCTGTGTGGAGCCAGGGGGTCTGACAACCCCTAACAACACCGGAAACAGCCCAGCATCAGGCCCCGGCAGACTGGCAGATTCTCTGTCTTTCTCCAGTCGTGGGGACCAAGATAAAAACTTGTGCATAGGAGGAGGCAACCCCTCCCACCTCTGAACTGAGCTCCATCCCCAGCCCAGTCCTACAGCTGAGCTTTTTTTTTTGGAGACTGTCTCAAGTGGCCTTTCAGTAGCTGAGGATGACCTTGAACTCCTATCCTCCTGCCTCCACCTTGCAAGTGCTGGGTGCATTCACCATGACTGTTACCTGGATGGCCTTGAATTCTTTCTTCCACCTCCTGGGGAACTGGAATTATAGGCATGTACTTCCATGTCTGACCTGACCATGACCTCTTTTTAAAAATATATATATATGTGTGTGTGTGTGTGTGTGTGTGTGTGTGTGTGTATCAGTTTGCATTCATGTATGTCTATGTACCAAGTACATGCTCAGTGTCTACAGAAGCCAGAAGGGGGCATCAGATTCCCTGCAACTGGAGTTACAGATGTTTATGAGTCAACATGTGGATGCTAGGAAATGAACCTGAGTCCTCTGGAAGGGGCATTGAATGTGGGTCACAGGATTGACCTCAGATCAGCTGGCTCAAGTGACAAGAGCTTTCACCTGCTTATCTGTCTTGCCCCTCTCCAATACCCTTGCTGACTCGATGCTATTGTGTTTATTTGTTTCTTCTTTCTTTGTTTCTTTCCTTTTGGGTTTCTCGGTGTAGCCCTGGCTGTCCTGGAACTCACTCTGTAGACCAGGCTGGCCTCAAACTCAGAAATCTGCCTGCCTCTGCCTCTCAAGTGCTGGGATTAAAGGCGTGCGCCACCACACCTGGTGTATTATGTTCTTTCAAATTCTTCACATGCACCCACCCATTCATCTTTCATTGAAACCCTCTGAGGGGATCTTAGTTTGAGAGATTAGCTTGCCTAAGGTCTCACAGCTGAGAGGCAGAAGAGTCGAGACTTGAATCCGGGTCTGTCCTAGGTCAGAGTTCCCCCCCCCTAACCTTTGTGCTACTCTGCTCATCTTCCCCTCACTGGCATTGTCCTGGCCCCAAGCTTTTCTGAAGCCCAAGGCAGTGCCTCAGGGTAAGGGAGTCAGATGTCAACCTTGCTTGCCCTCACCTTCTAAAAATACTAAGGAAGCAAGAGCCCTGCTTGTCACCACACAACTATCCAGTTGATCCCTGTACGGTCCCTGTCTGCCACCTAGCACCTGCTCCCTCAAGCCTTCTGCTTGACAGCTGCCTCCATCATTGCACAGCTTTGCTGTAAGACCAAGGCCAGCTTTGCCCAAGAGAACTCGGGAGCACCGGGCAAGCCCAGCTCCTGGGTTGGACTTGACGGCACCACGGCAGGTTTAGGCTTACAGTGAGAGCCAGCCCTTCTTTGGCCAGGGTTTTGTTTTCATGTGTTATGTCCTGCTAGCTTGTTTGGAGTTTGAACCCTAGCCCATCTGAAAGCAGTGGACATTCAAGACACATGAGTTGGGACTCAGCACCACCCCCTTAGTTGCCATGTGACTTGGGACCTCTGTTAGTTACCTGGTAAAAAGGGGGTACTAATATTTCAAAGAGTGGTGGTGTCATCCTATTTATAAACATATTTATATACATATATAAGTCTGATAGGATATGAATTGAACTATAACAGTCTCATCTCTAGGTTATACCTAGGATAAATTCTTTTTTAAAATATGAGTACACCATTGCTCTCGTCAGACACACCAGAAGAGGGCAACAGATCCCATTACAGATGGTTGTGAGCCACCATGTGGTTGTTGGGAACTGGATTCAGGACCTCTAGAAGAGCAGTCAGTGCTCTTAACCACTGAGCCATCTCTCTAGCCTCTCTCCCCACACTGTTTTTTAAGATTTATTTATTTATTATATGTAAGTACACCGTTGCTGTCTTCAGACACACCAGAAGAGGGCAACAGATCCCATTACAGATGGTTGTGAGCCACCATGTGGTTGTTGGGAACTGGATTCAGGACCTCTAGAAGAGCAGTCAGTGCTCTTAACCACTGAGCCATCTCTCTAGCCTCTCTCCCCACACTGTTTTTTAAGATTTATTTATTTATTATATGTAAGTACACCGTTGCTGTCTTCAGACACACCAGAAGAGGGCAACAGATCCCATTACAGATGGTTGTGAGCCACCATGTGGTTGCTGGGATTCAAACTCAGGACCTTCGGAAGAGCAGTCAATGCTCTTAACCGCTGAGCCATCTTTCCAGCTCAATTTTATTATTTCATGTGTATAAGTGTTTGCCTCAATGCACATCTATGCACCACATGTGTATCTGGTACCTTCAGAGACCAGAAGGGGCACTGGATGCTCTGGAACTTGGGTTTCAGACTGCTGGGAGGCACCATGTGAGTGCTGGGAATTGACCCCAGGGTCCTGGGAAAGACTGGTTAAGAGTTCTTAACCACTGAGCTACCTCTCCAGCCCCCATCGACAGATTCCTTTATTCCTTTTCTTTCTCTGTTTGTTGGTTTGCTTATTGACTGGTATTGAGAATTGTACCTCGTGTGTACTGGACACATGCTCTGCCGAGCTCCCATATTGTATTACATGGTTACTGTTCTTGTTGACCAAATGCCTGGTAAGGAGCAACTTAAATGAGGAGGACTGTGTCCTGGCTAACAGTTTCCACGGCAGGGAAAGCTTGGCATCTGGATGGTGGGACAGCTGTCCGCATTGTGTTCACACTCAGAAAGGAGATGGATGCAGGTACCCGGCTTTCATCAGAGACCCAAGTCAGCTGTCAAGTAAGAGGCCCAAGGGAGCAGGTGCTAGGTGGCAGACAGGGACCGTACAGGGGGCAACTGGATAGCTGTGTGGTGACAAGCAGGGTTCATGCTTCCTCTATATTTTTAGAAGGTGAGGGCAAGCAAGTTTGACATCTGTCTCCTTACCCTGGGGCATTACTCTGGGCTGCTGGACCTAAGGTGGTGCTGCTGGCATTTGAGGTGGGCCTCTTCTACTCTGTTAAACCTTTCCAGGTAACACGGTCACGGCTGTGGTAGTGGGTTTCCATGACAATTGTTTGTTTGTTTGTTTGTTTGTTTATTATGTATACAGCGTTCTACCTGCATGTACTCCACCTACAGGCCAGAAGAGGGCACCAGATCTGATTATAGATGGTTGTGAACCACCATGTAGTTGCTGGGAATTGAACTCAGGATCTCTGGAGGTGCACCAGTGCCCTTAACCACTGAGCCATCTCTCCAGCCCCTATGACAATTTTATATCCAGTCAAGTTGACAGTTAAGACATATCATACATACTTTTTCCTTTTTCTTCAGAGTGGGTTATTTATTTATTTATGTGTGGATGGGGCAATTACAAATCGGCTTTCCAGGGATGACTTTCTTCTTTCTACCACGTGGGTCTCAGGGGTCCCACTCAGGTGATTAGGCTCGACAGCGCGTGCCTTTACTCAGTGAGCCATCTTGCTAGCCTGATGTTTTGTTTTGTTTTTAAGTGTTAAAAAAAAAAAAAAAAGTCATGGGGTCTGGAGAGATGGCTCAAAGGTTAAGAGCATTGGCTTCTCAACCAGAGGACCCTGATTCAATTCCCAGCACCCACATGGCAGCTCACAACTGTCTGCAACTCAAGTTCCACCAGATCTGACACCCCAACACCGACCTACAGGAGAGCAAAACAAAAGGTGCCAGACATGGGGCTGCTCCTATAGCTCCTGGGTGATCACTTATCTAATGTATTTGACTCCAGGAATATAGCACACACATGAAATATCCTGCCTTAGGAGGCAGAGACAGGAGGACCGTGGGTTTGAGAATAGCCTGGGTTACAACATGAAACCCTGTCCCCTAAAAGGGGGAGAGGGGGAGAAAGGGCACTAAACGAAGTGTGAGGTCACTCTTGGGGCTGCCTGCCTGAGCAGGTCCAGAGAAGCCAAGAACCGGAGAGAAGGGTTAGGGGTCTCCGACAAAGAGGACCATGGGCCCTGGGGAAAACAGTGTCCACGTCGTTATTCCCGAACTGGCCTAAAGTTGTTCTCTAAACAGTGAGATCCCCAGCTTAGCCTAGGTGTTCATTTTGGAGTGAATGGAGATTCCCCCCTCTTAGTCCATGGTGCCAGCAGGGATCATTTCTCAAGAGCCAGGATTAAGGAGCAGTAAAAGGCACAAATTCAGACAGCTTCAGAGGTGGAAGCAGGAGGAGAAATCGCTGCTTTTCACTAGGAAGAACTAACCCCATTTCAAGGCATTCAGTTTCAAACTGTGGGCACTTTCCCACAAAGTGGGTACAATGGCGTATGGCTCTCGGCCTGTGTCCAACCTTGTTATTCTATAAACGAGGAACCAGCTACACAGTGAGGAAACCTTCCACTGTCACGTAGCAGGTGTGCTGAAACCAGAGCTCACGTTTCCATAGCATCCACCAAATATCCCACCCCCACCCCCAGGGCAGGCCTGTAAGGCTTGGCAGGAAACAGCCCTCTGCAGGAATCTTTCACCTCCATGACTGTGTTCTCAGTGAGGAGTCACTTTTGACCCCTGTGGGACTCCATTCCTTGGCTCTAGAAGTGTGGAAAGGCATTCAGATCTGCATGGAAGGGACCTACTTGTCCCTCTTCTAAGCCCTTACTTACACTGCATGCAGATGGTAGACCTGCCTACAAAGGAGGGGCCCCATAGCAAAGGGAAACTGTCATCATAACCTGTCCCAGGGGCCAGAGCCCTCCCAGGAGACTCTGTGTCAGGGTAGTGGCATAAGTTCTGGCCTGGATCAAGAGCAAAACTAGAGTGAGTCAGGGGTCAGAATTGTATAACCAGGTGAGGCTGCATGCCCTGACATCCGTCTGGTGGATATCTCTCTCTCTCTCTCTCTCTCTCTCTCTCTCTCTCTCTCTCTCTCTCTCTCTCTCTCTGTGTGTGTGTGGTGGTGGTGTGGGGGGGTGTCATGTGGCAGTAGCTGGTGGCAGAACCCTGGGAATGCAGATACACTGAAGCCACCACAAAGCCCCCAGAGACAGAACAATCCCAGTTAAATTAGCAACAGAAAGCGTACAGTGTCAAACGTGTGGACTGCTCAGAAAAGGGTATTTGCACATGAGTAATCTTACAGACTCACAGTCACCTGGGAACTGGGGCCAGGATGCGTTTAAGGATAAGCGAAGCCAGCGACCTTTGTAGAATGAAGTCATGCTTAGGACTATCTGGCCAGTCATATCTGGAACCAAAAGGAGAAGCCGCTGGGTTTTTCAGCTCTGTTATTTTGAGAACTGGTCTCTCATGGTCGCTTTCCATCTCCTTATCCTTCCTCTTCCTGTTTGGGAGCAACCAAGCCAGCTCTCCAACCTTGGACCTCTGTAGTTAAGGGCTCAACATGTCACAGGCATGGAATACATAATTGTAGGCTACAAATTGCTTCCCCCTTCCCACTGTTTGGGATACTTTCAACACCCTTTGGACTCCCACCAAGTAGGTACTTCCTTCCTCAAAGAAGGCCTCTCCCTCCACGGAAGCTTCTGAAGGCTCCCACACTGTAGCTTCCAGTCAGTGCTTTCCTGCAGTGCCACCGGCCACTCGGTGGCAGGGAAAGCCTTACGAGGCATGGGAGGGACAGCTCACCATTCTGGATTTGGTTGGTTTGTTTTCTTTCTGAGAGTTTCAAGATGGATCCCAGTCTGGCCCCAAACTCTCCATCCCCTGTCTCAGCTTCCAGCACTTGAAAAACTGCTCTGCCCACTCTTTGGACCTGAGACTGAGACTCTGAGGGGCCAGTTCGCTCAGAGAGCCTCAAAGATGCCTTTCCTATGCTTCCACATGATGTGTGTGTGGGCTGGCCTCTCAGGGACTGGGTCGGTGCTGGTGTGTGTGTGTGTGTGTGTGTGTGTGTGTGTGTGTGTTGGTTCTAGTCTGTGAAAAGTCAAACTTACATATAAGATTGTGAAATAGGAAAGGAAGGGAAGAACCCCAGAGGGCCAGGTGCTGATGGTGTACCCTTTAATCCCAGCACTCAGAAGGCAGAGGCAGGCAGATCTCTGTGAGTTTGATGCCAGCCTGGTCTACAGAGCAAGTTTCAGGCCAGCCAGGGAGGACTACACAGAAACACCACATCCCAGAAAACAGACAAAATAATAATAATAATAATAACAATAATAACCCCCAAAAGATGGCCATTGTCTTTATTAATAGTCCTTGCTCTTTTAGGTGTTGAAATTAAAAAATCTTCCCCCAACAGATTTTTGTTTTGTTTTGTTTTTTCGAGACAAGGTTTCTCTGTGTAGCCTTGGCTGTCCTGGAACTCACTTTGTAGACTAGGCTGTCCTCAAACTCAGAAATCCGCCAGCCTCTGCCTCCCGAGTGCTGGGATTAAAGGCGTGCACTACCACGCCCAGCTCCCCCAACAGATTCTTAAAAGTACCAGTGCACTATGGAAATATTTTTTTAATCTTAGAATGAAGAAAACTTTGTAAGTGTGGCATGAAACCCATAAGCCTTAAATGATCTTGTTTGTTTCTTTGTTTGTTTTTGAAACGGGAGCATACTTTGTAGCCCAAGCTAGGCTAGAGCTCAGTATGTAGCCCAGGTTGGCCTCAGCTCAGTAGTAGGATTACAAGGATGTACTATCACACTTGCCTTCAACAGCAACAACAATATATATACTTTTTTCCTTTTGAAAGGAGACCTCGGGCTGGTGAGATGGCTCAGTGGGTAAGAGCACCTGACTGCTCTTCTGAAGGTCTGGAGTTCAAATCCCAGCAACCACATGGCGGCTCATAACCATCTGTAACAAGATCTGACTCCCTCTTCTGGAGTGTCTGAAGACAGCTACAGTGTACTTACATATAATAAATAAATAAATCTTTAAAAAAAATAAAAGAAAAAGAAAGGAGACCTTACTACATCGCTTAGGAGGTTCTTGAATTCCTGGATTTGAATGATCCTCCTGGCTCAGCCTCTTAAGTAGCTTGGGCTACAGGAATGTGCCGCTGTACCTGGATAAGACCAATAAGTGTCACTGGAAAAAAATTAAAACTATTTGAACACAGTTGTTGCGTGGCAAACTCTGTGTAGACCATGAGCTCATTTTGTTCCACAATAATCCCATAAGGCTCCAAAAAGATAGCTCATCAACAAGAGCTCATCTTATAAAGCACGAGGACCTGAGTTTGAATCCCTCGCCCTTGCAAATCCCAGCACCGGGGAGGCAGAGGCAGGCGGATTTCTGAGTTCGAGGCCAGCCTGGTCTACAAAGTGAGGTCCAGGACAGCCGGGACTACACAGAGAAACCCTGTCTCGAAAAACCAAAAAAAAAGAAAGAAAAAAGAAACCCCCCAGCATGGTTTCATGTGCCTGAACAGTAGTAGCTCTGTGGGGTGGAGGGTGGAGTGTGGACAGAAACGGGCAGATTCCCAGAGTTCACTGGCCAGCCAGAGAGTAAGCTTCCGATTCATGGGGATATGCTATCTTAAGTCAATAAGATGGAGCCGGGCGTGGTGGTGCACGCCTTTAATCCCAGCACTTGGGAGGCCAGCCTGGTCTACAAAGTGAGTTCCAGGACGCCAGGGCTATACAGAGAAACCCTGTCTCGAAAAACAAAAAAAAAAAAAAAAAAAAAAAAGTCAATAAGATGGAAAGTCATAACAGAAGACATCTGGTGTCCTCTCCTAGCCTCTATATACACACACACACATACACACACACACACACACACACACACACCACACACACGAACATCCATGAGGTATGTATTGCCTTCACTCTCAGTTTGTAGACAAAGGCCTAAACTGGTAATTAATTCCTCTGTCAAGTTATCAAGCAGTTAGCCATCTGATCTGTTTGGGCTGTACCTCACAGAAGACTGGCTGGAGTGCCACTCAGGGCCATAGCACAGCTCTGCTTGTCGTACACCATGATTCCATACCCAGCAGCCCTTCCCCACCCTAAAGTCAGAAGACGATGACAAGTGTGAGACACAACAGCACACAGGTTAAATGTGGGTGTGTGGCAGGCACAACCTGGCTGCTTTCCCTGCTGTGTACTGAGGTCTTAAAGAGAGTCTAATAAAGAAAATCGGGGAAGGGCTGGGGGTGATGGCTCCCTGGTAAGCACTTACTGCTCTTCCGGTGGTCCTGAGTTCCCTTCCCAGCACCTATGTCCGGTAGCTTATACCACCTGTAATTCCAGCTCCGGGGCATCCGAAGATGTTGGCCTCTGTAAGAATCCACACTCACCCGGACATACCCACACGTGATATACACACACACACACACACACACACACATATATAACCTAAAAGAATATAAAAATATCACACGCCTTTAATCCCAGCACTCGGGAGGCAGAGGCAGGCGGATTTCTGAGTTCGAGGCCAGCCTGGTCTACAGAGTGAGTTCCAGGACAGCCAGGGCTATACAGAGAAACCCTGTCTCGGAAAAACAAAAAACAAAAACAAAAACAAAAAACAACAAACAAAAACAAAAACAAAAACAAAACCTAGAGACTACGAAGCAAAAAAAAAAAAGCATCATGTATGTCTGTATAAATGCACATGTATGGGTCTGCATGTGTTCTAGTCTGCTCGAAGAGCTTTCAAGAGATGCTAATCATGTGGGTGAATCTGGGGCTAAACAAGAATCCTTTGCAGGAATGTTCCAAAATTACCACGTGCCTTCCTTCTATGGGCAGGCAATTTGACAATGATCTATTAAAATGTAAAAATTTGGGCCAGTGAGATGTCTTAGCAGGTAGGGGTGTTTGCTACCAAGCCTGGTGACCACGTGGTAGAAGAAGAGAGCCAACTCCTAAAAGTTGTCCTTCTGACTTTCGTAGGTGCACAAGGGCATGTACTCCCCTCAATCCCCTGCAACACACACACACACACACACACACACACACACACATGCCTTAGCCTCCTGAGTGCTGGATTTGCGGGTGTGAGTCACCACATCTGGTGAGGATCTGCTTAAAAAGAAATATAGAAAAAAAAGACCCCCTAGGAATGGGGTGTAGATACAGGAAGACATCAAAAATTGATTTAGTTGAAAGAGTCCTTAGAAATATGATGCTATGATCCTATACTGGTAATAGCTAAGTGACACAGAGGCTGAGAGATGGGTCAGCTAAGAGTACTTGATGCAAAAAAAAAAAAAAAAAAAAGAGTACTTGATGCTCTGAGTTCGAGGCCAGCCTGGTCTACAGCCTGAGTTCCAGGACAGCCAGGACGACACAGAGAAACTGTGTCTTCAAACAAACAAACAAACGAGCAATAACAAAAAGAGTGCTGATGCTCGTGGGAAAGACCCACTCTTGGTTCCCGGCTGTCCAAATATTTTCTGTAATGGCTTGTCTGAATCCATGAGTGTGGAAGGAGCCTGCACATTAAGGAAAGCGAGGATGAATAGCCCATAGCAGACAGACATGGAAGACTAAAGCAAGCTAGGTGGCAAGGCATGAGAAGCACTCCTTGCGAGAGACGTGCACTATATTTACAGAAGAACTGCATTTCCTCCAGCATTTTATTCCAGAAGAACTGTATTTCCAGAGACACTATATTTCCCCCAACATTGTGGAGTGAACCTAGAGTCTCTCACACACTCTGTTACTGTATCCCCATCCTCTTATTTTACACACACACACACACACACACACACACACACACACACACACACGTGCATGCACACCTCCTTATTATAAGACAAGGTTGCGCTAAGTCACCCATTCTGGCCTTGCACTTACCCTGTGCCCAATGGGTGTTGAATTAGTGATCTTCCTGCCTCAGCCTCCTCAGTGGCTATTATCAGCCTATCTGATCACACAGTGTTTTTTTTTTTTTTTTTTTTTTTTTTTTTTTAAAGATTT
>NC_034591.1:135712563-135725530 GCF_900095145.1 Mus pahari | reverse complement strand
TTTTTTTTGGTTTTTCGAGACAGGGTTTCTCTGTGTAGCTCTGGCTGTCCTGGAACTCACTTTGTAGACCAGGCTGGCCTCTAACTCAGAAATCCGCCTGCCTCTGCCTCCCAAGTGCTGGGATTAAAGTCGTGGGCCACCACACAGTGGTTCTTCAGAAGCAACTGCACAGAGGCAGCACTGATGTCAGCCTGGAGAGTTAGAGCCGTGTGGGTGTGGTGGGTATGGAGATGAGGCTGTCCACAGTAGGGTCCAGAAAGCAGGAATGGAAGACAGTGGGTCACTGGATGCTAGGGGTGCACAGAGGGAGGGTAGAGAGAACCTCTTCTGACTGGGAGAGAACCCTGGTGTTTCAGGCTAGAATCCCACCCCATCCTGCTCTGTAACCCCAAGAGGATGCCATTTAGGAACAACTTTCCAGGAGAGTGGCCTTCAGGTAAAGAAAGTACCTTTGGTGATCTGTGTGGACACACTTGCCAGGTGCTGATTCTGACAACCTGCTGGCCCCTATTGCCAGGCCGTCAGGAAGTTCGCCAGGGCCATAGTCCTGTCTGTCAAACGCACATTCCAAACAGAACTCAGGACAAAGCCATTTAGCATAGAGACAGAAGAAAGACAGTGATTGGGAAGGGATTTCATTTTATTTTAAATCTTTTTTTTTTTTTTTAAAGTATTTATTTATTTATTTATTTATTTTATGTATGTGAGTACACTGTAGCTGTACTGATGGTTGTGAGCCATCATGTGGTTGCTGGGAATTAAATTCAGGACCTCTGCTCGCTCCAGCCCAAAGAGTTATTTATTATTATATCTAAGTACACTGTAGCTGTCTTCAGACACACCAGAATAGGGTATCTCATTACAGATGGCTGTGAACTACCATGTTGTTGCTGGGATTTGATGTCAGGGCTCCCTACAGCATCTGCCTCCTGCCTGCTGACAGCCCCTTGATGGGGCAAAAATAGCCCTGTCACCCTCACTTTCCTGCTTGACACACATCAACAACTCGCCTTGGCATCGGGTCCATCCTTTTTCTTTGCCATAATATCGAAGCCCCCACTGACTGTGCCGAATACAGACTCATCTGTCACCTTGACCAGAAGATTAGGAGCAATTCTGACTGTAGAAGTTTCTGGGGGGCTGGAGAGATGGCTCAGTGGTTAAGAGCACTGACTGCTTCTCCAGAGGTCCTGAGTTCAAGTCCCAGCAACCACATGTTAGATCACAACCATCTGTAATAGGAGTTGATGCCCTCTTCTGGTGTGGCTGAAGACAGCTACGGTGTACTCATATACATCAAATAAATAAATAATTATTAACAGAAAGAAAGAAAGAAAGAAAGAAGTTTCTGGAAGGGTAATACTTAGGAGCTCAATAGAGCTAGTCATAAAACCAGAGGCCTTTTGGCTGAGCCCTGGGTATCTGGAGGGACAGTGTCTGCTGTGGATAGACGTCACTGAGGGAGTGTCAGGGCGTCATGGACCTGGCTTCCCTCCCTCAGCTCAGCTTATCGTGACCTGCAGCTGGCCTCGGGCTCTTTGGGAGTAGCATGAGAGGGGTTTCTGCTGGCCTGGCCCCATTCTAATAGGAAACCCTCTGGACAGCGTGAACTGGCTAGTATGTAGGTGGGGCCTGAGAAATAACTGGTCAGCTCTGAGCAAAGACCCTCCCTAATCTCACCAGCTCTTCCTTTCCCCCCTTGTCTACCCAGCCTTCGGGGGCTCTTTAAACCTAAAGACTCCGAGCCTCTAGTACCAGCCAAAACACTGTCCCATTTACATTAGTGATGAACTTCGGTTAATCTGTAACCAATGAAAGATGTGGACTTTGAAATCAGAATGGGGTCAAATTCAGCTTTACCACTCATCGGGCAAGTGAAGTCGTGTGAGCCTCTGTAGCCGTCAGGTTCTCTGTCACACTGGCTTGCTCTGACCATACAGTTACTGTGTTGTCATGAAACCACACTAGTGTCCTAACCCACTAGTGTCCTAACTGGGGGAAGTGCCACGGGAGCTCAGGGGATTCACTGCTGATCTGCCTCTCCAGTCCTGAGGGTGGTACCCAGGGCTGTGACCTGTCAGAAAAATGCTCTACCCCTGAGCTTCAGCCCCAGTCCTGTTTTGGATTTGAGACAGTCTTACTGAGTTACCCAGGCTGGGTTCCGTGCTCATTGTCACACCCAGCTATTCTGACTCATCTCAGGAATAGCCAACAAAATGGTCCTGAACAACAGGACAACACTATCAGGCATTCTGGCTCCTGGGTCCAGATCCTTAGGGAGACAGTACTTGCTGAACCGCAGCGATTCACTCCTGGATTCATGATCGATTATGTCTGTCTGTTCTGTTTAAGATGGGATCAGTCTCACCATGTCAGCTCAGGCCCGCCTCACACTCCTTGCTCCCTGACCCTGTCTCTCCCGGCAGCTCGGATTAGAGGCCGGCAGCCAGGTTCTTGACTTGGAGCTCTAAAAGAAAAAAAAAAAAAATAATCTTGAGGCAGATGTGGAGGTGCACGCCTACAATGCCAGCACTTGGGAGGCTGAGGCAGAAGGATTATGAACTTGACATCAGCCTGTGCTTTAAAGCAAAACCCTTTCTCAATAAATAAGTCAATAGATAAGTAAGCGGAAGAGACAAGTCGTTATAAAAGAGCGAGCCTGGTTTGCCTCACTCCCTTCCGCACTCACGGTGTGATGCTCTTTCTTTTCTCTCTGTCGCGCGTGCCTTCTTGCCACATGGTACTACCTACCTACCATGAGTCCTCCATCAGAAGCCATGTCAATGCCGTGCCTTTACATATTTACAGATTGGAGTTAAACTCCTTCCTTCCTTCTTTCCTTCCTTCCTTCCTTCCTTCCTTCCTTCCTTCCTTCCTTCCTTCCTTCCTTCCTTCCTTCCTTCCGTTTTTTTCTTTTTCAAAACAGGGTTTCATGTAGCTCAGGTAGGCTTCAGACTCACTAAGCAGCCAAGCTGACCTTGAACTCCTGATTCTGCCACCTCTACTGCCAAAGTTCTAGGATTAGAGGCATGTGCCATCATTCTAGGCAACCCCCTTCTTTATCAAGTACCCAGCACAGGACATTTTGTGGCAGCAACACAAACCAGGCCATGACACGATGCCTCTCCACTGTAAAATTACTTCCCTATATTTACACTCTGGGGGGAATAAACTCAGCCCACACTAAAGAAGAATAACTCCTAAAAATGTTCACGATGGCCGTCTCATGTGATTGTATATGTAGTGCCTTTTCCCATTCACCCACACTACAGTTGGTGAATGTGTCTCAATTCCTCCTAGCCTACCTTGCAATTTATGTGTTACACAAGTCAAGCCACTTGTCCTGTAGAGCCACTCGTGGTGAGGTATTTAGCCTGCAAGATGACCTCCTGGTGTTCACACCCGGTTCTGTCCCCTCCCACACTGGATCTGGCTCATCTGCTCAACCAACAGGAGTGCTGTATTTCTGGTGCTGTGCAGTTTCCAGGGCCGCGTCATAGAAGGCATTGTTCCCGTTTTGCTGTCTTTTGAATTCCTTGCCCTGGGAACCGGCTGCCACGTCATCCGTCTAGCATCCTATGGAAATGGCAAGAGACTGAACCTTGAACAGGAAGCAGCAATCCTTGGCCAACCTGCCAGCTTTGTGCCTGGGTCTTCCTTTTCTCTTTTTGGAGACAGAGTTTAGCTTGGTTGGCCAAGCTCCCTCAAACTCCTGGGAAGCAATCCTCCTGCCTCAGGAGTGAGGGGGACTGCAGGCATGTAGCACTGCTCTAGGCTTGGAGAGTGGCCCCTTTATGTGCAGTCAAGCCTTTTGAGGGTCTGGGCCTTGCTGACATCCTGAATACAATCCCGTGGGCTTCGAAGGCAGAACCACTCCTGAATCTCAACCCACAGAAGCTCACTGCTTCTCCGTGCCCACCGGCTAGATCTAGACTGGCATACAGACTTAGGGTTCGTTTAGGGGAGGAGTTGCTGCACTGGCACATCCGGCAGTGCCGCACTGAAAACACAAACCACCTTAACCTCTACACGCATAATCATGTACTTCTGACACCCACCAAACAAAGTAAATACCTACATAAATAAATGTAACAATTATCTTCCAATTTAAAAAAAAAATAAAAGAAAGGGAGAACCAGGCTGGGATGTATCTCCAATGATACGTACTTGTCTAGCACACACTAGATCCTGGGTTCAACCCTCCACCTTGCATAAGGTGGCAACGCCTGTAATCCCCACACTTGGGTGGAAGAAACAGGAGGATGGTAAATTCAAGGTCATCCTCCACTCTGTAGCCCTTCCAGTTAGCCTTACACCTTGAGAAAGAACCTAGACGCTTCCTGGTGCCATGAGTAGGACAAGACACTCTCCCTGCTTCTCTGAAATGCACTGCTCCTCAGGCTGTGAGCCATGGGGCTTGGAAACACTGTGCTAAGCGAGTCGCTGGACACAGAAGGCCAGAAGTACTGCCCAGAAGAGGAAAAGCCACCGAGACAAGAGACAGGTTAGCAGGTGCCTAGGACTAGAAGCAAGAACATGAGAGTAAGATTTCCTCCTTCCTTCCTTCCTTCCTTCCTTCCTTCCTTCCTTCCTTCCTTCCTTCCTTCCTTCCTTCCTTCTCTCTCTCTCTCCCTTCTTCCCTTCCCTCCTTCCTTCCTGCCTGCCTTCCTTCTTTCCTTCCTTCCTCCCTCCCTTCTTTCCTTCCTTCCTTCCTTCCATTTTCCTGCCTTTGGAAACAGCCTTACACTGTAGCCTAAACCAGCTTGAAACTCACTAAGTAGCCCAGGAGAGCCTCAACCTGTGGCAATCCTCTTGTCCCCAGGTGTCTGGTGAGGGCCCTTCCCCTACGCATGGTGGCCTGCTGATGGCCCAGTCCTCTGCTAGAGCCATAGCTGCAGTGGGTCTGTTGTAACCTTGTCCAAAAGACCCTGTTTCAGAGCACTCTGCCTCAGCTTTTCACGTTGGTTTTGTCCCCTTCTCCATGATATTCTCTGAGGAGACACTTGGAACAGCTGTGAGTCTCTGCACAAACTGATGGTCAGTGGCGACACTGACCACAGAGACCTTGAGCAAAAATAAATCCCTCCTGGCTTAAGTTATTGCCCACCCCTTTTTTCAGGAAGAATAATTAATCCACACACTGCAAGGAAGCAACAGACTGGGCGGCAATTGTACCGCCTGTCCCTTAAGTTATTTCTGTCAGGTATTTCTGTCACTATGATAAAAAGTCTAACACAGTAATCTACATGTGATCTTAGCCAAAGGCTGAAAAATGATTGAAAAGCTTTCGTCACAAATCTTTTTAAAAAATTTCTCTGAATAAAGTGGCATGTGTAACACCAGCTGTGTGTATTTATGACTTCAATTTTTCTCTTTTAGGTAATACCTCACTCTGTAGCTCAGGCTGGCCTGAGACTCACTTGGTAGGCCAGGCTGGCCTTGATCTTGTGATCCTCTGGCTCCAGGCTCCCCAGTGCTGGGACTACAGACAGATGCTTCCTGGCAGGGCTAAGGACCTCAGTACTCTGGGATAAATCAAACCCTGCCATAGATGAAGTAGGTTGGTTTCTAGGATGTTCTAGGTTGTGGGCTCCTGGGTGATGTCCGGTTCTGGCATCTGTGTGACCTTAGGAGAGTCAGTTATCCTGCCTGTGCCTCCATTTCTTGTGTATAGAGGAACAATTACAATGTCTTCCTATGAAAGCTGGAAGAGAGCTGCATTTGTGTGTGTACAGGGCTTGTGGGAAGTGCCTGCTGTTATCCTGTGCCATCTCATGATTGGGCTGTTGGAGTATCTGTTTTGTCTCCCATTACATACTCTCCCACTGAGAACACAGTGACGTATAAGAACTCTAAACTGACCCTGACAGACTTGCAGGTACTGAGGAGCCATGGGGGAAGTAGACCAGAAAAACAGAGCAGAAAGGCCAAGCGGTATCACATTACATAAAGCGAGGAGAGGTTTTATACAATAGGTACCTGACTTCGAGTGACTCAGCTTTGATTTAATTTTTAAAAAGTCTTTTTAAAAAAAAAAAAAAAGATTTATTAATTTTAATGTATATGAGCACACTGTTGCAGTCTTCAGACACACCAAAGGAGGGCATCAGATCCCATTACAGATGGTTGTGAGCCACCTTGTGGTTGCTGGGAATTGAACTCAGGACCTCTGGCACAGCAGTCAGTACTCTTAACTGCTGAGCCATCTCTCCAGCCCTAAAAAGTGTTTCTTATTGTTTGGGAGCATGGCATGTGTGTGGAGCCCAGCAAGATGGTGGGAGATACTTTTTTTTTACTTCCCCTTAGAGCAAACAGTCATAAGTATTCAGTGGAAAGCACCTGGCATCTCATTCCTCTGTAATGACTTAAGCCACCACTCTACAATCCACAAATTCCAGCAGTGCTGGGCCACAGCCAAGGGCAACCTGCAGAGCTGGGATGGTCAGGCGTTTGTTACAGGTTTTGTTGTTACAGGGTTTGTTGCACACTTTTACGTCATGAAATTTCCCATTCAATGGCAGCCTTTTGGGCTGTACCTTCCTGGTAAGAGGTGGATCCCAACATAGGACGGAGTAAAGCGATTTTATAGGAAACTGGGTGTAGTAGCACACATCTGTAATCCCAGCACTTGGGATGATGGTGGGGTCGAGGGCAGTCTACACTGCATAGTGCCACTTGGTCTTAAACAGCTATGTACATGTGGATGGGGGCAGTTGTGATAACGCAGGGCAACTGAAGTTCTTTCCTCTTGCCATTGACCAAAATTCCATTAAAGCTAGGCCTCTTAGGGGTCAAAGAAAAGAAAGTATTTTGGAATTGATAATAGTGTTCGGGGACTTATAATAGAGTTTCTGCTAACAATATACACTTCTCTCTTTTTATTTAATTTTTCCTTTTGACAGAGCTGAGTACGAAACCCATAGCCTCACAAAGATGATCCTCTCCCTCTGAGCCACAGTCCAGCCCCTAACGAGTCAGGCGGAGTCTTGCAGGCCATTGCATCTCTGAAGGTGAAGCTAACAACACTAGGAGTGTGAATCAACATGGTGCCACGGCGTGTGTGTGTGTGTGTGTGTGTGTGTGTGTGTGTGTGTGTGTGGTGTGGTGTGGGAAGGACCACTGGACTGGAGAGGTGAGGTCTGAAAGCCCTTGCAGTGGGGAAGCCCTCTCATATACTGCTGCCCTCCCTGCCCCTGTGAAGCGCCTTTAGGGATCCCAGCCGGATTTGTCTTTAGAGTGAGTGGGAGATCCCCTCCTGAGACAAATTAACCGTCTGTGTATGAAAACAGTTCACAGGCATCTGCAGATAAGCTTCCTGTCAAGAGATGAGCTTGTTAGTCAATGGGGAGATAAAGAGCTGCTCACAGGCAGAGTCCATGCGCAGCTGCAGTGTGCAAGCCTGTAGCTGTCATTCTCTCTGTGTGTAGATATGTACAGATAGGGCTTTGCCAATGACCTGTCTTTAGAGTGCTTACGTTTCCCTACTTGACTGTAGCTCATGGATCTTCCTCGTGTACTTCCCTTGGGTCATGGGTAAGTGTGCCAGGTCCTTTGTTTATTAGGGAGCGATGTCTACAGCTATGTACCCTCATTCTCGCTTTCTCTAACTCTACCAAGGGTTGACTGGGCTAGTCAGTGGTGCCAGCCTGTATACACAGACAGTATGAATGGTATGGACCTAGCCACTGGCCACTTCAAAGAAGAGTTCACTAGTGACTCAGCCTAGACTGGTGAGGAGGAGGAAGGGAGGGAGATGCTCATGCCTCTCCAGAAAGATTAGTCCGTGGTCACAGACTCTATTGATTGTGAGCCCGTGGGGAGGCAATGAGATAGCAGGGAGCATGGGTACAGCGCAGTGGCCAAGAAGTACAGAGAGAAAGATGTTGGGGACAAGACAGACAAGACAACACACTGTTCAATTGGGTCCTAAATTTCTAATGCCTCCCAAATGACTGTCAAACTAAGGGTTCATCAACAAAGGCATCCACTGATGGGTCAGACCTGCTCGGTGTGGCTGCAACAGGGGCTAAGCATTCACATTCAGGTCTGGGGGACGCTTCTGGTCTACCCCATAACAGCACCCAGAATACACTCTTCTACTGGGTCATCACCTCTAGTGATGGACACCACTGCCCTAACAGTAAGTTTAATCATCTATAGGTCCATAATTAAAAAAAAAATACTTTGGACAAGAATGTATTCTTTTTATAAGTAGAAAAATGTTAAAGTAGACAAGATATAAATTTTAAAAGTATCTCCTCTTCAGTCAATTTGTTTTGAACAGCCTTAACAAAAGCCACACTTTCCAAGCCAGATGTGGTGGTTCAAAGCTGTGTTCCCGGCACACAGGAAAGGAAGGCAGGAAGATTTTGAGTCTGAGGCCAGCCTGGCCTATATGAGTTCCAGGCCAGATTGCCCTTCCCACTTTAAGCAGTGGCTCCATTGTAGGCATCGATCCTAGGAAAAGAATCAGGGATGTGTGCAGAGGGACTCCTTTAGAACTGTCATTGTGACAAGTTTACTAGTGTTTGTGTTTGTTTTGAGGAGTCTCCCATACCACAAGCTAGCTCAAGCTGACTTCGTGTCTATGGCTATCCCTGACCTCCTTGTCCTCCTGCCTCCATCTCCCAAGTGCTAGATGTACCACCAGGCACAGCTCACTCTTGATGTTTTATAATAGTGAAAACTGGGTATATCTAGTACTAGGGATTGATTAAATGAATTAGATTACAGTCATGATGGGCTATTGTTACTGGTTATTTGTGTCATAGATTAGATATAGATATAATATAGATCTAGACATAGATATAGATAATATAGTATCAGACCTTATATAAATTCCAAATATCCAAATAATTTCAAAGTGTCCCAGATGTGAGACTCTAATGCAATATATGTGGAGTAAAGGTTAAATATAAAAATGTTAGCAGCCGGGCGTGATGGCGCACGCCTTTAATCCCAGCACTCGGGAGGCAGAGGCAGGCGAATTTCTGAGTTTGAGGCCAGCCTGATCTACAGAGTGAGTTCCAGGACAGCCAGGGCTACACAGAGAAACCCTGTCTCAAAACAAACAAACAAACAAACAAACAAAAAATATATATAAATATAAATGTTAGCTATTGTTATTTCTGAGGAGTCAGATTATAGGTTATTTTGTTTTATGGGTTTTTTTCTAAAACTTTCAAATATCCTATGATGAACATATATTACTTTGTAGTCATGTTGTAAAATAAATATATTAGGCTTTTTTTTAAAACAATCACTTAACAAGAGAGTATAAAGGGCTAGAGAGATGGCTCAGTGGTTAAGAGCACTGACTGCTCTTCCAAAGGGCCTAAGTTCAATTCCCAGCAACAACATGGTGACTTATAAACCATCTGTAATGGGATCAGATGCCCTCTCCTGGTGTGTCTGAAGGCAGCTGCAGTGTATTCACACACATAAATAAATCTTAAAATAAAAAGAGATGATAATAACACAACTAAGTAGATATTTGTGGGGCATTCCAGTACTCAGAATGGTGACCTCCAAATCAGGCGGCATTGGCCCTATATCAAGCTCTGCTGGACTTTATATGACCTCTGAGCCTGGCAGGGTCTAGTAGGTGGGGCTGGGTAGCTCCACTCAGACATAAATCCATGGTTCAGAGAGGAGCTCACAGCATGATTGAGATCTGAGCCCTGACCTCAGAGTTAGAGGAACAAGACCTGTGAGGTCCACTAAGGTAAGAAGAGTGAGGGCCCAGCATCCAGCATGCTGGATGGAGTCTCATTTCCCAGGTCTTACTAGCATCAGGGTTTGCATTACCATGACTGGAGTATGCTTCGGTGCCAACGCTTATATACCTCAGGCATCGTTCCCACCTCCTCACCCACCTGCCTAAGCTGGTTAGTGTCTGAGTCTTGGGGAATGTGCCAGAAGCAAGTTGGCATCCCGATTTACATTAATATCTCTTCTAGGCTCCTGAGCATCTGGAGCGCCTTGTCTGCTGTCACTCAGGTCTGAATTCCTGAAAGCAAAATGTGGGAGGTCTTTAGGGATGGGTCCTTCTGAGAGACTTGTGAAGTGCTCAAGGCTGTATGCAAGAGAAGGTGATCAGGGTTGTAAGAGAGATGGGGAGGAGACATGATTTGAAATTAGATTAATAGCCAGACAGAGAGTGGAACCAAAGGCTTCTTACCTTTTTCTGTACTCATTACGGATGTTCTAATATTTATGTAGCTTTGTTTTTGAGAAAGGTGCTCCTAGCCCAGGTTGACCTTCAATTTACTATGTAGCTCAGGCTGGCCTTAAGTCTTCCATTATCCTCCATCCATCTCTCAAATGCTAGGATTTATAGGAATGCCCAGCCCTAATACTTTTTTATTTAAAGATTTTATTTATTTTATGTATATGAGTACACTGTAGCTGGACAGACGGTTGTGAGCCATCATGTGGTTGCTCCAGCCCCATTTGCTTCAGCCCAAAGTTTTATCTATTATTATATGTAAGTACACTGAAGCTGTCTTCAGACACTCCAGAAGAGGACATCCGGTCTCATTACGGATGGTTGTGAGCCACCATGTGGTTGCTGGGACTTGAATTCAGGACCTTTGGAAGAGCAGTCAGTACTCTTAACCTCGGAGCCATCTCTCCAGCCCCCTAATACTTAAATCATAAAAATAATCTTGAGTTCTCAAGGGGAATAAAATGTCTCTGAGTCCTCGGATAGTTAAAACAGCCATCCTCTTCTAGAGGGAAAATTCTGTCTTTTGGGAGATGGTCACACAAAACCAAATGCTTGTTCTTAGCTTCCAGCATTGCAACTGGCTTTCCACTGCATTGCCGGAGGGTAGTGACCAGCATATTGAAAACAATATTGATGAATGAACTAGGTTTGCACTCTCACTTTTATTGCAAATAGGTGTGTGCTGTCTATATTATTTGCTACCAATAGAAGTTATCCTTTTTTTTTTCCAGCTTTATTTTATTCTTTTTTTAAAGTAACTTTTAGGAAGAAAAGAAATAATTTCCTTTTAAAAGTTATTATCATTTTATTATTTTTTATTTATGTATATGGGTGGGTGTTTTACCTGCATGTGCCTCATGTGTGTGCCTGGAGTCCATGAATACAAGAAGAGGGCACTGGATCCTCTGGAGCAAGAGTTACAAGGGGTTGTGAGCTACCATGTGGGTGCTGGGGTTCAAACCCAGGTCCTCTGGAAGAATACTAATCTACCATTCCAATCTCAGAAATAATTTATTTTTTAATGTTTTATTTTATTTTATTTTATTTAGTCTTTAAACTTGTGTGCATGTTTATACACATACACACACCCAAATGCATGCATGCATTCTGGTGCCCTTGAGGGCCAGTGAGGGCGTTGGAGTCCCCAGAGATGGAGTTATAGCTGGTTGTGAGCGTGGTTGTGAGCAGAGTGACCCAGGGGCTGGAAAAGAACCTCCTCCGACTCTCTGCAGGAGAAGCAAATGCTCATGACCTCTGCACCCTCCCCCTACCCCCATGGGAAAGAAATCACTACCATGGGAAGGAGAGCGCAGAGACAAAGCCAGCTCTTTCATCTGTCTGACTTGATAACTATCAGTGAAGATATTGACATCCCCTAAGGAAGCCAGTGACAATTCTTCAAATGAACGACCTTCAGTTAAGAATACACATGTCACTAGGATGCATCCTGCTAATGTGCTGACTGAGAAGTGTCATAGACATGCCAAAGGCTTCGAAGGACAGTGACACCTGGGACCTGCATCTTGGCACAGTACCAGCTTCAGAGAATCTGTTGTCATGGCTTTATTGAGATACAACTCGCAAACCATGATTCATGCTTTAAAGCATACAATCTGATGACTTCTCATATGGTCACAGAGTTGTACAAACATTGCCACAATCAACTGTCTGAGTATTTCCTATCCATGGCATACCACTTGTTCATATTCTCTCTCTGTGTCTCTCTCTCTGTCTCCCTCTGTCGCTCTCTCACAAACACACTCAGGTTTTTCTTTTTTTTCTTTATTAGTTTTTGGTTATTGATTTTTTTTAAAGATTTATTTATTTATTTTATGTATGTGAGTACACTGTCATTGTCTTCAGACACACCAGAAGGCATCAGATCCCATTACAGATGGTTGTAAGCCATCATGTGTTTGCTAGGAACTGAACTCAGGTTCTCTGAAAGAGCAGTTGGTGCTCTTAACCTCTGAGGCATCTCTCCAGCCCCTGGACATTGGTCTTTTGAGACAAGGTTTCTCTGTATAATAGCCCTGGCTGTCTTGGAACTCACTTTGTAGACCAGGCTAGCCTTGAAGTTGCAGAGATTCACTTGCCTCCTGAATGCTGAGATTAAAGGCATGCTCTACCACACACCCAGCTACATTCAGCTTTTTTGAGACAGGATTTCAATACATAGAGTAGGCTGGCCTTAAACTCACTGTGTAGTCCCAGGCTAGCCCCCAAACCCAAGACAATCCTGTTGCTTCTACCTTCCAACTGCTGGGCTGTCAGGCATGTGCCAGCATGCTCCGCTAAGATCCAGTGGAATCCACGCTAGTTTGGAGTCAGCATTCCCATGCCACAGTGTAAGATGTGGACAAACCCTGCACGCTACGACTGTGTCACACAGCCGGGTGTGGTGGCACACGCCTTTAATCCCAGCACTCGGGAGGCAGAGGCAGGCGGATTTCTGAGTTCGAGGCCAGCCTGGTCTACACAGAGAAACCCCTTTTCGAAAAAAAAAAAAAAAAAAAAAAAAAAAAAAAAAAGACTGTGTCACACTGGCCGTAGTCAGGTTTGGTGATACACATCTGGAATCTCAAAACTTAGAAGAGCCAGGCATGGTGGCACATTCCTTTAATCCCAGCCCCTGGGAGACAGAGGCAGGTGGATTTCTGAGTTCGAGGCCAGTCTGGTCTACAGAGTGAGTTCCAGGACAGCCAGGGCTATATAGAGAAACCCTGTCTCGACCCCCCC
>NC_034591.1:135710262-135712447 GCF_900095145.1 Mus pahari | reverse complement strand
ACATGACAGCCTGTCTTAAGCAATCAGGGGAGAATGCTGGTCTTTTTTTTTTTTTTTTTTTTCCTGGTGGTTTGAGAAGGGACATGAGATGTGAGACAGGGAGCAGGTGTGTGTAGTTGAAGCAGAGTTGGAGGCACCTGGCCCTAAGTCTGCAGTGCCCCCTCTCCTCTGCTATCACTCTAGAAAACGGCTTTCTGGGTTTTCCTCCCTACTCCAGTATGGGTCCAGACAGGTATCTGGCCAAAAGACTAGCTAGAACTGGATCCACGGGGGCCATAATTCCAGTTCCTGGGGCGGGGCGTAGGGCTGTGGCAGGAAGATCTCAAGTTCAAGGCCAACCTGAGCTCCGCAAGGAGACACTGTCTTAAAAGAAAACCAAATTTTCACAAAAAAAAAGGAAAACATAGATAAAGATGAGGGGGAATTAGATACAAAGTTTAAGAAAATGAAAGACTCCACTCACAAGGCCAAAGAGCCCAACAACAGGAATTCCAGATAAGATGAACTGAGAAAGAAAGGGCAAGATAATTCAGACTTTTAAACATGATTTAGATTTTTTTCCCCCTAGAGCAGAGGACATACATTTTTAGGTGTAAAGTCCTGGTCAACTATCCATTGTGGTGAGTTAGAAAGGATGTGCCTACCCCAAGGTGCGTTATGATGACCTTTTAGAACTGGAGGTGAGAAGAATCTAAAAGCTTTCAGACGTGAGACGCACAGACTAGTGAGTCGCAGTCTTCTCAATGCTGTGACCCTTTAATACATAAAAAATCATGTTGTTGTTACTTCATAGCTGTCATTTTACTACTGTTACAAATTTTAATGCAAACAGTTGATATGCAGGATATCTGATGTGTGACCCTGTCACCCAGTGCAAAGGACAGAAGACTGGCGTTGGTGTAACCGTGGGTGCACTAGAAGCTGAGTGTAAGGGGGATTTCACTTACCCCAGCACGCAAACACTGCATTGCCTTTGCTTGCTACCGTAGGGAATTACTAAAGGGCATCACAGAACCAGGGCAAACCAAGGGAGGGCAAGACATGCAACCTACAGGACTCTGGACAGAATCACCTTGTCACTAAGGAGATCAGAGGGAAAAGAGAAAAGGAGGTGAGGAGGGGTGGGGCGTCCCAGGGGCAGGGCATTCCAGGGGTGGGTTGGGGACAACTAGGCATTGAGTTAAAAGTTCATGGAGCACTAACCAAGAGGATCCTGTGGGTCTAGTGAGATTGTTCAACATATAAAGGCACTTGCCCTTTAGTCTGATGGCCTGAGTTCAATCCCTGGGACCCCCACTCCCAAGAGTTGTCCACACACACACACACACACACACACACACACGTATTATTTTTTTCTTTTTAAGAAAGGTCTGTGGCCATGAGAACCCCTGGTTTCAAATCTTTATGAAGCCCAGTTACACTCTTGCCCTTTGGCTTTATGACACCCCATCTTTCTGCAACAAATTCTTCTGGCTTCACAGTTCCCCAGTGAATTTTAACCAAGATTTCTCCAGAAACCTTTTTTTTTTGGGGGGGGGGGTTCGATGCAGGGTTTCTCTGTATAGCCCTGGCTGTCCTGGAACTCACTTTGTAGACCAGGCTGGCCTCGAACTCAGAAATCCTCCTGCCTCTGCCTCGCAAGTGCTGGGATTAAAGGCATGCGCCACCATGCCCGGCATCAGAAACCTTTTTTATTCAAGCAACTAGAACCAGCAAGTTCAGCATTACCTGAGCATTTATTACAAATGCTCTTGGCCTCTGCCTAGACCTAGCCAGCCAGAATATTGTCCCCTTGTCTTCTTTTTGTTTCAGGGCTTGGGATGAAACTCAGCCTTGCACACACACTGGATGGGCACTCGGTCACTGAGCCTCATACTTGAGCTAAAGAACCTGACTTTGTTTTAAGATTTGTTTACTCTATTTTACGAGCATGGGTACTTTGCCTGCATGTGTATCTGTGCACCATATGCGTGCCTGATGTTCCCAGAGGTCAGAGGAGGGCATCAGATCCCCAGGAACTGAGTATTGATGATTGTGAGTCACTTATGTGGCTGCTGGGAACCAAACCTGGGTCCTCTGAAAGAGTGTAAAGTTCTGCTGGGCGGTGGTGGCGCATGCCTTTAATCCCAGCACTTGGGAGGCAGAGGCAGGGGGATTTCTGAGTTCGAGGCCAGCCTGGTCTACA
>NC_034591.1:135687763-135710232 GCF_900095145.1 Mus pahari | reverse complement strand
TTCTGAGTTCGAGGCCAGCCTGGTCTACAAAGTGAGTTCCAGGACAGCCAGGGCTATACAGAGAAACCCTGTCTCGAAAAACCAAAAAAAAAGAGTGTAAAGTTCTCTTAACCACAGAGCCAACTCTCCACCCCCTAGTACCTGCATTATAGGAGGAACTAGGGTCCCAGGTCATCTGTATGTCTATCAAAGTCTGAAAAGCAGTGTGCTGCCCCTGCTTTTCAAGGTGGCATGCTGGGCACCCTAAACACATGCCAGGCATCGTGGTGCATGCCTGTAATCCCAGCTTTAGGGAGGTAAAAGTAGGGGAATCTAAAGTTCACAGTTATCTCACTTAACCACCCCTACCCGACCCCCCACCTAGCCCATCCTGGGGCTACAGGAGACCCTGAACTATAGGAATCAATAGCAGCCCTGTACCGCATTACTAAAGCAAGCACAGGACTAAAAGGGCAAAAAGCACATTGTATCAGCCGAGGCTTCAGCTCTATGCAGGAACCCAGCAAGTTAGTCAGGTCAGGTGACGCTGGCTGGCAACCATTAAATAAAATCACCTCTCAAGTGTGGCAGTTGGCTGTGAATAAATGACCAATGACTGTCAACATCCCGCTGACACAGGCTGGGTGCTGGGCTAAGACGCTCTTCTTGGCAGAGAGAGCCTTCTGCCCCTGTGCTCAGGAAGTTGGCAGGAGGAGACAGACTGAGTTAGCTACTGCTAATCACTTTTTCAGACAGAAACCCGTGGCCTACACAACTAGGGGAAAGGAGAAGAGGGCAGAAAGGAGGCTGCAGGCCCCTGTGGGGGTGGGATAGGAAATCACATTCCCATTCTTGGCAGGAGCTGGCTGCCTCCCACCACTTTTCCTGGTTGAGGTCCTTTGGCAGTCAGCCACGGCCTTTGTGCTGTGGGTGCCACCCCCATTTCAACATGAGCACATTAGAATGGAAGGCGGGGTTGTAAAGATGGCACAGGCAAGAGGAAATGGACTTGTGGACAGCTGATGCCCCAGCTCAGCCCTCCATGTGCTGTGACTAAGAAAAGAAGAGGAGGAAGAAGAAAAGAAGAAAGAGGAGGAAGAGGGGGAGGAGGAAGAGAAGAAGAAGAAGAAGAAGAAGAAGAAGAAGAAGAAGAAGAAGAAGAAGAAGAAGAAGAAGAAGAAGACCCCAGCACTCCCAAATTATACATGTGAGAGTCCTTTAAAGCATCATTGGAATCTCACATTATTCATCAGTATCAAACTTCACCGTTGAATGTCTGTCCTCACAAAGGCTCAGTGTCAACTCTGGAGCCACCAATGTAGCAACAGTCAAACGCAAACTTCAAAACGTACTGAACACTTAAGCCTGCTCTGGGTCCAGCCTGCAATTTCAGCTACTAATGAAGCTGAAGCAATAGGATTAAAGGGTGTCATCTCAAAATGGAAATTATAAAGAGGGCCAAGGGCATGACTCCACAATGAAGTATGGAGTATCTGCCTATCATATGTGAAATCCCAAATTTAGCCCCTAGTAACACACACACACACACACACACACACACACACACACACACACAGGGGAGGGGGTTGTGGAACAGAGAGGGAACAATCACTATTTGATTTTTTTTTAAATCTATTTTTATTTTCTGTGCATTGCTGTTTTGCCTGAATGTATGTCTGTATGAGGGTGTCTGATCCTGGAGTTATGAGCTACCATGTGGGTGCTAGGAAATAACCCTGGGTCATCTGGAAGAATAGTCAGTGATATCTTAACCACTGAGCCATCTCTCAAGCACTGTATGTATATATACATATATATATGTATATATACACATATCTATACATATATATATATATATATATATATATATATAGAGAGAGAGAGAGAGAGAGAGAGAGTTTATTTTATATATGTGAATATACTGTAGCTCTCTTCATATCTTCAGTATCTTCAGACACACCAGAAGAGGGCATCAGGTCCCATTACAGAGGGTTGTGAGCCACCACGTGGTTGCTGGGATTTGAACTCAAGACCTCTGGAAGAGCAGTCAGTGCTCTTAACCACTGAGCCATCTCTCCAACTCCTAAAGTATATATTCTAATCCATTTAAATTTCAGAAAAACTTCTTGGGGACAAATGCAATTAGTCCCCATTTCACAGGGAAAGCTGAAGTGTCTGAGAAGAGAGACGGTCATGCGCTAATTAATGTCTGTCAGTTTTCATCACCATGACAGATACTGCAAGATGACTTGAGTTCCTGGCTTCTGAGGTGTCAGCCCACCATGGCTTGGTCTTGTCACATTGGACACATCACTGTGAGGTGCAGGTGTTACAAGGTTGCTCACTTTATATAGGCCTGGGAGCAACATGAGAGCAAGGGGTCAGGGTCCCACTGTCCTTTTTGATGTCACAGATTCCTCCTAAATGTTCTGCTATGATGGACTGAGGACTGAGCCTTTGATACACGTTCTTTGGGGGACTGTTATGACCCAAAGCACAACCCCTGTGGGACGGGGATTCAAATCCAGATAGTCTGGGCCCAGAGTGTTAACCAAGCGACACAGGGGCAGTGTGGTGGGCAAGATGCCAACAGCAGCTCCTACTAGTAAATCCCACTCCAGTCTTAATTAGCAGCTTGGTTTCAGCTAAGTAACTCAGAGGCCATACGGATTGGGGGCAAGAGCAGAGGCGTCATCCAGACTTGGTAGCAGAGGCGTCATACTAGCTACTTGGGAAACTGAGGCAGGAGAGTCACACTTCCAAGTCCTGCCTAGGCAGTTTAGTGAGACAACAGTCTCCAAATAAAAGTGAAAAAAGGTCCTGGGTATATACTGCATTGGGAGTGTCCGCCTTGCATAGTCAGGGTCCTGGGTATATACTGCAGCAGGAGAGTGCCCGCCTTGCATAGTCAGGGTCCTGGGTATATACTGCAGCAGGAGAGTGCCTGCCTAGCATAGTCAGGGTCCTGGGTATATACTACAGCAGGAGAGTGCCTGCCTAGCATAGTCAGGGTCCTGGGTATATACTGTAGCAGGAGAGTGCCTGCCTTGCATAGTCAGGGTCCTGGGTATATACTGCAGCAGGAGAGTGCCTGCCTTGCATAGTCAGGGTCCTGGGTATATACTGCAGCAGGAGAGTGCCTGCCTAGCGTAGTCAGGGTCCTGGGTATACACTGCAGCAGGAGAGTGCCTGCCTTGCGTAGTCAGGGTCCTGGGTATATACTACAGCAGGAGAGTGCCCGCCTTGCATAGTCAGGGTCCTGGGTATATACTGCATTGGGAGTGCCTGCCTAGCACAGTCAGGGTCCTGGGTTTGATTCCAGTGCCTTGAAAAGAAAAACCAAAAAGCTGTGGGGAAAGCCGAGGACCCACCCACCCACCCACGGTGCTGTCATTTGGAAAGGAAGGGCACAGGAGCTGAGTGACTTCTGAGCACCTGTCACACCATGGGTGCTCTCTATGTTCTGTTTTCCGATGTCCTGTGCAACCTTAGGCAAGGTCCTGTTCCTCAATGGGTCTCTGTGCCCCCGAGAAGCAAAGGGGACCAGGTGACCCAGGGACTCTGTGTTGTCTTGCAGCTAAGGATGGAACCCAATGCCTTGCACGGCTCAGCCAGTGTTCTGCCACAGAGCCCCCTCCAGCCCCTCAATCCTTCCTTTCTGCTTTTTCTTTTTCTTCTCCCTGCAGTAATGGGGCTTGGACCCAGTGTCTTGCTAAGAAGGCTCCTTACCAGTGAGCTACACCCCAGCCTCTTATTTTGTTTTAAATAATTGATCTGAACAACACTTACCAAAGAGGTACCGTTTGTGCAAAGAAAGCCCTAGACCATGAACCAGAGGCCACAGAGATGCGCACGAGCTGCCTCTGCTTTTGTAAGTCCTCTTTCATTGAGTAAGGCATCCACCCTCCCTTCCTTTCCCCCTCCCTTCCCTTCCCCCTCCTTTCCACTTCCTCCTCCCCCTCCCTCCTTCTCTTCCCTCCTCCCCCCTCCCCCCTTGCCTTCCCTTTTATTTTCTTTATAAGTTGAGCCCAGGCTGGCCTGAAACTCACAACAATCCTCCTGCCTCAGTCTCCCAAGCACTGGGATTTTCAAGCATGAGCCCTCACACTCTGATTTCCCTTAAACTTCCTTTTTTTTTTTTAATGAAGAAATTGATGGATGAGCGTGAAGCTTATGCCACCAGCATTAGTCAGAGTGTGAGCCCAGGTTGACTCCTAGTGCAGGACTCTTTCTGTCCCCATCTCCCTCCCTTCATCCTGATATCACTGTGGCTATCGGCTACAGTCCACTTTGACTTCTTGACCTCTATAGCCGCTGACACTCCTCATCCTGTGTGTCCATTTTCCCTGTCTGACAAGTGTGGACAGATGTTCAGAGCTGAACTCCCCAAAACACAGGATCAGCTCCATCAGGTGAACGCAGCTGGGCCCATTGGAAGCTCTGCTCTTTTGCCTAAAGCTCCACCTGGCACATAAGCCAAGCCAGCTACTATAGGCACCATGACTCATCCCCCATCTGCTGACTCGGAACTAAAGCTTTTGCCCCACCATGTAATTACCGGAGAAGAGGAAGTCCTTGACTGGAGATAAAGTGACTCTTCTTGCTCATAGGAAGGGGTCAGAGAACACAATGTCCTATTTTCTGGTTGCTATTGGTTATCTATCTATCTATCTATCTATCTATCTATCTATCTATCTATCTATCTATCTATCTATCTACCTACCTACCTACCTACCTACCTAAGCCAGGGTCTTACTATATAATCCGGGTTGGCCTGAAACTTGCAATCCCCCTGCCTCAACTTCCTGAATGCTGAGATTACAGGCCTGTACTAGCACATTTCTGCAGCATAGCCTTCTGTTGGGTGCTCCTTTGACTTCCATGGGCCCACCACTGCATACAGCAGGCACTGTGCTAGGAACACAGCTCGGTGGGAGGGCACCTGCTAGGCAACCCAGCTTTGCTGGTGGATTAGCAGCCTGAACATCTGTGCTCAGCACAGCTGCAGGCGGGGTTGCTAGGATACACATGTGAGTGTGGATGTGGGGGAAATGACACAAGTACTTCTGTTTAGCAGAACTAGGCCATGACCAGAGGAACCACAGCACAGACAATCTGTTCTTTAAAGAGCTCTGTGCTATCAAGTTCACTTCTGTAGTCTGGCCCAAGAACTTCCTTTTATTTTCCCCTAAACTCTAAATTAGATAGGGGAAGAGGCACCTATCCCTTGTTTCCCCCACCTCTTTTTTTAAGACAGGGTCCTATGCATAGCCCTGTTTGTTTTGAACTCACTCTGTAGACCAGGCTGGCCTTGAACTCACCAGAGAGCTACCTGCCCCTGCCTCCATAGTGCTGGGATCACAAGTGGATGGCACCACATCAGAGGCCTTAAGATGCCTTCTACATAGGCTGGAGAGATGGCTCAGCAGGTAAGAGCACTGACCGCTCTTCCGAAGGCCCTGAGTTCAAATCCCAGCCACTGACAACCACCCGTAATGAGATCTGACGCCCTCTTCTGGTGCATCTGAAGTCAGCTACAGTGTATATGTATAATATGTATAATAATAAATAAATCTTAAAAAAAAAGATGAAATCACTTAGGTTAAGTAACTCTGACCACACTTTCTGAAGTATTTCTCTGTCCATATTCTTCCTGTATCCTAAATAGCTCCCCCCAATTAACGAACAATAACTGAACTTCCGTTTCCCTGTGGAACCATAGAATTAGGGGTAAAGTGTACCCAGAAAGGTTAGTGACTTGCCCAAAGCCATGTAGTTCAAGTGGCAGACCCTGGGCTGGACCCCCAGGCTCTCTCCTCTCTTCCTGTCCCAGGCTGATCTGTTTAGGGCCATAATCCAAGACACCAAGGAATCTTTTCCCTGCTCATGAGCCAACTCCTTATAGCACACATGTCAAACCTGTCATTCCTGTGTCACCTGTGAAGAACACAAACTTGCCCTGTTTCTGGAATTTATTATCTAGTCCTAACTTATACATTTAAAAAAAAAATAAATGGCTTTTTTTTTTTCCTATACAAAAAGTGATGTCTGTGCCTTTATCACATGGCAGGCATTGTGTGTGGCATTCTTTTGAGTGCAGTTAAACCACAAAATCTTTTTTCCAGGGCAGGAATGTGAGAACCTCTGGGAAGAGCAGAGCTAAGGAGGAGCCCAGGCTGTCTTGGCTGGACAGCAGGTGTCTCCCACAGCACATTCTTGTCTCCTAAGATCTATCCTGAGCATCCCTGCCTTCCTCCGATGCCCTCTCCACAGGCACCTGGTCAGAAGGGATTGATCTGAACTGCCAGTGTTGGGGCTGAGACCCAAAGGGCTATGGTGGGCAGAGAGGTGATGTGGAGGGGGGCACCCACGGGAGGCCCCTTCCTCCCATCGACTCCTGGTAGGTCTGTCCTCTGTTCCCAATTCCCCCTTGCCTATGGCCACATCACCATCTTCCATTCCCAGAAACCTGGTGGTGCCAGTAACAAACATCCTTCTAATCCTCAACAAAGATGTCCTTATCATGTCGCTCCCCCTCCTTGTCCCCCACCCCACCTGCCAGTTTGTCCACAGAAGTCATCTGGCTAGCTTTTATTATTATTATTTATTTATTTTTTTACACTACAGAGAATGAAATAAAGGTCTCTCAGCTCAGGCCTCAGCTGGCCCGGTTTTGAGCTGTGTTTGTATCTGGAGCTGTCTGTCTAGCTCAGGTTCCCAGAGGCCTGAGGGCAGGACTGTGTCTCTACACGCTGGGTGGCAGGTAGCATGCACTGTCAGCTCTCCACGAAAAACAAACAGCTGTCATGCAAGACAGGGAAGCTTCCAGACTTAGGGAGGCTCCTGGGAGACTAAAACATGCTAGCTCCGGACCTTGACCTCTGCAGACATCCATTCGGAGATCATGTGGGGATGTCCTGGTGAAGAAACAGGAGCGAGCGGTTGGAGGGAACGGATGAAGGCAGGGCATGGGGAAGACCGCTTCTGACCTCATCATGAATCCTGAAAATAACCGAAGTGTTCATTCCTCCCTCCACAATGAGCGGTTCTCCAAGGAGAGCCGTAGGCCCCACTAAGGAAGTGAATCAGAGCCTCTGGGTTGCTAGATCGAGGTGGGGGCGGGCGAGTGATATAAACAAGAGCAGGTGACACGCACCAAGAGGAGACAGAGTTTTTAAAAAGTATTCAGACCTAGGGAAGAATTTTCATTATTTTCTTTCCTTAGTCTGTAACCTTCTGAGGCTTGAGGAAGGCTGGGCAGATGAACTGGGCTTTGAAAGCTATACACTATCTAGGTTTTTGGTTTTGTTTTTGTTTTTTAATTTATCATTATACTTACATACACTGAGTGAGTTGTCTTCAGACACACCAGAAGAGGGCGTCAGATCTCATTAAGGATGGTTGTGAGCCACCATGTGGTTGCTGGGATTTGAACTCAGGACCTTTGGAAGAGCAGTCAGTGCTCTTACCCACTGAGCCATCTCACCAACCCCCAGTTTCTAGTTCTTGATTCATTCCACTAGGTGGAGAATTCTAGGCCAGCCTAGACTAATATGAGACCCTGTGGAAAAGGAAGTGAGCCAATTTGGTGGGGGTCTTCGGAAGCTTAAGGATTATTTTGAGGACACTGAAGGCTGGAAATCATTGGGACCATCTTGTCATTCCCACAATGCGGGATGACCTCAGAGCAGAAACTCTTAGCAGTAGCAGCCAGGCCTTCAGGGTTAACTGTAGCTGCACAAGCAACCAGGGCACCACTACTCCCCAAATCCCTGTGGCTTATGCTCCCTGGTTTCTTGTGTCCTGCAGATGATCTGTGGACTTTGCCAATGAGTAAATGTGGCCATCCAAAGGCTTGGTCTAGGGAGAACAGAAGTCTGCATCCTTTGGTGGTACTAGTACGAAGACTGGACCACTGAGATGGATCGGTGAGTGAAGACCTAACTGCCTGAGTTCAGTCTCAGGATGGAAGAAAAGAACAGACCTCCACAGTCACGCTCTGAGACATGCACCACCCCACAACAGTAAATAAAAGCCTATAATAAATGTAATAATAGTGATATGATATAGTTTTAAGCTCAATTTTACTTTTTGTTTTGTTTTTGTTTTTTTGTTTTTTGTTTTGGTTTTTTCGAGCCAGGGTTTCTCTGTGTAGCCCTGGCTGTCCTGGAACTCACTCTGTAGACCAGGCTGGCCTCGAACTCAGAAATTCACCTGCCGCTACCTCCCAAGTGCTGGGATTAAAGGCATGCGCCAACACGCTCGGCTCATTTTTACTTTTAGAATGTATTTATTTGATGTAGATATGAACGGAATGCAAATGTGTCGGGGGGTATGTGTGAGGGGCAAAAAGACAACTTTGGGGTGTCAGTTCTCTCCTGTCACATGGGTCCTGGTAACTGAACTCAGGTTGTTAGACTTGGTGACAAGCTCCTTTATTTTATTTCTTTATTTATTTTTGTTGTTGTTTGTTTTTCAAGACAGGGTTTCTCTGTGTAGCCCTGGCTGTCCTGGAACTCACTCTGTAGACCAGGCTGGCCTCGAATTCAGAAATCTGCCTGCCTCTGTCTCCCAAGTGCTGGGATCCAAAGGTGTGCGCCACCACGTCCGGCTTTTTGTTTTGTTTTTAAGATTTGTTTTATGAGTTTTAGCTATGTGTACGAGTGTTTGCCTACATGGATACACTCATAAGTGTGTGCGAGGGTTCTCCGAAGCCAGAGGAGGGTGGTGGATCCTCTGGATCTTGAGTTATAGGCAGTTTGGAGCCCCTGACGTAGATAGTAGGAACAAAGCTCAGGTCCACTGGAAGAGCAGGATGTATTCTTGACCTCTGAGCTGTTGCTCCAGGCTCTGTTTTGTCTTTTTAGAGAAGTCTTAGGAGAGCTGAGTGTGTGTAAGGTGGTGGTGCACACCTTTAATCCCAGCTCTCAGGAGGCAGAGGCAGGGCAGATAACTGATTTTGAGGCTAGCCTGGTCTACAGAGTGAGTTCTAGGATAGGGCTACACAGAGAAACCCTTTCCTCTCTCTCCCCTCTCTCTCCTATTACAGGGGCTGGAGAGATGGCTCAGCAGTTAAGAGCTCTTGGTGTTCTTGCAGCAGACCTAGGTTTGGTTCCCAGCACCCATATAGCAGCTCACAACTAGGAGATCCAATGCCTCCTTCTGGTCTCTGTGGGTACCAGACATGCACATGTGGGCAAAGCACCCATACACATAAAATAAAAATAAAATAAAAATTTTGAAAAGTATTACAGAGCATGCACCACCATCTTTCCCCTATGGTGCTTGCAAACAGGAGAGAGGCCAAGATGTCAAGAACGTGGACTTGGGCATGGTACAGATGAGCTGCAAACTCATAGATTAGGTGCAAAACAACTGGGAGGGGAGAGGGGTCAGGTGCCATGCGCCTTTCTTGTGCCTTTAAGATATGTCCACAATGAGACATCCTTCTGAAGTGAAGTAATTGTGGAGCAGAATGCCTAGGAAGATAAGGGGTGAGAAGTCCCTAGGTGCTGTGGCACTTGCAAAATCCAAAGAAGAACTGTTCTTGTCCTAAGTCCCTACCCTCAGCAAGGTTGCTGTAAAGATGCCTAGCTTGAACTAAGAATATAGCAAAAGGAAAACAGTAAAAGAAAAGAAAAAAAAAAAAAAGACAGCTTTAGTTTGCATCTCAAATGCCCTGTAGAGGCCTATCTATTAAAGTTTTGGTCCTTAGTCTAAGGCTGTACTGGGAGGCAGTGCATCTTTAAAGAGGACATCACGTCATTAGGTCACACTCTTGAGGAAGATGTGAGGGCTCCACCCCTTTGCCCTTCTCTGGTTGCTTCCTGCCTGCCATGGGACAAGCAGACTTCTCCCTCACGTTCTCCTACCATACTGCTCTGAGTTGCCACAAGGCCAAAGCAGCCTTTGAAACCATTTGCCCAGAGACTGGAGAGATGGCTCCGCAGTTGGAACCACCAACTGCTCTTGCAGAGGACTTGAGTTCCGTTCCCAGCCCCTACACTGGGTGGCTCTCGACGGCCTGTGACTCTAACCTCAGGGGACCCAGTGTTCTCTTCTTGCTTCTGCCAGCACCTTCATTCATAGGCACACACTCCCTTGAAGACACACACACATCTCATTTAAAAATTAAAATAAAATAAACCATAAAAAAAAACGAGCCAAAATACTCTAATCCTTTCTTTCTTATTTTAAAGGATTTGTTTATTTTTAATTTATGAGTATGAATCTTTTATCTGCATGTGTCTACATGCACCACGGGCATGTCTGGGGGCTGCAAAGGCCAGAAGAGGTTACTAGATGCCCTGGAGCTAGAGTTACAGATGATTGAGAGCCACCACATGGGTGCTAGGAACTGAACCTGGGTCCTCTGTAAAAAACAGAAAGTGTTCTTTTTTTTATTTATTTATTTTTTAGATTTATTTATTTATTATATGTAAGTACACTGTAGCTGTCTTCAGACACTCCAGAAGAGGGAGTCAGATCTTATTACGGATGGTTATGAGCCACCATGTGGTTGCTGGGATTTGAACTCCGGACCTTTGGAAGAGCAGTCGGGTGCTCTTACCCACTGAGCCATCTCACCAGCCCCAGAAAGTGTTCTTAACGGCTGAGCCAGCTGTCTCAGGCCCCATCCTTTCTTTCTTACAAACTGATTAACTTGGCTATTTTATCACAGTGACAGAAAGCTGATGAACGCAATTCCATAGCTTCCCCAGCACGTTGCCCCTGACGAAGACTGAAGCATCAATGTGCTGAGAACCTCCTTCTGTTATCTGCCTACTTGTCTATACCGTTCCGAAGCCGCTTCATTTGTCTTTACAGAAGCCAGTAAGAAGTGTGTCCTGGGCAGAGCACAGCTTGCTCTTCTCTTACCTAGGTTTATAACTGGGGGTTGGGGGAGGAGGAGGAGGAGGTCCTGGGATCCTGGAGATAAAAGCCCATTGGGCTCGATGCTTTTTTTTTTTCTCATGGTCTGCTGGGCACTCGTGGACAATTGTGCACTGAAAAGTCACCCAGCCTCGAGCTCAACGGGGCTCACTGGGTGTCCTTGCGAGCAGCTTCTGCTCTGCCTCAGCAGGCTTTCTGTTCCCTCTGTTCTTTCCTCAGGATGTCCTGATTTCCTCACCTTAGCCTTCCTCATTTAGTCAGAGACAAATGTTGGGCAAGTAGCACTGGGCGGTGGGGTCATGACCCTGCTTCCCAGGAAAGGGTTCCCTCTCAAGGTCGATCTACAGTTACTGGGTTTCTGAAGGTCTCCGTGGCCCCAAAGGTCCCGTCACTCTGGTTCATGTCCATATCCAGCTCCCATGTGAAGGGTGTGCTGGGCTCTGGCCAGGAGTGCAGGCTCTGAGGCCAGCTCCCTAAAAGTGACCACTGGACCAGCCTCAGGCCAGCCTGTGACCTTGGCCTTGAGGCCCTGTGAGATGGAGTCCAGCAGGGCTCTTTATCTCACAGAGAGGTGGAGATTGAATGCAATGATTTGTTTAAGTGTTGGCTTGGTTAAGTGTGGGCAAAGTGAGAGCTGTCCCCCTGGGCCTGTCATCGCCCTGTGGGGTAGAGAGCCTTCCTTGGATGCTTCTTGTGCCTCCAGCAGAGCAGTGGCACTCTCAGCAGGGCCTGGAGACAGAACTTGAAGCCACCGAGGTGGGGCCGGACCTCACTGACTGACCTCTGAGGGCAGAAGCAGGCTGTTGGACAAAGGTCTTGATGAATCCACCTATGCGTGGTTTTACTTTTCTCCCTTCAGTTCCGAGTGACGAGAGAGTCTACCTCAGGCACCATTTCCAGTCTTTTCCAGAAGAATCTTACTCTGGCAAGGAACCTCTGCAGCAGGATGTGACAGTATGACTGGGAGACCCATGACTGTGGCCTGCATGTAGCCCACTCCCACTCTCTCCCAAGGTGAGCCACATTTGTATCCTTCCAGTCCCCAAGTTAGGGTCTGGGGCTTTGTGAAGGAAGCTGAGCACCTTAGTCCTCAGGAGAGTGCCCGTAGCCTAAGCTTGCTTCCCTGACAACTCCCCCTGCCCCCAAAACTCTCAGAAATGGGCTGGGCTGAAGTGCAGTGGTAGCTTATCAGAAGGAAGAAGCAGCCAGCTGGAACCTCCCCCTTCCTCTCCTCACATTCCCTCTTCCCTAGATGTATTTGTGGGGAGGAATATAATGTCACCTTGCAAAGGACCTCTAAACTCTTGGTTCCAAACCTCTAGAGCCGAAGTTCTCAAGCCCACAGGGTTCACACATCAGATAGCCTGCATGTCAGATATTTACATTATAATTCATTACTGTAGCAGAATCACAGTTATGAAGTAGCAATGAAATAATTTTATGGTTGGGGGTCACCACACCTTGAAGAACTATGTTAAAGGGTCGCAGCATTAAGAAGGTTGAGAACCATTGCCCCAGGGTCATATTTGCATAGCATTTGCATATGATCTTCCTTATGATAACCATGCTGGGGTTTCTGTATAATACCTTATGAACCCTGGGAAGGATGTGTGTCTGTTTCAAGTTTCTGGGCCATATTTGGAGCATATTCATTCCCTGTCAGCTTTACCATTGGGTGGGACAGGCAAGCCGTTCAGCCGCCAGCCATGCTGCAGGAGGAGCAAGAACGGCGTTCCCACATATGTAGGGCTGCCATGGGGCTCTGCAGTAGCTCATGGGGCTCTGCGGCTTGCCTTTTAGTTTCTCTCGGTGACTTGTGTCAACCTGAGTGCTTTGAAATGCCAGGCTGTGGCATGGCTACCGAGCTACCACCCTAGCCCTTTGTAAGGAATTGTTTGTTTGTTTGTCTGAGAGAGGACCGCACTATGCAGCCGAGGCTGGCCTTGAGTGTATGACAATCCTCCAGCCTCAACCTTCTTAGTGCTCGGGAATGTGCTGCCACACCTGGCTGAAGATTTTAAAATGAGTGAGAAGATATAAAATATTTTCCTAAACTATATAGAACAGGTAACATTTTCAAATGATGATGGTGGTGGTGGTGGTGGCTGCGGCGGCAATGATGATGATGATGATGATGATGATGAGGGATGATTCAGTAACAGCACTCTGGTAGTCCAAAAGTGATGCAGTACTTTCCAGAGAGGGTAGGGAGACTCTGATTTCCTCCATTACATGCCAATCTCATCACAGCCTTCTCCCCGCCCCCCGTAATCCCCCTGCAATTTGTTCTGTCAGTAGGCTTGTCTGGTCCTACAAGAGATCCTGGGTGGATAAAGCTAGGGGTCAATCCTGACCCACACTGGGGGCTGGGAGTACTGAGAAGGAGGCATGTTGTTCTGGAACCACGGAGATGCTTGGGCTAAGGCATGCTAGAGCGAGAAGAGAGAAGTCTGTCCATTTCCCCGATGAAGACACCGAGGTTCTAAGAGGTAACGTGATATCAGTCCACTGCACCGTGCCCCAGGGGCTGCCCAGCCAACAGTGGCAGAGTCTGGAGCTTTGGAGAGATTGCGCTGTGAGACTAGGAGCTCAACTGTCTCTCACACCAGGCTTTCTGTCTTGCTCTTGGCCTCCAGGGAAGTAAAAGGTAAACACACGTGGTTCCCAGGAAGCCTTGAGCGGAGAGCTACTGCGCACAGCCTCCGTGGCTTGCCTTTTACCCACTGCAGGGACCCAGGAGGCTTTAAAAGGCAGAGCTGCCGAAGCCTGAAATAGCCTCTCTGCTCCACAAGTGCCTGCGCAGGTGCAAACACACTGGTCTGCGCCTTCCAGGCAGAGGCCCTGTGCCTGCACCGAAAGGGTCCCTCCAAAGGCCACACGTCCTGACAAGACAGCAAGCCAGATCCCAGCGTCTCACAGGCCAGGAGCTTCTTGGGAGACTGGATAGGCAGAGTGACCCAAATCAAACAGCCCAGGAGGAACATTTATTAGGTGATGAGTTTGTGCTCAGTCTACACGTGGGGAGAAAACAGAATACATTTAATACTACACACACACACACACACACACACACACCACTTTCAAAGAGCTTGCTGGGGGTTTAAGGTTCACACTCATCACAGAGAGGAAAGGCAGGAGCTGTGTTAAAGGTCAGAGAGAAGAGATTACAAAAAAAAATTTCCAAAACTCAGGCTGTCCCCAAACCATTCTGAACGGCCCAGCTGAGAGCTTAGTAGTTGGGAGTGGGGAGGAGGGAGGCCCACTTCTGGTGGCCAAGAGCTTATTGGGCTACATCCCTCTGCCTCAGTCAGAAGGAGATTTTCCTTTTTTCCTCTTTTCCTTCCCTTTCTTTTGAAACTGGTCTTTCTATGTAACCCTGGCTTTCCTAGATTTAGCTGTGTAGACCAGGCTGGCCTTGACTCAGAGATCCACCTGACTCTGTTCCTTTGTACTGGGATTAAAGGTGTGCCCTAGCACCCAGCCAGGAGGGGAATTTTAAGGACTGCTCCACCCTACAGAGTTGAGTGTACCACACGTCCTCCTAGCCCTGGGAAATATAGCAAAGATGCTTTTGCACCAGGTAGAGTCTCCTGTGAGACAGCTGAGGTCAGTATGATTCTTGGGCAAAATCATGTAGTGATTAAGAAAAGCCAGGAATCCTGAGTCTGGCATTAGCAGTGCCATTCCAGGGTCTGGAGGTCCTATCCAGGTTCCTTTAATAACCACGTGACTTTGTCATTAACCTATGCTTCAACACCCACATCCAGAAAGAGAAGGGAATAGTAATCCTTACCTTGAAGGCTTAGAAGAAGGACTACCTGGGGTAGGATAAGCCCCCAGCATTCTCTGCTGTAACAGTGACGTCATCGCTTTGTGCTGCTCTTTGTTGCCAAGGTGTGGTGTGCGGTTGGTTTTCTTGTCCGACTGACCGTTGATCAGATCAGGCAAGCCTGAATGAGTCCTTTTTTTCCCCAGGTACCCTATGGACACCTTTCGACTCAGGGATGGGGGTAGGGTGAGAGAGGACCGGGACGTCCTTTATGTAGCTGTTCTCAAAGTCGATCAGAGGTAGGGAGATAGTCAGGAAGCTGGGCGCCACTGCTTTTCTAAGTTCCCTAAGCTAGAACACAGTTTCCTTATCTGGGGAGAAAAGCCGGGCCTAGCAGCTGGAATCTCAGAACTAGGGCCTAGGCAGGAAGACGGAGATTCAAGGTCATCTCTGGCTACATACCAACCTTGAGCCCAGCCAAGACTATAAGACTCTCAGAAAAACAAGAGAGTAATGCACAATAAACAAATAATGAAGATCTTAAATGAGAGCAGTGATTCTTAGTTGGTCAGAAGAGGAAAGGATCTTCCATTAGAGATGGGGGGAGGGGTCCTCTGAATTTAGATGTACACCAAAAGTCTCCTTACAGAAAAATAAATAGCGCTTGTCACACAATAGACGCTGTGTTCTTTCAAACACTCAGGGATGCTGTCATGCTTCATGTTTTAGATGAATACACAGGAACTCTTCACTGGCACATATTTCTCATGTGTGGAAGCTTAGAATGCAGTCACAATCACTTGCAGGAATGTCGGACTGAGTTCGAAATTTAAAGAGGCACTCCAAAGTTTGGCACCCTCTGTGTCACAGGAAGGGCACATTCCACCTTTCTTGCACCCAAACACCAGCCTCATAAGAGAACATTCCTCCCCGTCAGTTCCGTCCTCCTCTTGATAAACAGCAGCCACTAGCCTAGGCTCCCTGTGGCCCTGAGAGCAAAATGGAAGGAAGAAGGATAAGGTCGAAGACTAGTGTTGTCTGAGCAGAGACGGGCACTCCTGTCATCAGGTTTGGGGTGGCTGGGCACGTCACTGTCCTGGTCACAGTTTCCTATCACACATGTTTATGCAAGGCCCATAGGAAATAGGGGGAGCAGAAATGTCCACACAGCCCCACCTTCAACCTCTGAAAAAAATGTTATTTTGTTTTGTTTAACTTTTCAGGAAGTCACAGCCCCTTTCAAACCTCAGTAGAGAGTCTGGATCCTCATACCAATTCCTAGGACAGAGCCATACTTAAAAGACCATTGGTGGTTCTCACCCAGGTCTAGGAGCCACCTTTCCCTGCAAGCCACGTGGCCTCTATTTTGGACCCTGAGATAGAAATGTTTGCATCTGAGGAAAAGCCTTGACTTAGATTTCCACAGGTAACTTTATGAGCTCCAAACATCCCATGGAACCTAGGAGTGCCTCACTTTCCAAATGGCTATGGCTGGAACCTCAGATTTTAGAAGGAACCTTAGCAGGCTGCATGCGCTAAGGTGGAGCCTTTGGGGGGGGGGGTAAACTAAGCTTCAAGAGGCCAATGGAGACAAGAGAGAAGCACAGAAAGAGTCTATTGCAACGTCAAGAATCCTTTCTGTCCTGCAGTTTTGTATCTATGGCCTGCAGGCTTTCAATCCCTTGAAATGGAAGCTACTCCCACCTTGGGGCAAGACCCTCAGGCTCCCTCTCCTCTGCCCACATTTGCTGCCAACACTTCTTTTACCTCAGATCCCGTGTGGAGACACCTTTTCCTAGGCCGTACTCCTGCTGAGCCTGTTAAAGCCCAGAGGTTATTTGCCAACTTGGACCCAAGCTTAGTGGAACCAAGAATATCTACCATTGTACCTAGCTTATCCAGCAGGTGTCCCACGGTGAGTGAGACAGCAATAGGTCTGAAAAGATCCGAGGAAAGCCAACAGGTCCACCCAGAACAGGCAATCCAGGCCAGTGGGCATTTTATCCCAGGCAAGGGAGGCAAATTCCCCAAATACCAGGATGTTGAGCAATAGGCAAAGAATGAAACTCATTGCTATCCTAGCCCTTCCTCTCCCCCACCCTGTACTCTGTGTCCCATCCTTTTCCTCTGCAGAAGCTACTGTGCAAATGACTCATTGTGCCCTGTAAGAGTCCCCTGCTGGCTCCAAGTCTACCTCAGCGTCCACACACTGAAACCCATGGCTGCCGAGATGTCTTCACGGCTGTGTCAGCGTACGAAGGCTTCCATATGTTCAAGTTGCTCTGCTTAAGTATTTCATTTTGTTATTTTGGTTTTGTTCTTCGCCTCACAGAGCTGGGGGTTGAGCTTAGTGTGTTTTCTATGCTAGGAAAGTGTGCTGCCCCTGAATCATACCCCCGGCCCTCCATTTTCTCCATGTGGGTTCATTGTTTCTGTTTTGCTATAGTTCTCACTATAGTGCTAGGTTCCAGGGCCTTGCACGTGCCAGGCAAGCACTCTACTACTTAGCTAACCCAGCCCTTCAATTTTTAAAATTAATATATCTAACAAATCTTTATAGAGCTATAATTAGGTTAGGATAGAATGAAACGGGGAAAATTAAAATGTACTAAATTCGAGTTTATAGGCAAATATACAAATGAGATTTTGATTCTGTTTTTTTAAGGAGATTTCTGTCTACCAAAGACAAAAGACATACTAAACCAGGGCACATGGTAGAAATCAGCTGGATGTTAGAGGATGGGTAAAAGTTGGAGAGGAGGGCTGGAGAGATGGTGTAGCGGTTAAGAGCACTGACTGCTCTTCTGAAAGTCCTGAGTTCAAATCCCAGAAACCACATGGTGGCTCATGACCATCTGTGATGAGATTGGATACCCTCTTCTGGTGTGTCTGAAGATAGCTACAGTGTACTTACATATAATAAGTAAATAAATCTTAAAAAAAAAAAGTTGGAAAGGAAACAAGGAAAAGACCTTCCAAGTAGAAGGAATGCCTGAAAAGAGCCACAGAAGCAAAAGAAGTAGAATCACATTCAGAAGAACAAATTATTTCAGTTGGCAAGAACCTGAGAGTCAGGCAGAGATGTGCACCTTTAATCCCAGCACTCAGGAAGCTAAGGCAGGTGGATTTCTGAGTTCGAGGCCAACCTGGTTTATAGAGTTAGTTGCAGGACCCTGTCAAGAAAAAAGAAAAAAGAAAGAAGAAGAAGAAGAAGAAGAAGAAGAAGAAGAAGAAGAAGAAGAAGAAGAAGAAGAAGAAGAAGAAGAAGAAGAAGAAGAAGAGGAACCCGAGAGAAGGGACTGGAGTGATGGCTCAGTAAGATCACCATCAGGTCTTCCAGAGAACTCAGGTTCGAGACCTAGGAGCTACACGACAGTTCACAACTGTCTGTAACTCTAATTCCAGGAGATAATACGCATTCTTCTGGCCTCTACAAGGTACCTGGTATGCATATGTACATAGACATACATGTAGGCAGAATATCCATCTACTTCCACACATACATATATACATACACACACACAAGGATATGGAGAAAGAGAAAGACAGAGGGTGAAACACCAGGGTAGGGACAGCTAGCAGGTGACTTTGAATTGCAGACTTAAGAGTGATCTGGGGATCTGGAGAGATGGCTCAGTCACTACACTGTTTGCTATGCCTGCATCAGGACCTGAGTTTTACTCCCAGCACCAACATAAAAAGCCAGGTGTATCCATTGTACCTATAATACCAGCTCCAGGGAGACACAGACAGGAGGGACCTGGGAGCCTTTCTACCCAGGCAATCTAGCCAAACTAGAGAGCTCCAGGTTCAGGGAGAGACCCTGAGAGACCCTGTCTCCAAGACCAAAGTGGAGGTCGGGAGAGATAGTTAAGGGTTAAAAGCACTTACTGCTCTTCCAGAACCCGAACTCCCAGCACCCATGTCAGGAGGCTCACAACTGCCTGACACTACAGTTCAAGAGGATCTAATACCGCTGGATATGGGCATGTGCACTCATATGCACATATTTACACACACACACACTTTTGTTTTTTGAGACTGGGTCTCTCTATGTAGTCCTGGCTATCCTGAAACTCAATATATAGACCAGGCTGGCCCTTGAATTCACAGGGACCTGTCGTCTCTGTTAAAGGTATGCTCCATCACGCCCAGCCAACAGACACATAATTAGAAATAATGAAAATGGAACTGGTGAGATGGCTCATCTGTTAAAAGCACTGGATGCTCTGGCAGAGGACTTGGGCTTGACTTCCAGCACCTACATGGTTGTTCACAACTGTCTGCAACTCCAGTTCTCTTGTGACCTCCATGAACTTTGTATGCATGGGGTGCACATACACACATGCAGGCAAACAGGCATGCACACACACACACACACACACACACACACACACACACACACACACAAAACCAAACCAAACCAAAACAAATTCCACCTTTAAAAATAATAAAAATAATAAAAATAAATTATTAAAAACAAACGAACAAACCAAGGTAGAAGGAGACTGAGGAAGACACCTAGTGTTGACCAGACATCTATGGTTGACCTATGGCCTCCATATGTGTATGCATAGATTCATGTATCTAAATACGTTCAAACATATACATATATATAGCAGAAAGAGGAGGGGGAGACAGGTAGGTTTGACTCTTTCAGGAAATCACCTAAAGGCCCCTGGTGTGTTTGAGACTGGCCTTGAACTCAGGATTCCCTTCTCTGTGTCCTGGAATCTCAGAACGTAGCAGCATGCCTGGTTGATCACAGACCTCAGAGTCAAGGACATTCATGATTACATGCTGATCATAAGGGCTTGATCTTGGAGAGACTAGATGGTTCTAGGAAGCCGAGATTGGGGTGAGATTGAAAAGCTACAGGGGGGGGCTGGAGATGGCTCAGTGGTTAAGAGCACCGACTGCTCTTCCAAAGGTTCTGAGTTCAAATCCCAGCAACCACATGGTGGCTCACAACCATCTGTAACGAGATCTGACGCCCTCTTTGGTGCATCTGAAGACAGCCACAGTGTACTTACATATAATAAATAAATAAATCTTTAAGAAAAAAAAAAAGAAAAAAGAAAAGCTACAGGGCTTGGGTGTTGGCTGTGGGAAGGGACAGGCAGGGCGGAGCAGAGCAGGACCTTTTCCAGGAGGTTTCTTCCAGCCAACTAAACTGAAAGGGGCCTTGACCTATGTCCTCAATGGTCCTCATGACTGATTCTCCAGAGAGCAGGGCAGCATGGCTGTGAGAAGCAGGTTTTTGAGGTCAGACCAACCAAGGATTAAAGGGCAGACAGTGCTGATGCAAACTCACCGCCCAGGGCCTATCGTATGTGAAATGGGACCATCATATTTTTATTTTTTGGTGAGGGTTAAATGATATAAAATATGCTCAAACACTAGACAGAGGCCAGGAAGGGGGAAGTGACTAAAACAGTTGGCAAGATAGTCATGACTTCGTGATTCGTGTTGTAGATCCGTGTAGGTAGAACTAGTGCAGGCCGATATGGCTCCATGGTAGCATGCTGGCCTGGCATGTTTGAAGTCCTGAGTTCCATCTCAGACCCTAAAAACAACCTCCACTGCAACCATTTCCCTTATTAGACTGCTGATGGAGTGCATAAGGCCTTTCTCAGTTTCACTAGTACCAACGGGTACACTCAGTACCAACTAGGCAATGACAAACAGGAATGAAAGGGACGGCAGGGTAGTGAAGATTTCACTAAGCTCAGGCACATCTGTATGTCCCCAAGAAGAAGGTCTGACATTTTCTTGCTCCATGTGTTCCTGCTCCCCAGGACAGTCACTCAAAGTTGGCAGACATGATGAGAAATACCAATGGATGGATGAGTCTGTCCCAAAAGTGAGACGTGAAGTCCAGCTCCAGACAACGTTTGGTGCTCACTGTCCCAGTAGGTGTTAATCCGAAGCCACCAAGACCTGGTCCTAACTGCAGCTGTCTTTGCTTAAAGCCTTCCTGATATCTACCCAGCTGCCTTCAGGGCAGCCTTGGTCTAGATCGGTAGTTCTCAACATCCCTAATGGCGTGACTCTTTAATTAATTAAACCGCTCAAGTTGAGGGAGGTCATCCTCAAGGATAAAATTATTTTTGTCACCACTTCATAACTGTAATTTTGCTATTGTTATGAATCATAATGTAAACATCTGTGTTTTCTGGTGGTCTTAGGTGACCTCTGTGAAAGGCTCACTCGACCCCCAAAGGGGTCAAGACCCACTGATTGAGAACCAAGTCAAGAACTGGATTTGAGGGGCTAGAGAGATGGCTCAAGAGTTAAGAGCACTGACTGCTCTTCCAGAGGTCCTGAGTTCAATTCCCAGAAACTACATGGTGGCTCACAACCATCTGTAATGGAACCAGATACCCTCTTCTGAAAAGAACGGCAATGTACTCACATAAATAAATAAATAAATATTAAACAACAACAACAACAACAACTAGATTCGCAAGAAGGAAGTAGAGGCTAACAGTGACTACACAACAAAAGTTTGGAACCTGGTCTCCAAGCTTTGTCCCCTTCCCTTTCCCAAACCCCTCATCCCCTTAGGATCAGTGCTGGAGACTGAGCCCAAAGCTTTGACAACCCCAAGCTTTCTCTCCTCAGTTCTTTGCCTGTAAGTGAGACGCCTCAGACAACTCCATTTCCCTGCTCCAGGGCCTTCTGGTCAGGGCATCCATGGATATGAACTGAGTTTCCCAGGTCCCAAAGCCTACGAAGGCAGTGACACTGGGCTGCGTGTGGCTCTTAAGGAAGGATGTGTCTGCTTAGACATAGGTTTCTTTCTAGTTAGATGAGAGGTGAAACCCAGGAGAAGGGCAGGCCTGCTGTGGTGGAGGGTAAACAGTGGTCGGGCTGCTGGCCCAGCTCTGGCTTTCTCAAGAGCTGACCCTAGGAACCTCTGAGTTCAACCTTTCTGTGCTTTAGTTTCTTAATATCTCAATTGGGATATTAATACTATTTATCATATAAGTGTACTATTTGATAGAACAGTTTGTGGTGAGGGCTTCATGTAACACAGCCCACAGCAGACACCCGATAACTATTATTATTGAGCTAAAAAGTAATTTAAAACTGACAACCAGACCATTCATTTAGACTTTTCTCCCTCTTTCTTTTCTTTTCTTTTCTTTTCTTCCCTTTCTTTCTTTCTTTTTTTTTTTTTTTCCAAGACAGGATTTCTCTGTGTAGCCCTGGCTGTCCTAGAACTCACTCTGTAGGCCAGGCTGGCCTTGAACTCAGACATCCTCCTGCCTCTGAGTACTGGCTTTAAGGCATGTGCTACTATTGCCTGGCTCTTTTTATTTTTCTATTAGCTTTTATCATGTTGTATCTGTCAATTATATAACATATTTATATTATGAAAACATTTTATCTGTAATTATAAATACTGAGCTTAATAATCTAATAAACACAGACTCTAAATGCAGCATTACTCTTCTGTGAATGGTATGCTTTTATCTTAACTATGTTATAATGTCCATGTTCACAAAACTGTTTAGTTTTGAAAAGCAAAGCGACAGCCCGCCATTAGCAGGCTCAGAGGCCACTGGGGTGGAGCCCCTCCTTCAGACTCACCTTTGGACATCGCCTCCCATTCTTCTGAATAACAACTACTCCAATCTGAGCTTTATTTCTCATTCTGGGTGGAGACCTAGCACCCCAGTCTTCCCAAAGGCTGTGACATCACAGGTTATCCTTCCCTCCTTAACAGCTACATTAAGCATTAAAGCTGCTTTTCTCCTCCCCCTCTGCCTCTTCTCTCTCTCTCTCTCTCTCTCTCTCTCTCTCTCTCTCTCTCTCTCTCTCT
>NC_034591.1:135657542-135687364 GCF_900095145.1 Mus pahari | reverse complement strand
TCAGCCTGCCTCTGCCTCCCAAGTGCTGGGATTAAAGGCATGCACCACCACCACCACCACCACCACCACCACCACCACCACCACCACGGCCTGGCTGCCTTTACATTTGTAAATCTCGCAGCATTCCCCTTGTGTCTTACAGTCAAGTGGGTATTCCTTTTCACTTTTTTGAGATTATAAATAATTCCATCTCTGGTTTCCAAATAAAGGGAATAGACAACCAGGAGACTTTGGACCATGGGGCAATTATGAGCTATGCAGTCAGGGAAAGCTTCAGGAAGAAGTGAGGTTGAGGTGGGCTCTGTTAGATTTGGGTAGGAGGATTCAGATTACAAAAGCCTAGATAAGTTGCAAGTAAGTTCAAGAATAAGTTACAAGTTCACAGGCATAGCACATGTACATAGATGGTGGTCAGAGACTGGGCCCTAAGTCAGGAGGACAGGGATAGAGGTGGAACCGTAATTGCTGGGACTAACTGTGGGCCCAGAGATGGGAACCCTTGAGCTGCCAGTCTCAGTCAGTAGGGTGACCCCATCCCATCTTTCCTCTTGGCTCCTCTTTCACACCCAGTGTCTGCAGTGAGGCCTCCAGTAAGAGGACTGGTATGGCAGACAGGGAGCCAGGACAGCACTTCAGAGGCTGTGATCCCTCTGCAGCCCTGCAGGCCACTAGGCTGAGCTGAGAAAATGCGGGGGGGGGGGGGGGGTTGCAATCCTCTCACATGCCTCTAGGCCATGGCTTTACTTTAACAAAGGCGGTGGGGGCTAGGTCCCCATGCAGCAAACAAACAACAGCAAAGCACAGCAGAGGGAAATGGGGTGTAGAAATTTTTCCTCTTAAAAAAAAAAAAAAAAAATCAACTTTTTTGCTGGGTAGGATGTATGCCTGTATTTCTACCATTCCTGAAGTTGATGCAGGAGGATCAATAGTTCAAGGCTAGCTCACACTCCATAGGACGTTACATGAGATGCAGTCTCAATATTTTATTGGGCTGGCAAGATGGCTCAGCAGGCAAAGCTCTGCTAAGAGCCTAAAAACCTGAGTTTAATCCTGAGAACAAATGTAAAAGTAGAAAGACAGCCTAGTGTGTACACAGCCTTATTCCAACACTTAAGAGGCAGAGCCAAGTGGATCAAGGTGAGTTCAAGTATCTGTACTATATATATAGTGAGTCTATATACAACCCCAGGCTAGCCAGGGCTGCATAGTAAGACACTGTCTCAGAAAAAAAGAAGCAGGAGAGAACTAACACCACAAAATTATCCTATGATCTCCACATGTGTATCAGAGCATGTAAGCATGCACACACACACACACACACACACACACACACACACACACACACACAACTTATGCTGCTTTGTGTTTGTCTCTAGAGATAGAACCCAGGGCGAGTGCTCTGTAACCAACCCCAGCTCCATCCCCTTCCCCTTTGTGTTCACGATCCAAGATTGTCTATGAGAAGTCCTCTCTCTCTCTCTCTCTCTCTCTCTCTCTCTTGCTCTCTTTTGTTTTTTTGTTTTTGTTTTTTCGAGACAGGGTTTCTCTGTGTAGCCCTGGCTATCCTGGAACTCACTCTGTAGACCAGGCTGTCCTCGAACTCAGAGATCTGCCTGCCTCTGCCTCCCAAGTGCTGGGATTAAAGGCATGTGCCACCACTGCCCGGCCCATTGTCTCCTCTCTCAAATGGTGGGAACCAGGTCTTCCTTTCCCTCTGTGTCTTCTCAGAGCAGCGTTTCCAGTGAACGAGAAACACACAGCACACTTCTCACTGTGTCTGGTGAAAAGAACCAGTGGAGTAGCTGACAGTATCTCACCTTCCATACGGGCAGGGGAGGACATACACTCATGCGATGCTCATCCAGTGAGGACCGGTTTACCGTATCCTGCATGCTCACGTCAGTACACTAGATCACTGAAGCAATCCTTCGGGGCAGGGCTGTGGCCATTCCCAGTGTGACATGGAAGAAAACTGAGACTAAGGGTTGAGGAACTTGCTTAGCTCACACCAGTGGTAAGCAGGTCACATTATTAGTCACCTGAGACTTGAACAAGGGAGGGAGGCTCTTCAGACGGCAGCAAAAGGGTCCGATAGAAGGAGAGCAGAGACAGCCTGGAATCCCATCTTCCAGGACCCCAAGACTGATGACTTCAGGTTGGGACTAAGACTGAAGGGAGCTTCCCCTGCCTCTTCCCAACCCCACGCCCACAGAAGGATGCTCTGGGGATGCCTGTCTTCAGGCACCCACCCCAGTCTGCTTGCCTTTTTCTTTCCTTTGTATTTCTTTTTCTTCCCTTTCTTTTACTTCCCTGACCCTTCCCTTCCTTCCTTTTGTTCCCCTCCTTCATCACCCCTATCCCTTTCTAAAGATGGCGGTAAACACCTGAAAGACAATTGCTGAGAAAGGGGTCCTCAGCTATAATTAATTATAGGCAGAGTAGGTCACTGGTCCAGTGTTCCACGCTGGAGAGCTGCTTCCACATAGGAGCAGAAGCATGAAGCCTTCCAATGATCAACCTTCCTCCCTCCCTCCCTCCCTCCCTCCCTCCCTCCCTCCCTGCAGGGCTGGGATGGCCTGGTTGTCTTGGGCTCCCTGGAGAGGCTCTGGCTCAGCCTCACCATGCCCTAGCACTGGGAGCCTGGTCCACTTGCCCACGTGTACAGAGGAGGAGGAAGGGACAGGTTTTCTGCCTAACACAGAAGAAAGAGCTTCTGGGGTATGTGTGGAAATCTAAAGGGTCTTTGAAACATTTGAAAATCCAAGCCAGGTATGACAGCACATACTTGACTGACTAGACAGGAGGATCATGGGTTCAAAGCCATCCTAGACTGCAAATTCAACCTGTCTTAAGAGCAAGCAAACATCACAGTCAGCTATTGGGTGGAACACAGGGCCCCCAATGGAGGAGCTAGAGAAAGTACCCAAGGAGCTGAAGGGGTCTGCAACCCTATAGGAGGAACAACAATATGAACTAACCAGTACCCCCCTGAGCTCGAGTCTCTAGCTGCATATGTAGCAGAAGATGGCCTAGTCGGCCATCATTGGGAGGAGAGGCCCTTGGTCTTGTGAAGCTCATATGCCCCAGTACAGGGGAACGCCAGGGCCAGGAAGTGGGAGTGGGTGGGTTGGAGAGCAGAGTGAGGGGGCGTATAGGGGACATTCAGGATAGCGTTTGAAATGTAAATGAAGAAAATATCTAATAAAAAATGAAAAAAAGAGCAAGCAAACAAAAATAGATTACCTGTCATACTGTCTGAGGTAGGAGTCAAGGCCTTGGGTTCTGGAAGGGAAGGGGAGGAACAGTGGTTGCTGACTGGAAGGGCTGTGGGGGCGGCCTTGCCACAGACTTGTCTCAGCCTCTGGAGCAGGCCTACTGGCTCCTGTTCTATTTCTAAACCAGCAATTTGGAGATGACAGTGTGTATGTGAGTGGCAGAACAGGATGCTCCCTGGACAAAAGTTTAGAGAAAAAACAACCAAAAAAAAAAAAGCAGAAGACTGCCCTATACCTTTGCAGGGATGTTCTGGGCGTGTGCAGGCATCCAGGAAGCTACTCGCCTGAAATGAGAAGTTTAAAAACGTGTGTGTATGTGTGTGTGTATGTGTGTGTGTGTGTGTGTGTGTGTGTATGTGTGAGTATATGTGTGTATGTGCATATGTATGTATGTACTATGTATATGTGTGAATATATGTTTGTGTGTGTGTGTGTGTGGATGCGTGAGTGCATGTGTATGTGTGTATGTATGTATATATGTATGTGTGTATGTATGTATATATGTATGTGTGTTTATGTGTGTATGTGTATATGTGCATATGTATGAGTTTGTGTATGTATATATGTGTGTGTGATGTGTATATGTGTATGTGAGTGTATGTGAGTGTATGTGTTTGTATACATGTATGTGTGATGTGTATATATGTGTGGATGTATGTTTGTATGTGTGTGTAAGTGTATGTATATGTATGTGTATGTGTGAGTGTATGTGTATATGTGTATACCTGTGAGTGTATGTATGTGTATATGTGTATGTATGAGTATATGTGTGTGTATATGTGCATATCTGTGAGTGTATATATGTGTATATGTGTGTGTAGGTGTTGTATGTGTATAGGCATGTATATTTGTATGTATATACATGTGTATGTATGTGTATGTGTGTACCTGTTTCAACCATTATTATCATTTTAATCATTCTGATTCACAACTCCCTCTTTTTTGTCTTTAGTCTCAGTCATTGGTGAAAAAAGAAGGTAAAAGTGACAACAAAATTTTAAAAAAAGAATGGAATGAAAAATGAAGCACAAACGTTTTCCAGAAATGTTATCTGACACTCTTGAAAGACTGAAGTGAAGTATGGACAGGGTGGGGCCCCCTTTGCACACTAGTCCTTTGTGGGCTGGGTTCATATCACAGCCTTGAAAATTAGAGATTTTTATTTTTCACTGCTTCATAGCTATTCCAGAAAGGCACACAGCTGAGAATATAACCAGATCCCGAGGAAGCACAAGCTATGCAGCAGGGATGCTGGAGTTTTAGGGAAGGCCGGCTGAAACAGCAATCTGTGGGTGGACTATTAGCAGGCCGCGACATTAATCATCAATTAAAGGGACAGCAGGGGAATGAAGACAGGTTTCAGGCTCAGGATATGGAAAATGGTTCAGCACAGACAGACTTCCGAGAGCTCAGAGATTAGTGACCTGTCCAGCTGTAGGTGTCTAAAGCACAACCAGAAAAACAAAACAAAACAAAACAAAACAAAACAAAAAACCCCAGAGATTGTGCTCAACAAAAGAAGACAGGAGAACAAACCTTTCTTCTTCCTTTTCCTGGTTGAAAACCAACACCATTTGATGAGCTCCAATGCTGAGTGCCCAGGCTGGGAAGGGAGGGTGAAAGGGAGCCAGGCCCTGACCACAGTGGAAACAGGCACCTGCATTCTGCATCCTGGAATCCCACTGTGGTTGGTGCAGCACCCCAGCTTCTGATTCAAGCCCGCAAGTGACTTCCTGCCTCTTCTCTCTTTCCTGTGACCCCAAACTATTAACTGATGAGGGCTGCCATTCCTGTCTGGGACCAAGCAGCTGAAGCCATTGGTGTGACTCACAGGTAATTGCAACTACTGTGCGGAGGGCTGAGGGGGGGGGAGGGGGCAGCCCTCGCACAGCCCTTGCTTGGTGTGGGGGAGGGACGGAAGTGGGGACTAGACTCCAGGTGGTCTGGAATGTGTCACCCAATGCTCAGACACTGTCACCAGCAGAGGTAAATTCCAGCTGATCTACCAAGAGCTTTAGAAAACTTGACCTTTGTGACAGTAAAGAAACTAAAATTATAGTCTGACCTGTAGTTTAGAAGCAAGGCATGCTGGGGAAAAATGCCAAACCCAAACCCAGCTTGGAAATGTCATGCCATTAGCACAAAAGGTTAGTGGGTCACTAGGAAGTTGGGTAGGATCTTGGGAATTTTAAATCCATTTTATTCCTTGACAGTAATAGACGCTAATCAGAACCTACACTGGTCTCACAATGATCATAAGGTAAAGATCTGGGGGCTGCAGATACGGCTCAGAGGTCAACAGCACTGATTGCTCTTCCAGAAGTCCTGAGTTTAATTCCCAGCAACCACATAATGGCTCACAACCATTCTAATGGGATCAGATGATCTCTTCCGGTGTGTCTGAAGACAGCTACAGTGTACTCATATACATAAATTAAAAAAAAAAAAAAAAGATCTGGAATTTTCCTTTCCAGAGAAATCCCTTGATACCCATTTTCCTTTGTCACAATTAATCCTGTGTTGTATGCTGGACCATACTCTGTAAAACAGTGCCACATTAAACAAAACTGGTCATGACTGGGCAGAGTGGTTAAGTGTCTGTAATCTCAGCACTTGGGGGGTAAAGTCAGAGGATCAGGGTTCAAAGGCAGCCTCAGCTACATTCCAATTTTAGGGCCAGGCAAGCTACATTAAAATAAACAAATAAATTAACCAATCAATCATTTAGGACATTTTAAGAGTTTGCTGCTGTCCGCTAAGTGGGCACACATTCTTTTGACTGACCACTTCAGAATTCTCTGTTTAGCTAGACCACGCCTATGCCTGTCTGCTAGTGCACCCTCACACCCTAATGGAGTCAGACCGGCCACTCTGTTCTCCGAGAGTGTACTCATTCTGGCCTTTGCTTTAACGTCTTGCATACGTCCCGTTCTCCTCTGAACTGAGATTCCATCTCCAAGTAATCACTACCTCATTCCTTGACTCGTACCCTCTCTACGTAGACAGAAAGTCACTTTGAATTGTGTGGTCTGATGCTTCGCATACATTGTGCTCAATAAAGAGTTAATTTACTGCAATTCTTTTTTTACAAGTCAAAACCTAAACACACAATTACTCTCGTTCTTGTCCTATGGATTTCAGCACAGCATGACACAGGACCTCTGAGTTCAGAAGAAAAAAAGATGATTTGCATGCAAGACAGTGAGAGAATGCATTCAAAAAAGAGAGAAAGGCTTTGCTCAACCCTGATATTTTAAACGCCTGTCTGAAAACCGGGCACTTAGCTGGGTGTGGTGGCGCACACCTTTAGTCCCAGCACTCGGGAGGCAGAGGCAGGCGGATTTCTGAGTTCAAGGCCAGCCTGCTCTACAGAGTGAGTTCCAGGACAGTCAAGGCTACAACAGAGAAACCCTGTCTCGAAAAACCAAAAAAAAACAAAAAACAACAACAACAAAAAAAACCCACCACCAACAACAATAACAACAAAAACCCGGGCACTTGTGAAGGATTGCTTCCTCCCTTCACAGCATTCGAGCTCAGGTCTCCAAAATGCAAAATCCCTTTGTGTTAGCCCCTTTCCTCTCTGGTTACACACGGAAGAACAAGGTGTGGCAAGGGCCTATCTATACTTCTCCAGATGGAGTGGAGCAGTCATAAAGTCCAGTGACACAAAAGAAAGCTCATGAATGCTCATATATGATAAACTGAGTTTAAAAAATAATCTAAAAGATTTATTTTTATTTCATATATATTCATATATATGATTTGTTGCCTGCATATCTGTCTATGTTCCAAGTTCATACCTGTCTGTGGAAGCCAGAAGAGAGTATTTGACTCCCTGGAACTGGAGTTACAGATGTTTACCGTGTGGGTGCTGGGTCCTCTGGAAGAGTAGCCAATGCTCTTACTGCTGAGCTACCTCTCCAGCTCCTAATTTTGACAAAGGTGCTAAGATCACTAGAGGGGAACAGTCTTTCCAATAAACAGCGCTAGGAAAAAAAAAAAACCTATCCCTTTACATAAAGGAATAAAAATGAACCTAGATGTCGTGTACAAAAGGAAGCACACACTAGAGCAAGGGGCAGACACGCTAGCACCCAGTCGTTATTCCAGCATCCAGGAAAGCGGAGGCAGGAAGATTGCCATGAGTTCAAGGACAGTCTGAGCTGCATAATGAGTACTAGGTTAGCCAGGGTCCCCAAGACAACCCCTCAAGGACAAATGGTATAAAGGCCTACATTTGTGAACTAAAACTACCGAATTCTAAGAAGAAAATATAATGGGAGTCTAGAGACACAAAGATAAGCAAATACTGAAGCATAAGGAACATGGAAAAGTTGGCATCCCCAAGAGGTACTAAGTCTTTCAGTACCGACCTCAAAGACACCAAAATGAGTAAAATGTTAAATGAAGACTTTAAAATGTAGTAGTGAAAATGATCGGTGACCTTCAAGAGGCTATAAACAAGAAGATGAATAAAGAAACCAGTTCAAGTCTTAGAGGGGGAAAGCCAGCGCACAGAGCAAGCAGGTCTTCGGCAAAAGAAACAAGAAAGTCAGCAAGATGGAAGAGAAAGTCAGCCAGGAATTAGAATAGAAACATCGAAATGGAAAGCTCTAAGAAGAGAAGACAGTGGGAAGCAGACAACTAGGAAGGAAGGACACCAGATGTGAAGGACAAAGCTGAGGAACTATTCCATTTAAGCAGCAAGAAAGGAACAAACTAGCCAGCCCTAGTGGTGCGGGCTGATAATCCCAGCTGCTTGGGAGGCTCAGGCAGGAAGGTCACAAGTTCAAGGCCAGTTTGGGCAATTTAATAAGATTCTGTCTCAAATTTTAAAGTGAGATGAGGGCTAGGGATACAGCTCAATGATAAGACACTTACCTTGCATGGTCAAGAATGTGGATTCAATTCCCAGTTCCATAAAAACAAACAAACAAAACAAAAAGAAAATCTGTTCAGAACCAAAACATCCAAGAACTCTAGGATACAATCAAGAACCCAAACTTAAGATGCACAGGGTAGGAAGAGCAGCTGAGATAAAAACTAAAGGCATAAAGAATCTATTTAAGGAAACCACAACAGACTATTTCCCAATGTAGGGAAAGAAATGGACACCCAAACACAAGGAATATTTTGAACTCTAAATAGATATGACCACAGAAGCATCTCTCCATGATGTCAGAAACACACAGCCTGGTTCAGCAGGTGAAGCTACTGCCAAGACTGACAACTCTGGGGACCCACATACTGAATGGGGCAAGTCAGTTCCTACAAATTGTCATCTGATTTCTCCACATGTACTGTACACACACACATACACATCACTAAATAAATAAAATAGAATTTAAAAAGTAACCTAGACATAAAGCATATATTACTGGTGGCTCCCAGCAGTGATCCCAGAATTTGGGATGCTGAGGAAACAGTATCATCATGAGTTCCCCACCAGCTTAGGTCATAGAATAAAACTCCGCCTCAAAGCAAAACAAAAAAGAATACCTAGCCCGCTGTACACGCCACCCTGTTTTAAAAAACCAAAACCAAAACAAAAATCAGATACAAACAACCCAAACCAAGACATTAGAAACACCATTAAAAACTATAAGGAAAAAAAGAAGTCAACTCATCTACAAAGGAAAACAGGCTATAATAATACCAGATCTCTCCCTGATCAGCAGCTCTAACAGCCAAGCATGGAACGATGTAACTCAAACCCTGAAAGTAAATAACTGCCAACTGGGATTGCTATATAGAGTAATACAGAGAAATGAGGGTATTTCAAGACAAGCCCAGACAGAGGCGGCATGACCACCTCGCCTGCACCACAGCAGACACTTTAAAGGAAACCACACACATGAGGAAGACAGTCTTGATTCTGAGAGCACAGGAAGAAAACCTTTCCACGAGGGGGTTATATGATCAAAGAAGTACCAGAGAGGGCTCCATCATGCCCAGGAAGGTACACCAGAAAACTCCGGATAGTAGAGGGGAAAGCTAGGAACAAACAAGAACCCAGCCAACCAGAAAAACCAACAAGATCACAGGAATTAGCAACTGTCTCTCAATAAAACCGCAATTGTAAATATCCTTAAATCATGGGTAAAAAGATGCAGGCTAGCATCTAGAAAGAAGACCCCAGAAACACACCTCACTCACGAAGACCCACAAACTGAGCATACAGGGTGTAAGCCGGTTCTTATCAAAACCGAGTCAGAATAGTTAGTCAGATAGCTAATAAAGTAAACTTCAAAAGTAATCATAAAAGCTGCAAGGCCACTATATATTAATGAAGGGGATTATACCAAATGTAAATAATATGCACCAAATATTGGGGCCTCCAATTTCAAAAAAACACTCATAAGCATAAAAAGCCACACAGGTACTCATGCAGTAATGGTAGAAGACTTCAGGGCTCCCATCCCTTCTTCAGATGGGGCATCCAAACTAATCCAAAATTATTCAGAGTTGAAAACACCACAGAGCTGGCAAGATGTTTCAGCAGGTTAAATGGTTTCTGACTAACCAGACAATGGGAATTTGACCCCTGGGACCCACTTGGTGGAAGGAGAAAAATGACTTCTGGGAGTTATCCTCTGACCGCCACACATACACTGTGGTCTATGAGTGTCCCCCTCAATAAATAAATGTGTAATCATTAAAAAAAAAAAAAAACCTATACCACAAATCAAATGGGCTTAGGCAAGTATCTATAGAATGTTTCATTCAACACACACAAAACATATATTTTTTTTCCCTTTTGGTTTTTCAAGACAGAGTCTTTCTGTGTAGCCCTGGCTGTCTTGGAACTCACTCTGTAGATCAAGCTGGCCTCAAAATCAGAAATCTGCCTATCTCTGCCTCCTGAGTGCTGGGATTAAAGGTGTGCACCATCACTACCTGGCCAAAACATACATTTTTGTGGCTGTGCATGGACTCTTCTCTAAAACAGATCACACTGTAGGTCACAAATCAAGTCTTTTTTTTTTTTTTTTCCAAGACAGGGTTACCCTGTGTAGCCCTGGCTGTCCTGGAACTTACTTTGTAGACCAGGCAGGACTCGAACTCAGAAATCCACCTGCCTCTGCCTCTGCTTCCCGGGATTAAAGGCGTGCGCCACCACGCCCAGCTACAAATCAAGTCTTAACAAATGTAAAGGAACTGAAATAATTTCTTAGGCTGGTGAGATAGGTCAGCAGGTAAAAGCCCTCGCTAGGAAGCCTGCTAGTCTATGTTCCAGCCCTGAAACCCACATGGTAGGAAAGAACTGACTTCTGATCTAGACACACACACACACACACACACACACACACACACACACAGAGAGAGAGAGAGAGAGAGAGAGAGAGAGAGAGAGGCAGGCAGTAAATAAATACAATTTAAAAATAATTTTATGTGTCATATCACGCCATAACAAAATAAAACTAGCAAACAACTACAACAGAAACAGAAATAGAGAAACACTTGCAGGCTGAATAATAGCTCTTGAATGGTCTTTGAGTCACTGAGGAAATCAGTGAGGGAATATAAAAATTCTTAGAATTAAATGTCATGAAAGCACGGCTCACCAGAACTTCCTAGACACGGCTAAGTCCGTGCACAGAGGAAGGCTTCTCACTATAAGTGCTTACAAGAAGGGGGGAGGGGGGAGGGGAGCTGGGTGGTGGCACAGACCCTTGATCACAGCATTCAGGAAGCAGGGGCAGGTAGTTCTCTGAGTTTGAGGTCAGCCTGGTCTACATGTTCCAGGACAGCCAGGGCTACATAGAGAACTCCTGTTGTAGGAAAGAGAGAGAGAGAGAGAGAGAGAGAGAGAGAGAGAGAGAGAGAGAGAGAGGCCAGGTGAGGGTCAGATACCTATCCATAATTCCTGTCTATACTTGGCAAAAGTAGAAGCATTGCTAGCTGGAGGCTGGCTAGCCTGGGGTATACAAAAAGACCCTGTCTCAAACAAACAAATAAACAAACATCAGAAGATCAAAAGTAAACAATTAAACAGTATACTTCAAGCCAGACCCCAAAGCAGCAAAAGAAAGTGAGGATAAAAATTGGGGCAGAAATTCACGAAGGTGGAAGGTAAAAGGATGCTAGGATCCACCCAAGAAAGAGTCGGGGCTTTGAAGAAAAAGACTGGCAATCCTTCATCAATCTAACGGAAAGAGGAGACCCAAATTATTTAAATCACATATGAGCAAGGGACTGTTACAAGAGAACCCAGCAAAACCTGGACCATAGGGAATATTTGAAAACTTATGTTTGAATAAAAAAATAAAAACCTAGAGAAAATGGATTCATTCCTAGGTGCACGTGACCTACCAAAATTCGAAGAAAAGGGTATAAATAATCCAAACAGTTCCGTGACAGACCAGTGACACTGAGAGCAGGGACCAAATGACAGACTTAAACTAAACCTTTAAAGGAAACCCAACATCAATGCTTCTTAAACTGTTTTGTAAAATCGGAAGGGAAGACCAGCAGGGTGTGGTGACACACCTGTGATCTCAGCATGGTTCAGAGGCTGAGGCAGGAGGACTGCTGAGAGTTTGAAGTCAGCCTTGACAACATAGTGAGTCCTAGGCAAGCCTGGGCTACATAGCAAGATACAGTCTTCAACCAAACCAACCAACACCAGGGAGATAGCTCAGCAGCTAAAGGAGCTCGCCACTAAACTTGACAACCGGAGATCAGTTGCAAGGATAAAAGGTGAGAACCAAGTCTAGCGTGTTGTCCTCTGACCTTCATACATGTGCCATAGCATGCCACACCCACATGCATACACACATATACATACAAATAAATGAATGTAGTTTTCAAAATAATGATGATGATAATAATAATAATAATAAAAAGGAACAGAAGGAATACTACCAAACCTGTCTATAGCATTTACCCTCATATCTGAGCTGGATACACATATAACAAAAGAAGAAAATTATACACTAATTTCTCTGATGAACATAGACACAAAAATGCTCAGTAAAATACTTGTAACACAAATTTTAGAACACGATAAGATTGTCATAGACTATGATGAAGCTGGATTCATTCCAGGAATGCAAATATAGCTCTCACGTAGTACACAGATCGATGAGAAGGAAGAAAGAAAGGAAAGAAGGAGAGAAGCGAGAGAAAGAAGCAAGGAAGGAAATGAGGGAAGAAGGGAGGGAAGGAAGAAGAGAAGGAGGGAGAGAGGGAGGAAGGAAAGGAACGGGAAGGAAGCAAGGGGCCAGCTTTTGACAAAGTTTAATATCTCTTCAAGATAAAAGCCCTGAAGAAACTACAAATAGAAGGACCATGTCTCTACACAATCAGGCTATATATCTTAGACCTATAGCCAGTATTATACTAAAGGGGAAAGACAAGTCATTAAGTCAGGAATGATGCTGGGGTTCCCATTGCTCTTCTTAAACACAGTGCTTGAAGTCTTAGCAAGAGCAGTGTGAATGGCCCCCAGAGGCTCATAGTCTGAATACTTGGTCCCAGGTTGGTAGATTTACTTGGGAAGAACTAGGAGGTGCAGCCTTGTTGAAGGAGGTATGTCAGTAGAGGTGAGCTTTGAGCATCCAAAAAACTTGCACCATTCGAAGGCTTGCTTGCCCTCCCTCCTTTCTTCCCTCCCTTCCTCCCTCTCTCTCTCTCTCTCTCTCTCTCTCTCTCTCTCTCTCTCTCTCTCTCTCTCTGTCCCTCTCTCTGCCTCCAATTTACAGATCAAGATGTAAGCTTCCTGATGTTCCTGCTGCCACGCCCTTGCTCTGCCATCATGGTCTCTAACCCCCTGAAACCATAGCCTCAAGTTAAATGAACTCTTTTATAAATTACCATGTTTTATTATGGCAACAGGAAAGTAACTGAGACAAACAAGGAAAGACATAAAGGAATACAACAGGAAACAAATCAAAATATCTTTATTTATACATGACAGGACGCTATACTTAAAAGACTCTACCTGAGAATGCTGAGATTTGAGAAACATCTTCAACAAACCGGCAGGACACAAACCCAGCAGCTTCTCTCTGCACCAACCACAAACTTACTGAGAAAGAAACTGGGAAGGGGGAATCTCATTTCTAATAGCTTTCAAAGCATTGTTTGTGCTATGCCTTAATCCCAGCATTCAGGAGACAAGCAAGGAAGACTGCTGTAAGTTTGATACCAACCTGGTCTATATAGGGTTCCAAGCCAATCGGATACACAACAAGACCCTATTTTTAAATAAGAATGGAAGAAGACCCTAGAAGATGGAAGGCCTTCCTGTGCTGGTGGGTTAGAATAATTAATAATGTGAAAATCCCCTCCCCCCCCCAAAAAAACTTGCATGATTAAGGCACTCTTCATCAAAATCCCAAAGGCATTCTTACTCTCAGTAATAGAAATGACAATTTGAAAATCAAATGGAAGCACAAAAGACTCCTTCCCCCACAGCTAAGGCAATCCTTAGCAGAAATGCCGGAAGTATTATAACACTCGCTCTGAAACTATTACTGAGCCAGCGTAACAAAGCAGCAAGATACTGACTCAAAGCTAGACCTACAGAGCAATGGGATGGAGCAGAGGGTCCAGAAGCCTGCCCACGAAGCCACGGCCACACAGTCTTTGACAAGGGTGTAAAACAAGATACTGAAGAGACAGAGAGAAACAACGTTCTACAACAATGGTGGCAAAACTGGATCCCCATATGCAGGCGAACGAACTAGCTTTCTCTCTCTCACCCTGCACAAAATTACCATCAATAATTTATACCCTTAAAGTGATAAAATTGGTTACTGTAATTTGCAGCTTAATTGAGTCTGAGTTATGTTATAAGAGAGAGGAATCAGACAGATCCAAATGATTCTCCAAAACAACTAACCTTCAGGATTGTCCATGTCAAGTAGGATGAGGAAGGCAGGCAGGTTTCAGATGAACTGAGACGAGATCTCAGAGCCAGAATGAGCGAATGCATTGAGCATATATCCCTCCTGAGTACTGAGATTATAGGATGTGCCCCCACCTCCAGCTCTAGGTGTGCTGGGGACAGAATTAATACATGCTAGGTAAGTACCCTAGCACTGAGCCACATCCCCAGCCCTTGCCTCATTTTTCTCTTAACCTTAAAGGAAAAAAGAAACTCAGTGAGGTAGGTGGTGGTGGTGCACACCTTTAATCCTAGACCTTATGGGGCAGAAGCAGGTGAATCTCTGAGTTCAAGGCCAGCCTGATCTACAGAGCAAATTCCAGGATAGCCAGGGCTGCATAGTGAGACCTTGTGTCAGAAAACTATAAAAAGATCTTTCCCCAAACTATAGGCTGCTGTTTTGTTTCATTGATAATGTCCTTTGCCTTACAGAAGCTTTGCAGTTTCACAAAGTTCTGTTCAGGAAATTGTCTCCTGTACCAATGTGTTCAAGGCTATTTCCCACTTCCTCTTCTATGAGATTTAATGTGTCCAGTTTTATGTTGAGGTCTTTGATCCACTTGGACTTGAGTTTTGTGCAGGGTGATGAATATGAATCTATTTGCATTCTTCTACGTGCAGACATCCAGTTAGTCCAGCACAGTTTGTTGAAGATGCTTTCTGTTTTCCATTTTATGGTTTTAACTTCTTTGTCAAAAAATCAAGTGTCCATAGATGTATGGGTTAATTTCTGGGTCTTCATTTTAATTCCATTGATCAATCTGTCTGTTTGTGTACCAATAGCATGAAGTTTTTATCATTATTGCTCTGTAGAACAACTTGAGATCAGGATGGTGATTCCTCCAGAAGTTCTTTTATTGTTTAGGATTGTTTTGTATATCCTGGGAGCTCTCAGAGACTGAGCCACCAATCAAATAACACACAAGGGCTGGAATGAGGCCCCCAACACATATGTAGCAGATATGCAGCTTACTCTCCACGTGGGACCCCCAGAAATGGAGCAGAGGTTCTCCTTAAAACTGTAGCATAACTTAAGTATCCATTTTGCATCAGGGCTGCCTTGTCTGGCCTCAGTGAAAGAGGATGCACCTACTCTGGCAGAGATTTGATGTGGCATGGTGGCGAGATATGGGGGTTGGGTACCCTCTCAAAGGAGAAGGGGAGGGGGAGGAGAGGAGGTTCTTTGTGAGGGGGCACTGGGAGCAGGACAGTGTTTGGGATGTCAATATATATGTATAAATATACACACATATATACATAAAGAATATAAAGTTTATAAAGAATGTATAAACTTATCAAAACCCTATTCTGCACTCGTGGAAGGGCAAATATAGTATCAACTTCTCCGATGGGTCACCAATATACTTTTTATTTATGTATTTATATATTTATTTATTTAATGTATGTGAGTACACTGTTGCTTTCTTCAGACACACCAGAAGAGGGAATTGGACCCCTTTACAGATGGTTGTGAGCTACCACATGGTTGCTGGGAATTGAACTCATGACCTCTGAAAGAGAAGCCAGTGTTCTTAACCACTGAGCCATCTCCCCAGCCCTATCAATATATTTTTTAAATGTCTTGATTTTATAAGTTTTTTATTCTATTACTATAAAAAAAAAAAAAAAGGCTTTTTATGAAGCTGCACCCTCATTAAAACATTGTATTTGAGGAGACCTAAATATACGTCCCCATGCCATGGCTACTCCAGAATAAACCATGTCTTTTATTCTTTTTTTTAAATTTATTTATTATTATAAATAAGTACACTGTAGCTGTCTTCAGATGCACCAGAAGAAGGTGTCAGATCTCATTATGGGTGGTTGTGAGCCACCATGTGGTTGCTGGGATTTGAACTCAGGATTTTCGAAAGAACAGTCAGTGCTCTTACCTGCTGAGCCATCTCGCTAGTCTGTCTTTTATTCTTTCAAAAAAAGAAAGAGAAAAAAATCTTAGAGACATGCCAAACACCCTATTTTTTTTTTTCAAGAGACCTGAGCACCATAGTAGGTACTTAATATCGTTTGTTCTATAATTGGTTATTAGCTACACCATCAATATATAGAGAAAAGGCCTGTCTGTGATAGTGTAAGTGATCAAAGGAGGCATCCAAGTTTTTTCCTAACTAAGGCATTAAGACACTGTCAGCTAAGACCTCAAAGGAAGGATGGCAAATGTGGGTTTTGACTGTGGATCTTTCTGTGGGCTGTGTATAGCATGATCCTAGGTTGGAGCCACGGAGTAACCATTCTCACACCCTAAAGAACTGTGCCAAAGCAGGCCCCGACTAATCATGTTTTCATGGGCTCTGTGCCTCAGAAACCCTGTACCGGTAGTAACTCAAGGACAGCAGTCTAGCTTCTGCCCCAGGGTGGAAGGAAGGACTATCTACTGCCCTCTTAGGAAGGCAGAGGTCACCCTCCTGCTGAGCAAGCTGCAGGAGACTACCCAGGCAGACTGCATTCCACCTCTGGCTGAGACACCTCGTGTGGCTGTGTTTTGGCTTGTTACAGCAGCATACACTGGTCCTTCTTGTTTTGAGCAATTTCTCAGTGAGCCTGGAATTTCTAGGGGTAGGCTATCCTCAAGCAAGAACTCCTGGGTCCCAGGCTTCAACTCCAATACACGCTCAGTGCTTACTTGCTATTAAATTGAATCTTTCAGTGACCACAAGTGTCACACTAGCATGGAAACTTAGTTTTAGGTTGTCTTTGGTTTGGTTTGGTTTGAGGCAGAGCCTCTTTTTTGTAGCTCTGGCTAGCCTGGAATTTACTACATAGTGCAACTACTCTCAAATTCACAACAACGCCTCTGCGTCGTTCTTATGAATAATAGGATTCCAAGCTGTGAACCATCACAGGTATTTGTTAGTTTTAAATTCAGGTTAGTATATCACTACACAGCTTCTTGTGTTGGTCCTTGGTCATTTCATGTGTCTCTGTAAAGTGAGGCTGTGAGGAGCCATATTCTATGAGGTTTTGCCATCTTTGTTCCCTCCCACATGGTAAATGTTAAACAGGCAGTCATGAGTGGGGATATATAAATAGTCCAAGACAGGGCCAGTGAGATGCTTGAGTGTGTAAACACACTTGCCACTAAGTCTGACAACCTGAGTATGATCGCTGGGACACATATTAGAAGGAAAGAGCCTACTTCTGAAAACTGTGCCTTAACCTTATCACACATGCCCCCAGGCACATTCGCAAGCGCACACATACATGCGCCTATAATCAATACATGTAATTTTAATACTTAAAGAACAGTTTGATGCATATTCATAGCATGTAATTCTCTGCACCCGGTAAAAGAACATAATTGTATACCAGCTCAGGATACACAAGACCTTAGGTTCAACCATCATCGCTAAAACCACCATTAGCTTCATCTATATAGCCTAGCATGAACATTTCCATTTCAATTCATAGTATTGTGTTTTTTAAAAAACAAACAATAACAACAACAACAACAAAAACCTAGGGGCTGAAGGTGAGGATGTAACTCAGTCGCTAGAATTTTTGTCTATCACAGATGAAGCCCTGGGTCCAGTCCTCTGGTACCACATAAAACCAGGCGTGGTGATACCAGAAAGAAGCAGATATTACGAATTCACAATCTTCCTCAGCTACATAGCAAGACTAAAGCCGGACTGGGCTACAGGAGATCCTGACTTTAAAAGAAAAAGGAAAAGGAGGAGGAAGAGGAAGAGGAAGAAGAGGAGGAGGGGGAGGGGAGGAGGAGGAGGAGGAGGAGGAGGAGGAGGAGGAGGAGAACCACACACACAACTATGCACAGTACAAACCTTTTACAAAGAAGGAAACGGACAAAACAAAGGCCTGATCTTACATCAGTTTTCTCTTTCTTCATAGACTCTCAGTCACAGTCATTTGTTGCAAGCTAGTGTAGACTTCAGTAGGTTTTTTTTTTTCCTTTTCCAAAGGAGAATAATACATCCTAGGCAGTTAGCACAGGACTTGCCAAGGCAACTGCCACACCTTCATAGCATTTACCCTGGTAGATATTGCTCCTGGTGCCCTCCCTAAGAGAACTCATGCAACCCTTACAACAATTTTCTAAGAAAAGGAGGCACAGACAGGGTAAGCAATTTTCCCCTAGAGCAGACATCCCAGCAAAAAAGTAACGGGTCCAGGATTCAAACCCAGGTAGTTCAGCTCCAGAGTCTTTGCCTCTAATCACACTTCTGAAGGTGATTAGTGACTCTAACCCTTCCTAATTTCCTCCCTCTTTCTACATGGCCTATGTGCCTCCATGAGGATACTCAGGGCACTATGTGAGAGTTTTCTGGAAAGATACACAGACACACATGCACTCATACACATTCTCTCACAGAAGCATACACAAATACACACACACTCACAACTACACACACACAGCCACACTCACACAGCCATACACACAGACACAGACACACAGACACACAGACACACACACACATACAAAACCATGCAGGGTACCTATAAGAAGCTACTGATACATTCTGGAAACTATGTGTGGTTTGTAACTGACAGAACATGACAGAACATGACCATTTATCCAGACTGTAGTCATAAGATATACGTGGCTCCCCAAACCAGTGACTCCTGAAGGTAGGTTCAGCCTCAGCTCTAAGTCACTAAGAACCACTGCTTAAGACAAGAGTGACAGTGGCCTGGAGGAGAGAGAGGCACACTAAGCGAGCTGGGAGCGTGACGTTATGAAGTTTCCAGGACCCCGATTCTCCCTTGGCAAAACCCTAAAGGATCAAGTTTGCAGCTGTCAGAAGGCAAAGTAGGAAACTCTGCTGTCTGAGATCCAGGAAAGCCGGGTGGAGATGACCCCAGCTCAGTACTGTTTTGGATTAAATTAGCAGCCCTCAAACTGCCAGATCTATTGTCACAGTGAAACACGTTTCCAGTCCTCCAACGGAATGTTTGCTCTCTGGCAGCCAAAAGCATTTGGAGCAGGCGATGGTGATCTCATAAAGCAGGAAATCTGAGCAGTTAGTCAGATGATTAACGTGTTTTTGAGCTGGAAGAGCAGAGTGTCATTTAATGAAAATATCATCGTAGACGCAGGAGTTTCCAAGCTGGGCGACAGCTTAGAAACTCATCCCATCTAAAGTCCTTGCTCTGTTAATATGGAAACCGACTCTTGGTCTGTGTGTTTGGATTTTTTGTTTGTTTTGTTTTGTTTGAGACAGGATCTCTATCTCTATGCATCCCTGCCCTGGAACTTGCTCTATAGACCAGGCTGACCTGGAATTCTCAGGAATCTGCTTGTCTCTGTCCCCAGGGTGCTGGCTGGGGTTACAGGCATGTGCACCCATCATCCCCAGATAAACTGACACTTTTTTTTTTTTTTTTTGGCTTAAGAAAAGTATAATTTTTCCACTCTATCCTCCCTCCCTTGCAAGACCCTGCAGCCTTGGGTCTCCAGTATGGTCCTTAACTCCTCCTGGGTGCCTGGTGACTCCCTTTTCTTTTTAGCTGTTTCTTTCTTTCTGTTTTAAAGACTCACTTTGAGTATTTTACCTGCTTGTGTTTGTGTATCATGTGCATGCCTGGTGCCTAGTAGCCATGAGACCCCCTAGAAGTAGAGTTACAGGTGGTGAAGCGCCACCATGTGGGTGTTGGGAATCGAACCCAGGTCCTCTGCAAGAATAACAAGTGCTCTTAACTGCTGAGCCATCTCTCAGTCCTATGGTGGTTTCTTTCTAAGGGGTGTGTTCTGTTTAATGTTGGGGACAGGGCCTGGGTTCTAACACATACGTAGACCTGGCTCTAGTCCTCAGCTACACCCTCAGCCGGTTTTATTATGTCCCCCCCAGCTTTGGTGTGACTTTCAATTCTAGAATCAAGCAACATTTCAGTGCCTAAAATTCCCCCTTTAGTTGTCTTGTTTGTGCTACACTCTTCTTTCCCATGGTTCAAGAGTGCTTTCAGCTCTAATCTCTGAAGAAAGGGACAGCCAGTCAGTAGATAGGGTTAGACCTTCCTCAAGCTGTATACTCTCCTCAGAGATAGGTCCTACAGGTGGTTGGCAGACCTTTCTCTTATCTAGTCATGCTTATGAGGTTAAATTATTGGACAATCTGCTTGTACTGATTTTCAAATAATAAAACCCAGCCATTAGCTGGGATCTCAGCAAAACAAACAAACAAACAAACAAACAAACAAATTTTGCCTTGCGCATACGCCAAGCTTTCTGGGCTGCCAAAGTCCTCAGGTTGTATGGGTCTATAGCAAGGTTCTGGTTGCAGAGAGTCTCAACTATAGCTTAGTCTTGTGTTCTCTATACCAGGCAGAAAGGATGGGAAAAGAAATAAGCCCCAAACCTGGATGTTTCTCTTAGAAGTCAGGTCAAAATCCCACACACACCTTTAACTCTGCTCTTGGTAAATTCTAGTGGAATTTTTAAGCACTGCCCTAGTATGGCTGAGGTAGAAAATGTCCTAACAATATCATACTTCAAAATGGTCCTGCATAGGCCTCACCCAGCTTGTCTTGTACTCTCTATATAAGCTCACGTCACCATGAGCAAAGGAATTTTCTTTCATCTTTGACATTTTCTCATCTATAAATTGGATTCTCTCTGACCAGAAGTAAAACAAAACAAAACAAAATAAAACATCCCACCCACAAAACACCGGGGCCTCCAGAAAGCTGTAGCTGTCACTCTGAGGTGACTGCAGTAGCAGTAACAGAAGGGAAGCCTTGGGGGGAAACTCAGCAGGAAACCAAGAACTCCTCTTCTGCGAAAAGGGGAACTGAAACAACCTTGCTGAGCCCTGCAGCAATGCTGAGCTCCGCTCCGGAGTTTGCTGTGCAGGGGCTGGCTCCGGCGGAGAGGAGGAGCCAGTGGCTTGAGCCCTCGCCTGGAGGGCCGGGGAATGCTCCCTCGGGTGGCCACAGTCAGCTGACCGAGTGTGCGCGCTCTCTCTCCCTCCTCCCCACCCCCAGCTGTCCCCAGTCCGCCCCCCCTCCCCGTCCCCCGTCTCGTCCCCCTCCCCCGCCTCCCCGCCTGGTTCGCAGAGTCCCAGTCCAGGCTGAAAGGAGTGTTGTGACTTGTAGGGACACCAGACATGCTGGTAGTTTCCAAAGTTCCAGCCTTCACACCTAGGTCTGTGCAGCTGCTTGCTGTATGGCCCTCAGAACTAGGTAAAGGGAGAATGAGCTCTGTTCAGGGCCGCGACTGTATTTACAAAACGTCCTCCGTTAAGCCTCACAAGAACCCTCTGGAGTGTGTACAGCCGGTCTAGGCCTGCAGGACCAAGGCTCTACGTGACTGGGTTGTGGACACCTCAGTGACAGGGCTCTTACTTAGCAGGCATCCGGATTATAAGGCATGAGTTTTTCTCACTAACTCAGCTTCATACCAGGACGGCAAAAAGCCCCCATTCGGAAAAACCCCCACAGGCATCATTGTGTGCTTGGAGGCCATCAATGAGGGCGAATCAAAGCTCCCTGAAACAAAGCCAAAGGACTTTCCAGAAGGGGTGGGAGGTGGCCTTTGGATATAAAGTACACACTTTAAGTCCCCCATATGTTAGTATACATTGGGCCACCTCTTTCCACAAGATCCTCTTTGGGTTTTTTTGTTTGTTTGTTTTGTTGTTGTTGTTGTTGTCTTTGCTGTGGAGGCTGAAGGTGAACACAGACAGGGTCCTGTAAATAAGTGTTCTACCACTGAGTGACACCCAAAGCCCACAAGCTATTTAATGCCACTAACCAAAAGAGGAGATTCCCTTGCCATATCTCTTCTGGAGCCCCTTCCTCTCAGATAACAGGGACAGTCCGGTGTTAGAGACCATTTTTGTCACTCTGGGGCTGGATTTTGAATTACCAACTCGTTCCTGAAGCTTTATAATACTTGCTCTTGGGCCCAAAGTCCCCCAGAGCATATCTAGTCCCCCCTTTGTACCCACATTCACTCATTTTTGGATTGGTTGCCCTCTGTGGTGGAAGGATGCCATCAGAGTGAGGGGCTGGATTCCTATTGGAAGCTCCGCACTGAATATCTCCCCTGGCCAAACCAGGGCAGGACAGCAAGACCCCATCTCAACAACAAAACTTCCTTTCTTGAGTGTTCCTCACATAAAAGGCAGTTTTCTAAGAAGACAAACAAGGCTCTAGCCCCTGGGCGAGAGTTGGTTAAAGGCAGACTGGTGGAGAGCAAGCTCTCATGGACGTCTATGGAAGGTAGCCTTAATCCCCTCTTGATCCCTTTATAGATGAGGACCCTGAAAAGGTGATTCTTACATGTGCTCAGTGGTAGAACAAAAGCCAAGGGCAACGAGGGACAGTGGATGGGATCTAGCTGTAGAAGAAGAGAGAACTTTCTAGATAGAGCAGACAGTATTTATAGGAGCTTAGCATGCAGGGGAGGTGGACAGGGGTTACGTGCAGGCTATTTTGCCTGCTAGGCAAATGTGCACAAGTCTTGAGCTGTGAGCTTCCCAAAGTCTACTCGAAACCTGAAAGAGAAACATTGCTGCCTGCATGGTACCTTAGTGCTGTGCACATGTTAGGCAAACACTCTTGTCACTGAGCTACATCCCCAGGCCAGAACGGAACACTGCAATTAATTCCTGAATTCAAATACTGCAATTTTCAATGTGTGGTGCATGCCTATAACCCCAGTTTTGGGGATGCTGAGGCAGAAGGATTGCTGAGAGTTTGAAGTCAGCCTGATGTACAGTTGAGAGATTTTTATCCAAAAAAAAAAAAAAAAGCTCATTAATCTTGGTGTATGTTGTTTGTATTTATTTGCAATTTTAAAAAATAATACTGTTCAAAACAAAACAAAACAAAACAAAAGGCTGGGCATGGTGGCGCATGCCTATTGTTTAGAAAATTAGGGAAAAAAAGCAAAGCAAAAATCATTTTAAAGGGTTTATATACAAATTCTTATTTAGCAAATAATATGGGTGTGTATTTTAATACATTTGATTAAAAAAGAAAAAAAAAAAAAAAACAAGTAGAACAAACAGAGCGGCGGCCATGGCTCTGGGGTTGGGATGTATTCCTGGGGGCATGGGGAGCTCCCAGCAGAATCAGGGGGAATGTTCTGTTACTGCCTTCCACACAGAAGGGAAGCTTTCCTCAGAGCCAAGATTAGCATAACATGATAGCATTATACAATCCTATTATTCTTTGATTTCTCCATCTCCGACCTGACTCAGCTTTCTAAATCTACTTAAGACCTGGGAGTGTGGGTTTTGCCAAATCTACCCCTGCTCGCTTTGAGACAGAGTCCCACTCTGCAGCCGAGGCAGACTAGACTTATAGCAATCCTCCTGCCTTAGCCTCCCAAATGCTGAGACCACCCGGCCTGAGCCAAACCCAGCTTTGCTAAATCCTTTCTTATTACGTCCAATAAAGTTGTAGTCTAGGGAAGGACTGGAGCCCACGTGATCCAGATAGACATTCTGCTACTTGCCTCTTGACTTTGCACAAACGACCTATCTTTTCTGAACTTAAAAAAAAAAAAAAAAGACATAACATGTCCCTCACAGAGTTAGGGGAGGTAAACTGTAACATATAGCCCCTGCCACAGACTAAGCATTTAGAAATAAGCTGTAAGCCATTGTCAGATACACGCAGCTCCTCTTGTCCCTCATTGAGTTGTCTGTCTGCAGAACGGAGCGGAGGGTAGGGTGAATACTTTTCATCAATTTTCTGAAATAAAAATTGTTCCCACTTCACAAATGAGGAAACTAAGGCTCAAAGATCAGATAAATGCTCAGTGATAGACAACTCCTAAAAGATCTAAGACTGTCTTTCCTCCTACAGCTTCTGTCCCTTTGGGTCCCCACCATCAGTCATGGCCGGAAAGGGACTTGGTAACCAATGGCACCTGGAGCCCTCTCCTCTGGCCCGCTGGCCTCCATCTACCTTTCCTCCCACCCCTCCCGACATCCCTACTCCACCCCCACCCCCTATTACAGCCTCTGCATTTTCCTTGTTAAAGAACTTGCCGGGAGACTCACAGGGAGGGAACGCCTGTCTGGGATGCCTTCCAGAGAGCCTCCCTTCTAAGGGCGCAGATAAGTAGGTCACATCAGGATGCTGGGGGTGGGAGGGTAGGCTGCGACGGGGAGGAGGCAAAAATACTTCAGGTCACATGGAAAATGGGAGACAGAGTAACCGGGTGTCTTCCTCCTTCCTGCTGTCTCAGTCTCCCAGGGGCAGCTGCCCGTAGGCCACCACGGCCTACAGCAAAGTGTTTCCTGTCCTGGTGACCTGGGAGGTCACCAGCAAGGCTGAGCTCAAGTGTGCTGGCCCCGAAAGCTTGTGCTCTCCTACCCCGCCCAGCCCCTCACACGGCCCAGCTCCATCTTTCCCCTTGATGGAGAAGAGAAAGCCCAGGATTGTAGAAGGACTATCCCACCTTGCTGCCCTGGGAGAGGCTCTGGCCCGATCGCCTGGAGCAGCATCCTGTCTTGTCCAGATCTGTGTCCCGCGCGCGGGGTTACAAAGACTACTATGGCAGTGCAGTCAAGTCACAAGCCTTTGCAAGCGTTTTCTCACCAGCTCTCCTGCCAGCGGACTACAACCAGAGCACTGGAGGGTCCCACAGCTGGGCAGATGGCTGTGGGGAACCCAGGCAGAGGAGGCTAAGCAGAGCAGCAAGACCGCACCCCCCCATATCCTGCCCACCTCTGTACAACTCTCCTAACTCCCCTGTCCCCTATAGTAGGTCCTTTTTCCTAGCTGAGCCCCGCTGGAGTTAAAAGAAAATGCAGCTGTTGGGGAGGTCCCAGCTGTGGAGGGCAGCTGTATGCCGACCAGGACTGAAAATGACAGTGACCATGCAACAGTGACCCAAGTTCACATTTATGGCTTAACACAAGGGACGAGAACAAAAAAACAAAAACCTGACCTTCAGCAGTCTGGCATCCAACTCTACAGGGGACCAGTGTCTTCTCTCCTGTGTCTAGCCTAGGGGTTTCCCCTGTCTAGCCTTGGCTACATTTGAGAGGGGTGTAGCGCCCTCCTACCTGGCTCCCTGTTTTTGTGATATAGCTCTCCTGACCACTCAGGGATAGGAAGCCCTCTGCTCCTCTGCTCTGGAGAAGAGAGGAACATCCCCCATCCCTTGAGTGTCTGTTCCCACATGCCCTGTGGGTGGGGAGGTCCATTCCTGCTTTCACGCTTGCAGAGCAACTGAGAGGCAGCTCTGGGTGTCAAGAGAGAGAGACATCCGTCTACACCTGGGTCTTTCATTATACTTAATCTCCCCAGTGGGGCAGACTTGTCAAACACACCTCATTCCCAGGCTGGAGGAATCCCAGCTATCTCTCATCAGAGTGGGTGTAAATCCCCACAGGTATGCGGCAGGCAGGTAAGTTCCCTGCCAGGATGGGGGTGCCTTGTGCTAAAACAAAAACGTTCAGACTTGTAAAATGTATGTCTTTTTGTGTTCTCCAATTCCCTAGCATCTGCTGCTGCGCAGGTCCTGGACTGGACCACTCTCTGTCTGTTGCTAAGTGAGGTTGCTTCATCCAGGGCCAGAGCAGGCTCACTTCAGCCTAGGAGAGAGGCCAATCTTGAAGATCCCGTATCCCCCCCCCCCCAGTCAATTAGTCATGCACTTAAGCAGAGAGCTTTTGAAACCTCACTGTGCCTCAGAGTCACCAGAGGGATGTTAAAACAGTGTCACCACTTTGTCACTGGGTTCTGAAGACTTCCACTAATACATGAAGTTCTGGCTTCAGATCCTGTACATGGTTTTCTCTCTCTCTCTCTCTCTGTGTGTGTGTGTGTGTGTGTGTGTGTGTGTGTGTGTATGTGTGTGTGTGAATGCTAAACATTTATCTTCTCACTTAAAGGGCACACTTTCTATGGTGTCTTTATTCGTTCAGATCACAAGCACCAACCCCATTACACTTTTGTGTATTGTTTCCTTTTGAAAGAGGGTCTCAAGTATGCTGACTGGCCTCAAACCCGCTCTATGGCAAGGCTGGTCTTAAACTCCCGACCCTCCTGCTTGCCAAGTGCTGGGATGTCAGGTGTGTACCACCTCAGCTGCCTTCATTTTGGTCTTGCATGTGTAGGTTGCTTACTGAGAGAGAGTCTTGCTATTCTATACCCCAGGCTGGTCTTGAACTCTTCATTCTCCTATTAAGTAAAACATGGGTCCCTTGGACATAATCATGACAACACTGTAGTAGCTGATGTGGTAACCAACACAGTGCTTATTAACTAATGGCTGGGTAGGATGAGCAGAAGGGAGATGCTGAATAAAGCGATGACCGACATTCCAGGTAGCACAGTGGAAGTTTCATTATGCTTCTCAGAAAGGGGCACAATCAAAACCCTATGGATTGTTAACTTCTGAGAGATTCCATTTCATATTTTCAGTTCATGATTGATCTTGGGTCATGGAAGCCTTGGGAAAGCAAAAATCTCCATTAGGAGGTTCAAAGCCTAGAACACATTCCCAGGGTATCTGGTTCCACATTTCCTCTTCCTCCTCCTCCTCCTCCTCCTCCTCCCCCTCCTCCTCCTCCTCCCCCTCCTCCTCCTCCTCTGCTTTTGTACATCGTGGTGCGGAGCCTAGTGCGCACCACGATGTACAACGTCCACAAGCAGTTCCTCCTCCTCCTCCTCCTTCTCTTTCTTCCTCCTTTCCCTCCTCTTCCTCTCTCCCTCCCTCTCTCCCTCTCTCCCTCCTTCCCTCTTCCTCTCTCTGCTTGTGGACGTTGTACATCGTGGTGCGGAGCCTAGTGCGCACCACGATGTACAACGTCCACAAGCAGTCTGCTCCCCCTTCTCCCCCTCCTCCCCCTTCTCCTCCTCCTCCTTCTCTTTCTTCCTCCTCTTCCTCCTTCTTCTGGTTAGTTTGCCTGAGACAGGGTCTTACTCCATAGTCCTGGCTGGCCCTGAGTTTAGCAGAGATCTGCCTACCTCTGCTTCCTAAGTGTTGTATTAAAGGAGTGTGGCACTATGTCTGGCACCTGGTTTGACATTTCTAACTATCTTTGCACGAAAGGCTAATGCTGTCCAGGGACCATGGGTAGCAAAAGAAAACTTAGGCTTGAGTCCCAGCCTGCCACTTTGCAGCTCCTAGTGCAGCTCCTAGAGCTTGCTGATCTTCAGTTCCTTAGCCATGGGGTAAAATCACCTGAGAGGAGGAAACCTAAATAGAGAAAATGCCTCCATAAGATCGAGCAAGCCTATAGTATGTATATATATCTTCTTCATTAGCAATTGATGTAGGAGGACCCAACCTATTGTGGATAGTGCTACCCCTGGGTTGGTGGTCCTGGGTTCTGTAAGAAAGCAGGCTGAGCAAGTCATGAGGATCAAGCCAGTAAGCAGCACCCCTCATGGCTCCTGCATCAGCGCCTGCCTCCAGGTTCCATTCTTGTTTGAGTTCTTGCCCTGTCTTTGATGATGAACTTCAATGTGGAAGTATAAGTGAAATAAACCCTTCCTTCTCCTAATTGCTTTTGGTCACAGTGTTTCATCCTAGCAATAGAAACCATAATTAAGACAGAGCATTAGACTGCACGTGGATTTAAAAGACATTTTCATTGTCCATGGCAAATAGAGTATCCAGCCTGCCACGTGGCTCAGATACAGATCATACATTTCACATACACAAAGCCCTGTGTTCAGATACATTTCACGTACACAAAGCCCTGCATTCAACCCAAGCACCACAAAAAAAGAGTAAACAAGTCACCAAGACGCTGTTAATCACATTGGTTTGTCTCCTGCACATCAGATACCGTGCCCAGTGCTGTGGCTGATCGGAGACAGATCATATGTGAGACCTCTAAAGCCCAGTTAAGCTTCCTGCCTCTTAGTCAGGTATGATGGCAACAAGCCTACAATACTCAAAGGCCTAGTTGGTAGGATGGCATGTTTGAAACCCTCTGAGATAGACAGCAAGACTCTATATCAAAACACCAAAGAGAAGACAGGAAACCATATTCCTGGAAGGAATGTAGAAAGAATAAAAACCACTTATGTCCTTCCCAACCTAACCCACTCCCCTTGTTCAGATTCCTACATGAAACCCAGAGTAGCACTTAGCCAGGACACCAAATTGGGTCTTCAAAGATTGTTTCCAACCAGGTTTTTTGTTTGTTTGTTTATTTGTTTGTTTCAATTATAGCCAGGTAGTGGTGGTGAAAGCCTTTGGTCCCAGCACTTAGGAGGCAGAAGCAGGTAGATCACTGAGATCAAGGCCAGACTGGTCTACAGAGGGAGTTCAGGACAGCCAGAACAGAGAAGCTGTTTTCTGAAAAACAAAACAAAATAATATGTGAATGTGTGCTTGCATGTGAATGTGTGTGCACATGAGTGTGGGTGCCCAAGGAAACATGGGATCCCCCACAGTCAGGTTTCCAGGTGTTTGTGAGCTGTCCCATGTTGTTGCTGGGAGCCAGAACCTGGATCCGCTGCAAAATCTGTACATGCTCTCAGGTCATTTCTCCTGCTCCTCAACCAACGTTAAAATAATATTTTCATGCACCTCACCTCACTCATGCACAGCCTACAGCTCTCCACAGAGTGCTGGCACTCACTCGACCATGGTATGTTCCTTGTTCTTCTTCCTCTAGCTTTGGCTCACAGTTCTGACTCTATTCAAAGTCATGTTCATTCTTCAAAGCTCACACAATAAAGGCTGCCTTTTGTAACAATCCATCTCGAATGTTTTTATGTCAGGAGAGATCTAATCTTGTCTGCCTATCTCTTTATGTTGGGTCTTCAAGGATAATCATGATTTATCCATTCATCTATCGGTCATCCCCACAAGTGACTTTTCTTTAGGTGACAGTAAAACGCTGTACTGCTGTATTAGAAGTGCCAAGTACAAGTTTGAAGGTGCCAACCACTCATGGCTTATTCCTCCAGTATGATGTGGCCCCTCGGTAGTTGTGATATAGAAGAAACTCAGTGGTTTGCAGACTTGTGTTGCATACTAAATAAAGTCTATTCATTGAGACTACTCCTATGCGTGTGTGTGTGTGTGTGTGTGTGTGTGTATAAAACAAGAGTTGCCTGCTACAGAGTTGGGCTTAGTTAGTAAAATGTTTGCCACACAAGCCACAGGATCTGACTCCAGTTCTTAGAACCCTTATAAGAAAGGCTGAGGGCAGCAGTGCATGATTGTAATCCTAGTAATAGAGAGGCAGGGACAGGAGAAACCCTAAGACTTGCTAGAGAGCCAGTCTAGACAAAGAGGTATGCTCTGGGCTCAGTGGGAAATCCAAAAATAAGGTAGAAGGTCTCAAAGGAGGTTCATCAATTAAAAGCACTTGCCGCTCTTCAAGGGACCTGAATTCAGTTCCCAGCACCCCTGTGAGGCACCTTCAGCTCCAGAGGATCTGATAACCCTGACCTCTGTGGGCATTTGCACACTCATGTACAAGCCCACAAATAGACAGACAGACATAGCTACACACACATATAATTTAAAATAAAAATTAAAAAGTATAATAGAAACTGAAGAAGATATCCAGCATCATCCTCTGGCCTCGACATATATGTACACTAAAAGAAACACACACACATACACACATACACACACACACATACACACACACACATACACACACACACATACACACACACATACATACACACACATACACACACATACATACACACACATACACACATACACACATATACACACATAC
>NC_034591.1:135652067-135656893 GCF_900095145.1 Mus pahari | reverse complement strand
TATTTTAAAATCTTCTTACGTATGCCAAAAAAAAAAAAAAAAAAAAAAAAAAGAAAGAAAGAAAGAAAGAAAGAAAGAAAGAAAGAAAAGAAGAGAGTGAGTCACACATAAACCCACAGCCCCACAGTCTAGAAAGAGCGGGTGAGCACGTTAGTGTGCTTCTGGCCAATGCTAAGACGAGCATATTTATTCTTCATGATTTCTGAAGGCATTCAAGGTTAAATGTTTATCCAGTTCTATGTCCTTTTTTTCTTAATGTACAATTCACTCTTTGGTATTTGTGATGGGTAATCTTGGTTGTTAACTTGACATATGTAGGAAGGGGAAGCATCAACTGAGAGTTGCCTCCATCAGTTGGCCTGTGGGCATGCATGCCTGTGATTCCTCTCCTCCTCCTCCTCCTCCTCTTCCTCTTCCTCCTCCTCTTCCTCCTCTTCCTCCTCCTCCTCTTCCTCCTCCTCCTCTTCCTCCTCCTCCTTCTCTTATTCCTCCTCCTTTTCTTCCTCCTCTTTCTTTTTTTTAGAATTACATAGTTATTTTATGTGTATGAGTGCACTGTGTCACTCTCTTCAGACACACCAGATCCCATTACAGATGGTTGTGGCCACAATGTGGGTGTTGGGGCTTGAACTGAGGACCTCCAGAAGAAAAGTCAGTGCTCTTAACCACTGAGCCATCTCTCCAGCCCCCATGGGGCCTCTTCTTGACTGTTGATTGATGTAGGGGGACTCAGTCCACTACGGTCTTGGGTTGGAGAAGAAAGGTAACTGAATGAGAGTCTGGAAGCAAGCCAGGAAGCCTGGTTCTTCTGTGGTTTCTGCTTCAAGCTCCTGTCTTGAGTCCCTGCTTTGGCCTTCCTCAACCACAGACTGTAGGCAATACGCTGAAAGCCTTCCCTTCCCAAGGTCCTTCTGTTCATGGTGTTTAATCACAGCAACAGAAACCAAACTAGAACAGTTTTCATTTGAATATTCTTCAAAAATGTTTTTAAAATATCTACTCATAGTTGCAACAGTCTGCATTTAACCATTTATTTATTTATTTATCCCTGAAATCTCAATCAACATCCCTGCATATCTGAGTAATTGTTATAGTCTTAGACTGAACCTAGAAACCCCCCTCTCTCTTGAGGCAGGATATCTCTGTGTAACCCTGGCTATCCTGGAACTTGCTCTTATAGACCAGGCTGCCCTTGAACTCTGAGATCTGCCTCCCCTGCTTGCCAAGTGCTGGGATCAAAGGTGTGCACCACCACCATCCAGCATGTTAGTTACAGTCTCTTAATGCATATTCCCAACTTGTTTCTGGTGCTCCCGCTTAAAAAGAGAGGAGACTCTAGTTTTTGGTTCTGCATATAAGAAGCTTGAAAGACACCACTCTGCCGGGACAAGCAATGGTTATATGGCTGGGGAGTCTACATCTCTTCTTGGCTCTGGAAGAGAGGTGGGCAACCAGGGAAAGCAAACCCCTCAAGCTGGAGGGGCAGGCGGATGGACGCGGGGCATCATGGTCAAGCAGAGCAGACTCTGGGGTAGAGTGGGGGGGGGGGAGCAGGGAGGGGTGGGAGTCGCCTGCCGCAGGTGAAGCACTGGAGGCAAATGGATGTGTCTGGGAGTCACAATGCCAGGAGCCCACTATAGGTGAGGAAAGTGCTTTGTGTGTTTTACCTCTAGGAGCCCTACTAAGTGCTCAGAGTAAATGCTGTAGAAAAACCCTCTCCTGCAAAGATAATGGGAACAAAACCATCTTGAAATAACAGACGATTTACTTCTTTAAATATGGTCTGCTCTCAAGAGACCTTATTAACCACAGCCCAAGCTTATTATCACAGCCTAGCTGACCCGAGGAAAGAAAGTTCCCACTGTAGTGCACGCTGGCCATTTTGTCCCATATCAGAAGTCGGGGATGGGAGGGTTGATAAGCATTTCTAAAGATCACAGAGGCTCAGGAAGGCCCATCATGGAGGACCATCGAACCCCCTAATGCCTACCATACCTTACCACAACAATAACTGTCTATTTACAACATTCTTTTTGCCCGATACGTCATATCTACATATCAAGAGTTTATAAAGGCACAGTTTAAAGAGATTGAACAAGACACCAGAATCAGACATGACAGGGGTGTTAAACTTATTCGACCAAGAATTCATCTGAAATGTGCTAAGGACTCTCAAGCAGACAGAGAGCAAAGACTGTGTGACAGTAAAGCCGAGAGGAAGAAATCCAAGAAGGGGCTGGGGCGTGGCTCAGTGATAAAGTGTTAGCCTAGCAGGTTCAAGGCCTCGGGTTTCATCCCCAGCACCAAAAAGGAAATGAAAGATATAAGCTTGGAATACCTGGAGATAATGTCTTATTACATGAGAAAAATAATACCAATCTATCAAGATTGTATACAATAAAATTTTACGGCATGCACACAGACATACACACTTTTTAAAAAATGAGGGGACAAGAAAAATCAAGAAGAAATGCTAGAGATGCCAAGCCCAGGAACGGAAACACAGACGGTCATTGCCAGGCTTGTGTGTGGGTGACATGGCGAGGAAAGCAGTTCTGAGCTCGAGGATGTATCTTTAGAAATGCTCCAAACTGAAAGCAAAGAACAGAAACAGCCAGCCAGAAGAGTCAAAGGCTGTGTGGCAACTGCAGCAGGTGTAGACGAGCATCCGAGGAAGAAGGAAGGGACAGAAGACACAGTCAAGTCAAAGCTGACTGAATAATCCCTCAAGCGGACCTCCAATGCTATCAAGTCATAGACCCAGGAAGCAGAGAACTCTAGGCAGGAGGAGAAAAGGTTTCAGAAAATTAAAGATGAATGGCCCCAAAAGAAAACAGTACAGTGAAATATTTAAAGTACTCAGAAGGGCAGAGGTGGCTCAATGGGTAAAGGCTCTTGGTACCAAGGCTGATGACCTGAGTTTGATCCCTGAGACCCACAAAATGGAAGAGAAGTGACTCCTGAAAGCTGTCCTTTGCTCTCCATGTTTGTACTACTGCACTACAGCACATAGGTGAACCTGCTGAGATGAGAGCGTAAGACCATCAAGACGGCTCAGTAGGTAAAGGCACTGGCTGGCCTCAAAAGCTCGGCCACCAGAATTCAATTCCTGTGCCCCAGGTAAAGACAAAGGAGAAACCCAATTCCACAGAGCTGTCCCGAGTCCTGCACAAACACAACACGGTACGAACGCTCCTGTGCACACATCATGTATGCACACACATACAATAATAAATAAACTTTGAAGGTAATGAAGGCTTCAGAAATAACCAGCAGACTACAACACACACATTAGTATAAACGAGCTTGACACCAACACTGAAGCAGATAGTGAATTACAATACGAATAAAGTTTCAAATGGTTGAGAAACATAAGATATGATGTCATATTCTCATTTACTGAATGACATATGAAAAAATTAGAAGTGTAGAGGAATAAACTATTCAAGAAAAAAAAATAAGCTAATCACATTATCAAAATATGTGTGTCCCTAGAAACAAGTGGACTATCAATAACGACCACAACCTGTTGAAGGAATTAGATAGAATTAGAGTGAAAAAACCAGGCAGCCACGGAACCTGGGCTAGCAAGCTCCTGAGTACCGTAGGAGGCCATGCTGCTGTGGGAAAGGCTTGCCTGGTTGAGAGTGCCACCAAGATCAAGTGGCCCAGGAGACAATGCATGAGGAGGGAATGTTAAGAAAGGCGGTTTCAAGAGACCCAGGAAACAGCCCACGGGGAGAGAAGGTCAACAGACACAAGAAGTCTAAGTTCAGTGAAGAAAGCAGACACCTGGACATGGACCTAGAGGACCGCCACGGAGAAGTGAGGGAGAGGTTAAAAATAAAATAAACACATTGTTCTAGAGTCCTGAGGAAGCGCAGAGTCAAGGCCTGAAACAGAAGGCTCTAGGCAACCAGCCATCAATATCAGCTGCTTAAGGCAGAGGTCTTCTCCCACCGACCACACCATCTAAAGATGATACAGGATGGCTCTGGAGAGAAGGCTCTATGGTTAAGAGCACTTGCTGCTTTTGCAGAAGGCTGAGGTTCAGTTCCCAGCACCGGCATGGCAGCTCACAGCCACCTGTCTGTAACTCTAGTTCCAGGGGACCTAATACCCTTTTCTAAACCCTGGACTTCAGGCAGGGCATGCACATGGTATACATACATGTAGGCAAAACATTCATACACATAAAATAAAGAAATAAACCTTAAAAAAAAAAAAAAGATTACACAGGATGACCTGAATTTTAAGTCCACCAAACGTGAGTATCGAAACTGTAAGTAGGAATTCGACTTTAGTCAGTGTCTACAATCCAATGTACAGGAAGCAGAATTTTTGGAAAGCGAGATGAACGAGGGAGAACATTCTGCAAATATGCAAATGACAGTAGAGCCGAGATGTGTGACTTGTTAGAGCAGAATTAAAGGACTATGCCAGCAAAGGAACAGCATTAGCAGCCTGCAGAAACGCCTTCCAGAACACAGGGGCTGTGCTGGAGGTGCGAGGCAGCTGGTAGACTAGCATGCACAAAACCCCAGGTTTCCCCTCCCCCATCACAGAAAAGTGGGCGTGGCGGTGCTCACCTGTAGTTCTACCCCTCAAGTAGAGGGGGAGGAGTAGAAGGTCAAGGTCATTCTCAGCTACATAGTGAACTCTAGACTAACTTAAAATACATGAGACCTTGTCTAAACAAAACAAAACAAAACAAGGGCTGGAGAGATGGCTCAGCTGTTAAGAGCGCTGACTGCTCTTCCAGAGGTCCTGAGTTCCATTCCCAGCAACCACATAGTGGCTCACAACCATCTGTAATGGGATCCGAT
>NC_034591.1:135636269-135651847 GCF_900095145.1 Mus pahari | reverse complement strand
AAAAAAAAAAAAAAAGAAAAGAAAAGAAAAGAAAAAAAAAGAAAAAGAAAAAGAAAAGAAAAAACAACCCCCCCCCAAAAAAAAAGAAAGAGAGAGAGAGAAAGAAAGAAAAACCGACCAACCTACCGAGCACAGTGGGTAAGTTAAAGAGAATATGTAATACTGGAAGCAAGAAAGCACTGCACATTCTCAGCTTCACAGCAACACCATGGACAGGATAATCTTTTGATGAAAGAATTCATAGCAGCTACAAGTCAAGACGATGATTACCAGTCAATTACTAAAAAGTCAAGGAAGCTGGTTACAGAGCAATAAACCGTCCTGTGTGTTCCACATAGTATCAGCAGAAACCAAATTTGAATCAGCTGATGAGTGTGCGTAGAAATATCTTCTTATTGCTGAACTGGAGACAGTTACCTCCTGAAGAATATACTGGATTTTACTTCTGAATGCCATAATTTTTGTGATCTCTTTGAAGACTGAGTACAGAAGTTTAATAAAGAGTTTACTATAAGAAGGGGTGGAGTCAAGGGGTACTACTCACTGAGGGCTAACATAGGCTACTCACTGAGGGCTAGCATAGGCTCACTTGGCCAGCATAGGCAAGGCCCAAGACGAAGATGCTGTCTCAGATCTCAGATACACAAAACTGAGGAAGGTTGTTGCAGAAGACTTGACTTCAAACAATATGAAAAGTTATTTAGAAGAAAAAGAAAAGAAAAGAAGCCAAAAGCTCACATCTATTGAAAGAGAGTAGAGGGCTGGAGGGCTCAGATCTACGGTACTTGTGAGATCTTTGGTTTGATGTCAGCATCAAAGAAAATAAATATATAAACAAGTGTAACAACTCCAAAGAAATAAAAGAAGATAAAAAAAAGAAAACTTCATTTTTGTTATCTTTCAAAAAACTTGGGGTGTGGGGCAGGCATGAGACAGAGTTTCTCTGTATAGCCCTGGCTGTCCTGGAACTCACTCTGTAGACCAGGCTGGCCTCAAAGTCAGAGATCCTCCTGCCTCTAACTCCCGAGTGCTGGGATTAAAGGTGTGGGCTGTCACGGCCTGACCTCATTTTTTTAAAATCATTTTTAATAGCAATAGTCTAAATGCATCAGTGAAAAGACAAAGAGGGGGCTAAGGAAGCAGCTTAGTCAGGAAAGCACTCGTGTGTAAAGATGGAGACTTAGGCTTAATTTCCAGAATCTACTTTAAAAGCTGAAGGCAGATGGCCTGAGAAATGACCCCTACTATGCCACCAGGCCCAGTGAGGAGAATGACCCCTCATATACATCAAAGTATGTGAAGCAAAACTCACAGAAATGCAAAGGGAAGTGGATGGTGCCCATATTATAGGGGGGCCTGGAGAGTCCTTGTTCAGAAATGGGCATATTCAGCAGGGAGCTTGAAATGGGTCGGGGGAGTTAACCCCCCACCAGCAGCAGATGGACAGGACTGACATCTACAGATGACTACTTTATCACAACAGCAGGATCACATTCTCTGCTCAGGGTCCCGTGGAGAACTCACCAAGATGGTCATATTCTGAGCTATAATGTACATCTTTATAATTATTTGAATATAGAAATCATGGGTCAGAGCCAGGCTTGGTGGCGCACACCTTTAATCCCAGCACTCGGGAGACAGAGGCAGGCAGATTTCTGAGTTCAAGGTCAGCCTGATCTACAAAGTGAGTTCCAGGACAGCCAGGGCTATACAGAGAAACCCTGTCTCGAAAAATAAAACAAAAAAACAAAAAAACAAAAAAAGAAATCATGGGTCAGGCACAGTGGCACACGTCTTTATTCTCAGCACTGGGGAGGCAAAGGCAGGTGGAGCTTTGTGAGTTTGAGGCCAACCTGGTCTATGGAGTGAGTTCTAGGACCGACAGGTCTATGTAGAGAGACTGTATCATAAAACAAAAACAAAAACAAACAAAATCAAAAAACAAAAACAGAAATCATGTGATGCCCATTACTAGACAAAAGTGAAAACAGACCGGAAATCAGTTACAGAACTTCCAGGAAAGTCCACAAATTGGAGATTAAACAGCACACTTTTGGGAATGTATTCAAAAATGAAGAAATTCTAAGAGATTTAAAGTATTTTGAACTAAACGAAATAAGACAAAATTTATCACAGTTTGTGGGATGGAGCAAAGTCAGTGTGCAGAGGGAAAAATTAGAAGACTAAATGTGGATACTAGAAAAGAAGAAACATCTAGAACCAGTAATCTACACTTCTAAATTAAGAAAGAAAACAAAGAACAAGTGATCCTCAATAACAAATTCCCTTAAGCCTAGGCTGTGGGAAGCTAAGACAGGAAGAGAGAAAGTTCAAGGTAATCTTGTACACAGTATGCCCTGTGGAACACAAGCAAGCACACACACACACACTCACGCACACACACACTCACACACACACTCACACACACACACTCTCACACACACACACACACACTCACACACATATACACGCACTCACGCACAAATGTGTACATACACTAAAACAAAACATTCACTAACCAGGAAGATCAGGAGTTCAAGCCTTAGATACACAGTGAGACTGATGACAGTCTGAGCTATATAAAACCTGTCTTAACAAAACAAAGCACAAAAAGCAAACAACAGACTCCCCAATTAAAGAGAAAATAAGAGCAATTAAATGAATGTAAGCTGAAAAAAGAATAATTAAAAAGTATAGAGGAGCCGGGCATGGTGGCACACGCTTCTAATCCCAGCACTCGGGAGGCAGAGGCAGGCAGATTTCTGAGTTCAAGGCCAGCCTGGTCTACAGAGTGAGTTCCAGGACAGCCATGGCTACACAGAGAAACCGTGTCTCAAAAAACCAAAACCAAAACCAAAACAAAACAAAACAAAAAAAGTATAGAGTAGAAGTCAACAAGGCAGACATCTCTGTCTCTCTCTGTCTCTGTGTGTGTGTGTGTGTGTGTGTGTGTGTGTGTGGTCAGAGGGCCCCCTTGGCTTTGGATTTTCACCTTTTACCTTCTTTGAAGCTGGATCTCGGTTGTCTGTCACTGCACATGGGGCTAGCTGACCCATGGACTTCTGGGGATGAGTTTGTTTCTGTCTCTCATCCCACCAGAGCAGATGCTACCATGACTAGCTTTCAGTGGAGTCTAGGGATTTGAACTCAGGTCCTCATGCCTGCACGGCAAGCTCTTTACCCATGAAGCCATTCCTCCTGCTCAGTTTTCCCCTCTCCCTGGTGCTAACCACTGAGCTAGCTTTACAGCCTTTGCTTTGTTTTTCAGGCAGGGCGTGTCTCTTGTCCCAGACTGACCTCAGTTATTTGCTACTATGTCCAGCTGATGGAAATCAAAGTCGACACAGGAAGATGGCTTCATTGTTGTAAAGATGTCAGATCTTCTCATTTTGCTCTACAGATTCACTACAATCCCAATCAAAATAAATGTCTGGCTATCAGCAATATGGCTATAGTGTATACTGCAGAGGCAAACACCTAAGTCTAAACCAGCTAATTATACAATGTTGGAAGAAAACAAGAGGGAGACATATATCAAGGAAACTCAAGAGTCACTATAAGTCTATAGAGAGGGAGACAATATGCTATTGGGAAAAGAACAGATCAGTGGGGCAGTATGGAGCCCACAAATAAATATACACAAATGTAGTCAATTGTGTTTGGAAAGAGGAAGGAAGCCAGTGTGTGTGTGTGTGTGTGTGTGTGTGTGTGTGTGTTGTGGAAAGGGAGATACAGAGAGCAATGGGAGTTAATATGATCAAAACATATTGTATACATGTAGTAATCTCACAGTGAAACTCACTATTTTATATAATTAGTGTGTGCTGATGAAAATATCTTAAAAGTAAATGAACTGTTAGTTATGATGGTCCATGCCTGTCCTCCCAGGGCACAGGAAGCCTATACAGAAGGACTGCCGAAGTATAAGGCCAGCCTGGCTGAGGTGGGGTAGAAAGGAAACAGCTGGGGAGGGGATGGGAAAGAACAGAATAAAGGACAAGGAAAGAAAAAGAAAAGGAAACCAGTCCTGAACAGAGCTAGGGTAGAACTTCAAGATGGCTCAGCGGGGAAAGTACTTGCCTCTCAAGCACAAAGACCTGAGTTCGACCCCCAGAACTCACTTCAACAACAACCACAACAAACCTTATCATGGTGACGTGTGCTTAGAGTCCCAGCATTGAGGAGATGGAAACAGGCATGTCCCAGAGGCTCACTGGCCGGCCAGCCTAGCCAATAAGAGACCCTGTTCCAAAGGACAAGTGAGCAGCACTAGAGGAATGACATCACAGATTGTCCTCTGCCCTCTCTGCACACTCACATACGTGTGCACACGCAACCACATACATATATGAACTCCTCCAGATATATACACAAACAAATAAGCTGTCAAGACATGGAGAAATCGTAGGGAAGCCAAAATGAAAAGTCTAATTTGTTTAATATCAATGATATGATGGTACTAGAAGAGGTAAAACTGGAAAAGAGACGTGACTGGTGATTGTCAGGACCTGGGAAATGGGTTGGTGGGGGAAGTAACTGGTACTGTAGGGGTGGAAACGGGTCACTGGATTTGTGCTGACTCATAGTGCACACTTTGAGGGATGGACGGTAGGTTCTAGTTGGGGAGTGTGCTACACATGTGTAAGGGCAGGGATTTTACCGGAGTTCCCTGTTCCTTCACAAGTGTGCTATGAACCTAAACCTGCTCTAAATGCATTCCAAAAGTAGAGAGGATGCAGTAGAGAGGCAGTGTGTGCTGAGCCTGTGGAAGGCCCTGGGTGTCCACAGTGGCACTGAACTCACATCTTCCACAAGAGCAGGAAGCTGACCCATCTCTCCAGCTCGGGTCAAGTATGTACTAGTTTGGGAGCTTGCGTTTAGTCTAAAGATCATGTTTTGGTATCAAACATTCTTGATCTTGAAAGTCCTTTTCTGAGGGCTAGAAAGATGGCTCAGTAGTTCAGAGCCCTTGTTGCTCTTGCAGAGAGGATCTGGGTTCAATCCCCATCAGTTCCCAGCACCCACGCGGTGGTTCATGACCATCAGTAATTCCAGTTCCTAAAAATCCAACACTGTCCTCTGATGTCCACAGGCACCAGGCATGCATGTGGTGCAGATACATATACAGGCAAAATACTTACAAACACAAAGATAAATCTAAAAAGGATTTTTTAGAAAATTATTTTCTGCCGTCTAATTGTCTGACTCTTGGAAAAGTTAACAGGCAACTTACAGCTGATGCTACTCTGCCTGATTGGCTCTCTGCCCTTGCTAGAACCTTCCATTTCCTCTAGTGCCTTCCAAGCCTGTAACATCAAGAGCAAGACCTGTCTGCCTCTCCCTAGTACCTGGTTGCCTACCTCATGTTGCCGTTGCCTGGATGAGACACTGTCCATCCCACACAAGAGAGCCTTATAGAGTCAGGTCTCAGAAAAGTTTAGGTTTTTCCAACCTATGAAAATAGAGAGTTGGCCACCTGCCTCTCTCACTCTCTAACACCCCAGCCTTGTATTTTTCTTGTCTCTAAGAGGACAGCCAGTCGGGCAGCTCTCATGTAGCAGTCACTGTCCCAGGGTTTGGGGAAAACGCTGCACAGAATATGAAATCATTTTCTGATAATACAGATCTTATTAGCTCTTTGACTAGAGGAAGCAGAGGCTGAGAGAAATCGAAACAATCCACTTTTCACACGTCTAATGACATGTGAGGAACCAGCCCGGGGTAACAAAATGGGACTAAAGAGCAAAGGCCAGTGGTGCGTTCAGAGAAGGGGGTGAGGAAGAGAGAGAGTAGAGGTGGGGGTGCCTATCAATGCTGCCTTCACAATCGCTCCCAAGATCCCCCTCCCTTCTCTTGGCTCCCCACAGAATTTACTTGAAGGCGGATGGTTTCTCCGTCTGACTCCATCTTGCTGCCCTGGGGCCGCTTGCCACCCTCTGAGCGAGTTTGCCTCGGTTTTTCAGCTGGGCAGTCATGGCTCTTCTGAGGTGGGAGACAGCACTGCTGCAAGACAGACCAGCCATTCATCCGAGGATGCGGGATGCTTGGCTTGGCCTCAGCCCCTGGGGGGAGGCACACATGTGTGCAAGTGTCTGCCCTGCATGTGGCATATTCAGAGGTGGCCTTTTGAGTTGTCCCTCTTGTCTCAGCCAGGCCATCTGAGGTGACTGGCGCTTGCTTTGAGGCAGTTAGGTTTGCTACTGAAAAAGTAATTCTGCAGGTTTACCAAGGAAGTTGGAGGACAGCTCAAAAGGAGTTTTCACGCTCAGAGTAGGGTCTCAGGGCACCAATCGTGGGATGGCTTCAGCGCAATCCCAGGACATGAGGTTCAGAAGTTTCTCCTTTCCTCTCCCTTGTTCTTTTTGTGCCCTCCGTTCCTAAGCGTGTGAGAGAGGAAGGAGTAGCTTACCAGGTAGGATGCAAAGCTACAACGTAAGTAATACAAATTGATACCTTCGACTTCTCTCCTGACTTCTCTGTGCTGTGCAGAGCTTTGAGAGCTCAGGGAACACTGCACCTTCCAATCCTCTGACCAGGCCAGATGCGTTCCCTTCACTTCTAAAAGAGAGCTACAACAGTCAGACTTTTTTTTTTTTTTGGAAACTGATTACTTTTTCTGTTTACCTTAGAACCTAAAACACCTCTGTCTTGTTCCTAGGCCTGTTTTAGACCCAAACTGCTGTGGTGGGAGTCCGTGAGTGTGGGAGACGATGGCTGTCAGGGTGAACTTCCATTCAGGGTAATGGGAGGTGGGAAAGGGGCAGGACAGAGCTGTGTGTTTATGCTTACCAGTCTCACATGGGAAAAGGAGAGGGGGCAGGGTTAGATGATGCCTGAGAATTATGTCAAGTGAACAAGATTACCCATCACACCCTACCTCCCACAGCTATATATATGTGTCATTCAGCTTTCTGTCACGGTGACAACATTCTTGGGACAATCAATCCACCTTTGGTTCATGGGTTCAGAGATTTCAGTTCATGGTTGGCAGGCCCTACTCGTTGGAGTCGGTAGCAGCAGTCCAAAATCATGCAAGAATGTGTTATAAAGGAAGTCTGTTCACCTCCTGGCAGCAGGGAGTAAATGGAAAGAGGGAGAGGAAGGGAAGGGTTCTAATACCCCTTCAAGGGCAGGCCCTCCAATAACCTAGCGTCTTCCCGCTGGCTCCCGCCCCCACTGCTTCCCATTACCACTGTGATGACCAAACCTTCAACATATGGGCTGTGGGAACGTTTCACTTCTAGGTCTAATAGGCATTGTCCTCAATGCTTAGCATACACTGCTCTTCAAAATCATTCTGGAAGTTCATTTCCATTCTTACCACTGTTTTATAGCAGAAGAAACAGAAGCACAGGAGGCCAAGCAGGCGTTCAGGGTTGACCGAAGATTCGAACCCCAGAAATCTGGAGCTCCATAAGGCACACATTTAGTTTAAAGAGGAGACACTTCCACACTTCCAAGGCCTGATCTGCCTTCCTCTGCCTTCCTTCTTTTCCTCAGGATGACAAAGGGAAGCCCAGGACTTTTGTCTTTGTCTCATCATCTTCTATGGAATTCTAGGATAATAACTCAAAGGGAGAGACAGAGAAACTTGAAAATCCTCTTTAGCGATAAAATCGATAAAAATGTTGTCTTGGAACACTGAAGGGGATGGGTCAGAGGATCCAGGCTTCTTCAATCGAACATGACAATGCATGTTAGGCCCCTGATAGACAGTCACACAGTGGAGGACAGAAGCAGTTCCTCCAAGCTGTGGCAAGTGGGTGGGAGTGGAGGGGCTGGGAGTAGTAAGAAAAATAAAAGTTTTAACTAAAGAATAAAAAATGTCTAAGAAACTTGTCTTACTAGAACTTCTCTTTTTAATTCAACAGATGGCTATTTTTGTTTATTATAGAATTTTAAAAGCTAGGACATTTTATTTGGGGGAATCAGAAACAAAATATTAACCATTTCCTCACCCTTTGCCTTCCTGTTGTGGCAATTCCCATTATCTTTTAACTCTATAAGTGCATCTGGCTGGGGAGAGGGGAAACCAGAAGAAAACACAAAAGAGAAAAGCACCTGAATAAATTTCCAAAGAAATTTCCTTCATAACGAGCACATGGGCTGTAAGAGGAAACAGCTGTGATTGGTTAGGAACCTGTTCAGGTCGCCAGGTTTGCCCTGAATCTGAACCATACCCTATCTCATAAGCGTCATGTGGAGGTAAACAAGAAGCAGGATTTGGAAAGTGTTTTATCTCTCGGTCACACCATGACCCTGCGCCAGGGGTCATCATACTTCTTCTGTAAGAGGCCAGAGAGTAAATATTTTTTTGACCTTTGTAGAGCGTATGGCTTTTGTCATGCCCACTCAGCCCTGCTTTTATTGTATAAAAGCAGCCATACACAGTGTGTAAGTGAATGATGGTGGTAGCATTCCAATAAAACTTTATTAACAAAAACAGGCGCTCAGAGATTCTAAAACCAAGACCAGGTGTGGCCCCACAAATTGTCATCTGCTGAACCCTGTACCAAAAACTTAAGTAGAAACATCTTTCAAGTCTAATTGTCACGGGTGTGACTACTGCTGATCTCTCATGAGCTGATACTGTGTTAAATTCTCTGGGGACATTCACATTGTAAAGGACAGTCCTGAGACTTGTGAATGGGACTTCTGACATTTGGCTGTAGGGACATTTGCCCCACGTGGAAAAAGTTTCTTTTTCTTTCTTTTTTTTTTTTTTTTTTACTGTTAGGGTGATTTTTGTAGGGTGAAGTTCAAGAAAGATTTTTAGGGAAACTCTCTTGGGGAAGGTTTTTGTTTGAATATACTTGAATTTACCCTCACACCAACTCAAAGCAATCACGGGGTGGGAGTCTTAAATATGGTTGTAAAGAGGCAGAATTACAGAAGACAATAAGAATATCCCTTTGCGGGGCTGGTGAGATGGCTCAGCGGGTAAGCGCACCTACTGCTCTTCCAAAGGTCCCGAGTTCAAATCCCAGCAACCATATGGTGGCTCACAACCATCTGTAACAAGATCTGATGCCCTCTTCTGGGGTGTCTGAAGTCAGCTACAGTGTACTTACATATAATAAATAAATAAGTCTTAAAAAAAAAAAATCCCTTTGCATGGCATGCTGGTATACACCTATAGTCCCAGCCAGACTGAGGCTGAGGTAGGAAGGTAACTTTTGAACTCAGGCTATTTTAGTCTTAAAAAAATGTAAAGTTAAAAAACAAAACAACAACAACAACAAGGTTCTGCAAGTCCACGCTCTTGGCCCCTCCATGCTCTCAGCCCTCGGAAGACAGAGGCAGGTGGCTGGCTGTGAGTTTGAGATCAGCCTGGTCTACATAGTGAGTTCTAGGACAACCAGAACTATGTAAAGAGACCCTTTCCCAAATAAGTGAAAGAAAAAGAAGATACTGTGATTTCACTTGTTTGGTTTTTGAGACAAAGTCTCCTGGACTCCTGACCCCACATACTCAAATTACAAGTGTACCACTATGCCTGGCTACTTCTGGTTAATCTTGCTTTTTTGATTAATTAAAATTTAGTGTCTTTAGCCAGGTACTGGTGGCACACATGCCTTTAATCCCAGCACGTGGGAAGCAGAGGCAGGTGGATCTCTATGAGTTTGAGGCCAGCCTGGTCTACAGAGTGAGTTCCAGGACAGCCAGGGCTATACAGAGAAACCCTGTCTCAAAAACAAAAAACAAACAAAAAAAAAACAACAAAAAAATCAAACAAAAACAAAATCAGTGTCTTTAAAAATAATTTTTAAAATGTGACATGTAAGACTTGTCAGGCAGGCTGGTCATGGAGGCTCCAGCTTGTAGATAGTAGCTTGAGAGGATGAAACAAGAGGACCACATGCTCAAGTCCAGCCTGCTATTTTTTTCTTTCAACAAAATATAAAAAATATTCTTAAATTACTGTGGACTGGGGATGTAGTTCAATAGTAGAACGCTTGCCTAGTAGGTGAGAGACTCCAGTTCCCAGAACCACAAAAAGAAAAATTATAAATATTTATAATATTTATAATTATAACATGTGCTGCTCCAACGCAAGCATACACTGTATAATGTTCGCGTTAAGGCAAACGTATCTATTTCCTCAAACAGTTATCATTTCTGTGTAGTGAAAATATTCTAAGTGCTCCGTGTTTTTTTAAATGCATGCACATTTTCCCACTGTATATCAAGTGGAATGTAAGATCCTTTAACTGAATAGTGGGGAGCCCTGGGGTCAAGTCAGGTGACTCTGCTGAGTCACTATGGTTTTTCAGATAAATCACTTATCCCTTCAGGTATTATATTCTTCATGTGTGTGAAAACTGAAGTTGTAAAAATAATGATTCCAAAGATTCATGCATCTCTAAACTCTTGTTCCTAATGAATGTTTATATTAAACACTTCCTAAGTAACAGCATATGTACTCAACTCCAGGTCTGAGTTTCGTGTCAATAGTTAAGGTTAGAGGGGCTGGTGAGATGGCACAGCGGGTAAGAGCACTGACTGCTCTTCCAAAGGTCCTGAGTTCAAATCCCAGCAACCACATAGTGGCTCAAAACCACCTGTAATGAGATCTGATGCCCTCTTCTGGTGTGTCTGAAGTCAGCTACAGTGTACTTATGTATAATAATAAATAAATCTTTGGCCGGAGCAAGCAGGGACTGAGCAAGCAGGGTTGACTGGAGCAAGCAGAGGTCCTAAAAATTCAATTCCTAACAACCACATGAAGGCTCACAACCATCTGTACAACTACAGTGTACTCATATACATAAAATAAATAAATAAAAAAAATTTTTTTTTAAAGTGAAGGGTTAGCCGGGCAGTGGTGGCGCACGCCTTTAATCCCAGCACTCAGGAGGCAGAGGCAGGTGGATTTCTGAGTTCGAGGCCATCCTGGTCTACAGAGTGCATTCCAGGACAGCCAGGGCTACACAGAGAAACCCTGTCTCAAAAAACCAAACCAAACCAAACCAAAACAAACCAAAAGTGAAGGGTTAGATATATGTGCATGAGGGCTGCAGAGATGGCTCAGCCATTAAAGGCTAGGCTCACAAACAAAAATATAAGAAATATGTGCATGAACAAGGCATGATGGCATATGTTTTTTTCCCCCAGCACTCAAAAGGCAGAGGCAGGTGGATCTCTGCATTAGAGGCCAGCCTGGTCTATAGAGCGAGTTCCAGGACAGCCAGGGCTACACAGAGAAACCCTGTCTCGAAAAACCAAAAAAAAAAAAAAAAAAAAAAAGAAAAAAAAGAAAAGAAAAAGAAAGAAAGAAGGAAGGAAGGAAAGAAGGAAGGAAGATGTATGTAAGAGATTGAAATAGAAAAAAGAAAATTTAAATAGAAAAATTCATTAGCTTTACTTTCACCAATCAAATTGTCTCTAATAGACTATGCATTAGAGAAATCTTAGGAGGAGAAATGACCTCTGTCTGGCAGCTCTGCTAGTGGAGACAGACATATGTCTAACAAGATGCAGATGTGAGAATAAAGATGAACTTTGAAACATGCTTACAGACTCATTTCCAAATTCACTACCAGGAAATCTGGGTCCAGAATGGATAGTAAAAGAAAGATCTAGTGGCCTATATGGTGGCCTATAGTAGGAGCTGATGGTTCAGGGACTGTTATGAGGCCCAGAGAGCTCAAATGGATGAACAAGAATTGAATTCAGTGCCCTTTGTGTGTAAAACTTTTCATGCCTGGTGGTGGTGGCGCACCCCTTTAATCCCAGCACTCAAGAGGCAGAGGCAGGAGGATTTCTGAGTTTGAGGCCAGCCTGGTCTACAGAGTGAGTTCCAGGACAGCCAAGGCTATACAGAGAAACCCTGTCTAGAAAAAAAAAAAAAAAACAACAACAACAATAAAACTTTTCATAGTAACCAAAGTGACATCAGGATGTCTCCATCTTCACAGTTCAGTAAAACAACTACTAGCCATATGTAGGTACTGAGCAAATGAAATGTGATTGGTATGGCTCAGTATTTGAATTATAACCTATTTTAATAATAAAAAAGCCAGATATGGTGGCACACATCTTTAATCTCAGTACTCAGGAAGTAAAGACAGGTGGATGGGTCTCTGTGAGTTTAAGGCCACCGAGGTCTACATAGTTCTAGACTAGCCAGGGCTACATAGCAAGACCTTGTCTCAACGAATAAGTGAATTAATAAATTCATGAATGGGGCTGGAAGGATACTTTAGTGGTTAAGAGAACATACTGCTTTTTGCAGGGATCCAATTTCAGTTCCAAACATCCACATTGGGAGATTCACAACCACCTGTAAGTCCACCCAGCTCCAGGAAATTCAGTACCCACTTCTGGCCTCCGAGAGCACCCAAGAGCACACAGAACAAACATGCACAAACATATAATTACAAAAAAATAAATAAATTTACATTTAGATAGCTGTGTGTGAGTACATGTGCATTGATTACAATCAAACTGGACTCCCGAATACTAGACAATTGCTCTATTACTGAATCACATGGAGACCCCTAAAGAGTTACATTTGTTTATTGTTTATTATTTCTTTTTACCTGCTTATTATTTATTTAATTAATTTTGAGGCAGAGTTTCCCTGGGTAGCCCAGGTTGTCCTTGAACTTGCAATGCTGTTGCCTCGGCCTCCTGTGTGCTAGAAGAATAGTCATGCGCCACCACATCTATTTAAATATTTTTGTTTATTTATTCAATTATTCATTTTGTGTGTGTGTTTTAAGACAAGGTCTTATTATATAGCCCAGGCTGGTCTTGAGCACAAAATGATCCTCCTGTCTCAGCTTTCCAGGTGTCGAGATTACAGTGTGACCCACTGGATCTGGTTTAAATAGTTACTTACATTTAAATAGCTAGTAACTAAGGCCAGTGAGGTCCTTCTGTCTAAAGTCTGATTTGACATTAATAGCAACTCAGGCTCACAGCTCTCTGGAGTGCCCCATGAGACCCTGGGACATTCTTCATTGCTACCAAATTTCCCTTCTTTCAAATACAGAGCAGGGGATTTTAGCTGTGACTCACTTAGAGTTGATGGTTAGTGACAGAGCCTTCCTGAGACTGATGTGGAATACTTCTCACCTTTTACCTCTGTGACAGAGTTAAGAAGTGGCCCACGCCTTTAGTCCCAGCATTTACACTCGGGAGGCAGAGGCAGACCAATATCTGTGAGTTCAAGGCCAGCCTGATCTACATAGTGAATTCCAAGATAGCCAGGGCTATGTAGAGAGACCCTGTCTTACAAAAGCGGGGTGATGGGGTTCTGGTGCTCTTCTGGCATTCAGGGGAGAGCACTATGACCTCTGCAAATGAAGGGAGTCTGTGGTTTTCAATGACTGTAAGCCAGGGGCAAACCCTTTAGTAACTGGGCTCCTGGGTGAAAGTTAATGCAAGAACCAAGAGAAGCTGTTAGAATCTCCCACAATTGCCCCTCCTCATCTTTTCAAGCCATTCTCTAAGGCACCTCTTGGGAGTTAGTAGAATTCTTGGCCATGGCAGGGTTTGTCTCTCCAAGGGAGGTCTTTGTGTTAAACTGGGAATCACACATTCTGTGGAGTTTTCAAGTGACATGGATATATGTGGAGATGAGGGTTTAAAAACCGCCATCTAGTTGCAGAAGAGACACTGTCCCACCATGGATCATATTGACTCCTCAGAGAGGGGACAACTTAATGCCACAGTTGCTCTGTTTTCCAAGGGTGCTGATGCTCAGGTTTGGGTGTGGGAGGGTGAAAGCCAGAAGGTAGTGGTGCAGGTGAGACCTTTAAACACATGCATGCCTGGTGCCTGTGGACATCAGAGGACAGTGCTGGATTTTTAGGAACTGGAATTACTGATGGTCATGAACCACCACGTGGTTGCTGGGACCTGATGGGGATTGAACCCAAATCCTCTCTGCGAGAGCAACAAGGGCTCTGAACCACTGAGCCATCTTTCTAGCCCTCAGAAAAGGACTTTCAAGGTCAAGAATTCTGAGCAGAGTATAGAAACCAGAGATTGGAGACCAGAAAAAAACAAAACAAAACTCTTCAGAGTCCTTGTCCAACCTTCTGGCAATCAATAGTAGTTTATTGGTGATGGTAGAATTGCTTATTTATAAGCATAGTTTCCTGGTTGCACCTTGAATCATTTGCACGTATTGTCTGTACATGTAAGTAATCACGCCTGCAACAACTCCTCTTCGAATAGTCCCTGAGGACTTTGGGGGTACTTGATTTCCTTTGGCCTTCACAATAACCCAGCCAAAGTGCACAGCTGAGGAATCTACATGCAGACAGAGCTGTCCAAGATCCTGACTGATGAGACCAGACTTCACTGAGACTTCTTCCCTCCAGTTCTCTTCTCTTCCCTCCAAATGCTGCACCTTAACCTCCACATCTCAGCTCCAGCACACACACTGGGGCAGGCACACATACGCAGTCGATACAGCTATGGTGGTGTTTAACAGGCTATTGACAGTAATCACCCACAGTCACCCAAGGAAGCAAGAATACTTTTTAACTCCTGGTCCTTCTGCCTGCTGATGTGATTGTGGGGTGTGGAGGGTGGGGAGTAGGGGGCAGGGAGGGTTTCTTTGTTTGCTATTCATGTTTAGCAGTACTGTGGATAAGCTTAACGCTTTGTACCTGTTAGACATATCCCTAGTTTCGACGTTGTTCTAAAGATTTTGTTTTCTAGAGCAGAAAGTTCAGAGTTCTCATAGATCCCTTCTTCCAGTCTTCCACACTCCTCTACTTCCGGGCCCTTCATAATGTCATCCTGGAAACCTGGCTTAGGTGGATGACAGAATGCAAAACAGACACACAGATGGGTACAGGGAAGCTGGGATGGGGTGGACTATGCTTGCTTAGTGGAGTGCACGCACTACCCAACACTAGGAAATTCATCTCTTTTACTGTGTACAGCACAGGAAGGCGGGAGTTTCAGAGTGACTGTAGTCATCTTGGAAGATGGAAGCTGCCAGTTGTTAATGTTTGTACATGCTGATCAAGTCTTTAGTACACACTGATCAAATCTTTAGTAGACTCCTGTACTTGGACCAGAGTCTTTGCTGTGTCTCTGAGCCTCGCCAGGGGAAAGCTTTGCCGTACCCATGGGTCTGAGGTTGGGGGCATTTACATGGCAGTGCCCATTCAGGCTTCCCTCTGCTCCCTACACTCAGCTATCCACATCCAGCACCAGCCAGGGTTGTTCTTTTCACTGGAGTCATCACCACCTCTCAGACTATAGCAGGCATGAGGGTTCACTCTTGGGACTATACTTGCCCTGGGGTTTTGTTATTACTTTGTATGGGTTTGGGTTTTCCTACTAGAGACTGGGCCTGGGGTCTTGCATACACTCATACATTAACATATGCTCTAGCACCAGTTTATACCCCAGACTCCTTCCTATGGCTTCTGATTAGCTGAGGAACAAACCTAGGACCTTGGGCAGGCTTCCAGTGAGCCACCCTCCAGGCCTTAGGTGTTTTTGTTTGTTTGTTTGTTGTTTTTTTTGTTTGTTTGGTTTTTTTTTGAGGCAGGGTTTCTCTGTACAGCCCTGGCTGTCCTGGAACTCACTTTGTAGACCAGGCTGGCCTC
>NC_034591.1:135633786-135636209 GCF_900095145.1 Mus pahari | reverse complement strand
CCTGCCTCTGCCTCCTGAGTGCTGGGATTAAAGGCGTGTGCCACATACCCGGCTCAGGTGTGTTTTTCCATACATTACTTTCCCTGGGTTCCTCAAAGCCCTGCTGCACTGTGAACTGCAGAATCTACCAACTGCAGAGGAGCCGCAAGGTTCCTTGTCCCCTCACACTCTGCCTTTGGACACCTTTCCAGGGGGTAGCTGAAGAAAATAAAGGGGCAGAGAATTTTTTTTTTTTAATTTGTGAAAAGCTCCAGGACAAAGATTTTGTGCCTCATGTTCTTCTGACAACCAGTTCCTCCCTCGCCCCCACCACAGTTCTCAAGTTTAGAGTTGGCACTGTGACGTTGATGTCACTAGCCCGCATGGAACAGTAAGAACTTACTGGAAGGCCCATGAGAACAGGGCTTTGATTTTGGAAGCTCCCCTAGTAGTGACCTTTGGAGGAACACTCCCTTCCTCACAGAACAGTTCAGAGCTCCCAGACAAAATTGATGTTCAGAAGATTCGTGTTATTAAAAACTACTGGTAACTAACGCAGACCAGGGTGATCAGGGTACGAAATGGAAGTGTGGTTTCCTGAGCTTCGTCACAAAGCCACTGATAGTCACGTGATCTTCCATGAGTCATTTCCTATCTGGTACCTTGATTTCATTCATCTGCAAAATATAGAGAAAATTTTGTAAATGTTCATGTAGTCACTTTTTTTTTTCCTGATCAGAAAAGTAATATATGGCCATTATTTAAACAACAGCAGCAACAGCAACAACAATAACAACAAAAACAGAATATAGTCAGCTGGTGGTGACCCACCACTTTAATCCCACTACTCAGGAGACAGAGGCAGGTGGGTCTCTATGAGTTCAAGACCAGCCTGGTCTACAGAGTGAGTTCTAGGACAGCCAGGGCTATACAGAGAAAAATGAAAAAAGAGAGGGGAGAGGAACCACACCTTCAGCCATGTGCAGAGCCTCACAGACACACAACACAGACAAACAACTCATGAGGCTGGCTCTTCATACCTGCTACTCAAAGCAACAAGAGTACCGTAGTGAAATATGTGTCTTTTAAGTCTATCACCTTAAGACAAATGTAACCCTTCCTCAACTCCTCTGCCTTACAGTCACAACTGGAGATCGGAATTGAAGAAACTTAACTCTGAGTTCATTTCAGAAGTTCTCAATGGTGGTGACACTCACACCCTGCTCATTCTGCCTGCAAGTTCGTTCTTTCTACAGTGGAGTGCACTCACTACCCAACACTAGGAAATTCATCTCTTTTTCTGTGTACAGCACAGGAAGACGGGAGTTTCAGAGCGGTTGTAGTTATCTCAGAAGGCGGGAGCTGCCAGTTGCTAGTTTTCTAACAGTCCTCCCCACCGGCCTAACACCGTCCTCCCCACCGGCCTCTTGATTTTAGTTTTGACTTTTGTGTGTATGCAGCCTAGGCTGGCCTCAAACTCCGTCTGTCCTGGAGAACGGCCTTGATGCTGAGAGGCAGGCGTCACTGCCAAGCTCTGCTTTCTTCCTGGCTCCTGCAACTCACGGAGACATTTCTTACACAACAGTCTTCTCCATTTCATATCATGTGTGTCCTTTTCTTCTTCCCTAGGTCATTGAATACAAGAGGAAAATGGCGGCTGCATATCCAACACACTGAAACGAATTCCTGTGTGAGATTATAGTAAACACAACACACAAATAAACCAAGGCCGGAATGGATGGCTATGCACATCTGGTAAGGGCTCAGCTGGCTTCTGTAACCTCGTCCTCTGCTGATAAATGGGATGTAAGCGTCTCACATGTGCTACTCTGGGCGTCTCTCGACCTTTGCAGCTAGGAAGGTTTTTGCTGGATATTCTTTCCTACTCCAGGCCACGTAGAACCCGGCTGAGCCAACACCTCACTCCATCATATCCCTCCCTCGCTCTTATGATGATACATTTCTCAACCTCCGCACTTGGCAACTTCTTCCACCATCCCGCGAAAGCCTGCAGTTCCCCAGCCCTTTGAACTTGACTTTGAAAGGCACACGGTGGAGAAAGACCCTTCTGCTTGTCTGTGCTTGGTTTCTTCTCCCACCCGAGCCGAGCGTTTGCCTTCTTGACTCTGAGTCCCTATCATTTCACTGGTTTGGATTTAGTTTGGGGTTTCAATACGATTTTGGATTATTAATATAGCATTGCACGAGCCTAATATAGAATATTAGGAAAACAGGAAGGAAAAATACCACAAAAAACTTTGTGATCCTAACACATCCCACATTGTCTCTAATTTTCTAAAATTATCTTTATACCTTCATATATGTCTGTGCACTATGTGTATGTGCCTGGTGCTGTAGAGCCCTAAATTCTAACACTTCCCCAAAACCTGTTCCCTAGATCATTAGGAATGTGGCTAGTAAAGAGCCTTTGTTCTCTTAGGGCA
>NC_034591.1:135627309-135633401 GCF_900095145.1 Mus pahari | reverse complement strand
TGAGATACGAGTCGGCCCGAGGCCTCGTAAATAAAGTACCTCATGTGATTTACAGCAAGGTGTGTATAAGGTGTATTTCGAATTTTCTGGGGACCCAAGAGAGTTCCGGACCAGAGGGAGTTCCTCCTTTCTGGGTCTTACAGTGCCCTTGAAAGCCAAAAGAGGTCATCAGATCCCCTGGAACCTGAGTTACAGATGGTTGTGAGCTACCATGTAGGTGCTGGGGGCTGAACCCAGGTCCTCTGGGAGAGCAGTAAGTGATCTTTACTGTTCTCTCTGTAGCCCCTTCTGTTGTTGTTTAAAGAAAACTTTGAGTCTATTCACTCCTATAATTACTGCATTATTTTTTTTACATTTATTTATTTATTTATTTAGTGTGTGTGTGTGTGTGTGTGTGTGTTGTTGTTGTGGTGGTGGTGGTGGTGGTGGTGTGACTATGTGTTGTGTTCCTCATCAGGAAAACTCTATCACATAACAATTGTGCAAGGTGCCATGGACCTGTCTACTTACAGAGATCTGCCCACCTTTGCCTCCTGAGTGCTAGGACCAAAGGTGTTGGCTGCCCAGCTTTAAATAAGTTTAAATTCAAATAAAATAGACAGAAAAACAAGTCATCGACAATATCTAGAAAAACTGAACAGGTCCCACAGATTGAGACCTTGCAGTCTTCTTCTAGTTTACAGTCTCCGTGGTGTTTCAACAGAGACCCTTCTGAGCTACAGAGCACAGGGGTGCAGCCGAATGATTCTTTCCAAGGATGGTGCATGTTTAGTATCATATTAGAGGCATGGTAGAGAGGTTCACTTACCATGCAGTGGTCCTATTGCTACTTTAGGGTGTGCCTTATTAAACACAACATTAACAATGGAACGCAATGGGGTCACAAGGTTGGGGGCGGGGTGGGGTCACGAGGCTGGGTCACGAGGTTGGGGGCGGGGCAAAGTCAATAAACAATAGGTGATAAAAATAGTAGAGACAGGTTTGTTGTTATTTATACCAAGAGAGCATGGGAACCATTTTCAGAGCCCTGCCCCTCAAAGCAAAGAAAGCAACGGGCCTGGGTAGGGAGAGGATTGAGTTTTTCTATTGATCAAACTAGGCTCAAAGTTGCCATCTTCCGGTCTCAGCCTCCCGCGTGCTGGGATGTCAGGCGTGCATAATCACATGCATGCGCCCCTTATTTTCCTGTTTCAAGTCTTATAATGAATGCGGTGGTTTGCAGCTGTCCTAACACTAGGGCCCTTTAATACAGCTCCTAAGGATATGTTGAACCCCAACCATAAACTTATTTCAGTTGCTGCTTCATAACTGTACTCCTGTTACTGTTATGGATCATAATGTGAGTATCAGTGTTTCTTAGGCAGTCTCACAGGTTGAGAGCCCACGCTGTAACTGTTATTATTTGTTCAGATTGAATGGAGAGTACACCAGTGTTGTATCAGTCCTTTTTTTTCAATTTTCTGTAGCCTTTTGAAAATTAAAAATCTCGATGTGCCAAGGTTTCACAAGTCACCCAAGGAGCAGGGAAGGATAAGGCAGAGAACCGGTGTGCACTGACAACGGTTCCCAGATTCATTTGCTAGGTTTTGTTATGTCTTCCTTTATGAAAAATACATTTATTTATTTATTTATTTATTTTTAACTTTGGAACTTCTGGAGAGATGGTTCAGTGGTTAAGAGCGGTGGCTGCTTCCAGAGGACCCAGGTTCAATTCCCAGCACTTCCACGGCAGCTCACAGCTAGCCGTCTGTAACTCTGGATCCAGAGGCTCTGGCACCCTGACACAAACAGACATGCGGGCAAAACATCCATGCGCATAAAAATAATGTAAAATAAAATAAATAAGAGAGACACTGTCTCAAAAAAGTTTTAAAAATACAATATTTATTTTGGTGATTTGTCTTTGTGTGTGATTTGATTTTGTTTTGTCTGCGTACCAGAAAGGGGCTTTGGATCCCATTAGACCACAGCTACAGACCATTGTAAGCCACCATATGAGTGGTGTGTGTGTGTGTGTGTGTGTGTGTGTGTGTGGTGGTGGTGGTGGTGGTGTGACCATGTGTTGTGTCTCTCATCAGGAAAACTCTATCACATAACAATTGTGCAAGGTGCCTTGGACCTGTGTGGGGTTGGAGGACAACTTTTGCTAGTTGTTTGTTTTTGTTTTGTTTTTTTTTTCCCCTGAACCATGTAGGTGGAAATTTAATTCAGGACCTCTGCAAGAGCAGCCAATACTCTTTAACTGCTGAACCATCTCTCTGGCCCCACCCTGACTTAAGATAGGATCTCACTACGTAGTCTTGGCTGCCCTGGAGTTCACTATGTAGACCGGGTTAGCCTCGAACTCACAAAGATCAGACTGTATGCACCAACACTCCTGGCACTTAAAAGAGGCTCTCGTATTATTTTACTCTTCATCGGAGCATAATCTAGCTAGAGATAGGAGAATGACAAGCTCAAGGCCAACCTGGGTTGCGTGGCAAATCCTTGTCTCAAAACAACAGAACAAAAACTTAAAACTAATCTAGCATACAGTCACTATGTCTTGCTAGAGTTACCTTGAGTCTAATCCAGATTCGGTGTATGTAACAGTCTTGTGAAATATTTCCATATTTTTTGTGTAATTACTGTCTGGGACATTGCCCATTACATTGTACAGCAGCCCCTAAAATAAGAGCCTTTGTGTGAAAGAAAAGAAGATTTAATTTGGAAAAATCTCTCTGTTGTTGTTGTTCTGGGTAACTGACAGGCACCCATTGTTCTCTATAGCCTCTCTCCCTTTTTACATGGTTACTGTTGGGGTCCAGGAGTCACCCCACAAACCACACAGACAGGGACAGTTTATTGAGCATTTGCTCCAGGACTGATTGATCAGGGCCATAGACCAGACTTGGGAGCTGTCTGTGACAATGAGTCAGGAGCCAAGTTATTTCACTAAGTAGAATTTAGGGATAGGGAATTTCCTTACATTTATCCTGCTCCCATTGGTTGGGGTATTCAATTGTGGCAGGGGACTTGCACTGCCTAACATTCATGTCTTTTTTTTTTTTTTTTTTTAATTTTTTTTAAAGATTTATTTATTTATTATATGTAAGTACACTGTAGCTGTCTTCAGACACTCTAGAAGAGGGCATCAGATCTTGTTACGGGTGGTTGTGAGCCACCATGTGGTTGCTGGGATTTGAACTCCGGACCTTCGGAAGAGCAGTCGGGTGCTCTTACCCACTGAGCCATCTCACTAGCCCCCAACATTCATGTCTTAACTAGCCAATCAGGATGCCAGTTATCCAGGGAGGTCTTGGAAACTTAAAACTTCATTCAAAAGCCGGGCGTGGTGGCGCACGCCTTTAATCCCGGGCGGCCATGTAACTAGGACTTCTCACTTAACCCTCTCACATTCAATGAGTTCTGTATGCTGATGTGGAGTCAGGGCTATTATTTTCAAAGCAGATGCCTCTGTCACGGCCACATCCTTTCTTTTCCCAAAACTTCCAATTTAAGAGCCTCTGAGGAGAAACAGGATAATTCCAGGGCTCTTGGAACATCTTTCCCCGCACATTGAAACTGGGAGGGCTGAGGTGGCTCAGAGCCTGCCTGGCCTGTGTGAAACCCTGGCTTCTACTCTGAGCAACAGAGTTCTAAACCAACAGCAGCAGCAGCAGCAGCAGCAGCAGCAGCAGCAGCAGCAGCCATACAGAAGGACCACTTTGATACTGAAAAGTAGCTCGCTCTAAGGAGCAGGAGGCTTTTTCTTCCTTGTGAGGAAAGCTGTCATCACTCTATAGATTGACTTCCTTTCTGGATAAGGAAACATTTCTTATAAATCTAATTTTCTATCAATACCTTACTTTTTCTTGTTTGTTTAAGACAAGATCTCATGTAGCCTAGAATGGCTTAAAGCTCTCTGTGTAGTTGAGGATGACTTCGAACTTCTGATCTTTCTGCCTTCATTTGCCAAGTGATGAGATTAGAGGCATGTATCATAATAGACTGGCTTCAATAATCTACTTTTACAAAAATTAGAGATGATTATTTTCTACTATTAAGTCCTCAAAGTAATAAAAAATTTAAAAATATATAAGTTAACAAAAAAAACTAAGTCAGGCTGTGGTTCACGTCTTTAATCCCAGCACTCCGGAGGCAGAGGCAGGCGGATTTCTGAGTTCGAGGCCAGCCTGGTCTACAGAGTGAGTGCCAGGACAGCCAGGGCTCCACAGAGAAACCCTGTATCAAAAAGTAAAAATAAAAATAATAAATCAACAAAAAAGAAAGAAAGAAAGAAAGAAAGAAAGAAAGAAAGAAAGAAAGAAAAAAAAAAGACAGAAACAAAACCAAACCAAAAGAACCACAGAACCAAAAGATACATAGGTATATCATTCATCAGCAAACATGTGACTAAAAACAGGCTTAGGAAACCAGTTCCTCAGGCAGGCTGCAGTGAGCCACACAGGAGTAAATCTTAGTTTTCAGGATGGGCCTAAGGTAATGTGAGAACAGAATTACTTCAGATATGGGATTCTTTGTTCTGTTCTTAAAGTAACAACTATGAGTAGCTTACATTTATAATAGAAGAAAATTAGAATAAATGAGTATAAATCGTGTTGGCATGATTTTATATAAGAAATGTACAGTATAGATTATATATATAGTCCTGTATGATACATGATATATATGTGTGCATGTATGTGTGTGTATGTGTGTATGAGTGTATATATATATATATATATATATATATATATATATATGTATATGTATATATATTTCTGTTTCCCAAACTAGTCCTCTAAAGAACATGGTATTAAGAACCCAAACCAGGCTTGGTGGTACATGCTGTAATCCCAGCGCCAGGGAGGCAGAGGCCAGAGACTTGCTGAAAGTTCAAGGTCAGCCGGGCTACACGGTGAGTTCTAGGCCAGCTGTGGCTATAGACTGAGACTCTAACTTAAAAATATATATATATATAAAGCCAGGCAGTGGTGACGCACGCCTTTAAACCCAGCACTTGGGAGGCAGAGACAGGTGGAATTCTGAGTTCGAGGCCAGCCTGGTCTACAAAGTGAGTTCCAGGACAGCCAGGGCTATACAGAGAAACCCTGTCTCGAAAAACAAAACTATATATGTTGAAATTAGAAACAAAATAATAAAAAAAAAGAATTTCTCAATAGTTAAAAGTAATGGCCAAAGTCGAAAGCTGGTATATGCTCTCTATCAGGAAGCATAATGGACATTATTTATTAAATATTGAGATGTCCTCAAAAAAGAAAGCTGAATGAATTTTTATAATTCAGTGTTTATGAATTGATCTGTGCACAGAACACCTTCTTGCTCATCTCATTGACCTTTTCCAGGTTAACCCTGAGTAGCATCTTCCACAACACTTAGTATCTTGTCCCGACTCTTATGTGGCTGATGTTAGGAGTTGCTGAGCATTCTGGTCTGATCCATAAGGATCCTGATTCCCAAAGGCCCATGCCTTTATTCTCAGCACCCGGGAAGCAGAGGCAGGCAGATCTCTGTGAGTTCAAGGCCTGCCTTGTCTACAGAGGGAGTTCCAGGCCAGAGAGGGCTATACAGAGAAACCGCGTCTCAAGAAAAGAAAAACCAACCCCCCCCCCCCACAAATGTGGTAATAACAATGATCACCACTTAGTAGAGATGTCAGATGATGTACACAAGGGTACTGTGTGCCTTGGAAACTAGGTTCTATAGAAACAACGCCATTATCTGGGCAACAGTAGATAATGAGGCCCATCATTAGATTCTGCAAACCTAGGGGAGCAGATGTGCCACACCAATGCTCTGTCCCTGAAGGGATTTATATTCATTCTCAATACTTCAGTAAACAAACCATTTCATGCTAGTGCATGTTTTAAACAGATGGCAAAGGAAAGAAGGGAAATGAGAAAGAGCAGAGGACCAGCAAGATGGCTCAGCAGGTAAAAGTGCCTTCTGCATGAGCCTGGACGTGAAGCCTCAGAACTCGGTGGGAGGAGAAAACCAACTCTCCAGGTTGTCCTCTGATCTCTACACGTGCTCTGTGGTATGTGCATACCCTCTCTCTCTCTCTCTCTCTCTCTCTCTCTCTCTCTCTC
>NC_034591.1:135607636-135627215 GCF_900095145.1 Mus pahari | reverse complement strand
CACACACACACACACACACACACACACACACACACACACACACACACAGAGCGGGGGTGGGGGGAAGAGATCATCATAATAAAATAAAATTTTTAAAGAAAGGGAGGGGCTGGAGAAATGGCTCAATGATAATGATTTGGGGCACTGGGTGAACTTCCTTGAGGAACCAGGTTCAATTTCCAGCACCCACATGGCAACTTATAATTGTCTGTAACTTCAGTTTCAGGGGATCTCACACCTTTACAGACACAGATGAAAGGCAAAACACCAATCAGTGAACATAAAAAAATTTTTTTAAAAGAGAGAAACAGACTGCAAAAATGTACAGGGCATAATATCTTGTTGGTTTACCTTAACTTGGTTTTAAAATTATCATGGAAACAAAACTCTGGGTGTCCTGGGGAGTTTCTAGACTGGGTTGGTTGGAGTGGGGAGGTTACCCACAATTATGAGCATCACCATCCCATGGGCAAAGGCCCCAGACTACCTAAAAGGAGGAAATGAACCCAGAACCAGCGTTCATTTCTCTCTGCATCCTAGTTGTGGACCCAGTGCGATCAGCTGCCCTGTGTTCTTCCCACTGCCATGCCTTCCCTGTCATGACTGCCTGTCCTGACCCTCAACTGTGATAAACCTTGCCTTCCTGAAGTTGTTTTAGGCAGAAGTTTTGTCATAGCAACAAGAAAGAGAAACGGAAGACAGCATCTGTTGGGAACCAGAGCCAGCTGTCCCAGGAGTCTTATCTCTGTAATTCTAGCACTTGAAAGGTAGAGGCAGGAGTCTCAAGCACTCCAAGTCACCCCTGGCTATACTTAAAGCTAGCCTTAGATACATGAGACCCTGACACCCTGACTCAAAACAAAATCATAAAACAAATTACCCACTCGAGAGGTGCTCAGCTGCTCTCAACCTGTTGTTTGTGGTCCTTATCAGGGGTCACATATCAGATATCCTGCATATCACATATTTTCATTGTAATACATAATGGGGTGAGGAGGGGGCAGGGCTTATTGAGGTGAACATTAGTGAATGCAGAAACTCATGGCTGCTCAGGGTGTTGAAAGTAAGTAGTAGTTGAATGTTGTACTCTAAGACATTTATATCTATCTCCTCCTCTAGGGCTCATGGAACATTGTGGAGGGCAGAAAGAACGTAAGAACCAGAAGATGGGGGAAGGGCTGAGAAATGCCATTTCCTAGACATGACGTAGCCATTGCAAATGTGAACTCACAGTAGCTGCATTGCTGGGCCTTTACAATTGGCCCTGTCAACTGTCAGTCACTGAGGGAGGAGCAATACCTGCAAGCAGGAAACAAGGTCCACCCTCAAGGGGAGGGTCTTAGTCTACACTTAGTTGCAAAAGAAACCTACTCAACTGGTTCAGGAAGTAGGAGAAGGGTTTGGTGGATACAGAGTACCCAAAGAGGTGGGACCAGGAACAAGTTTCTGAACCGAGGACAGCACTGTGGGGTTCCACCAACTCTGCTTCTCTGAGGTTCTGTTTTATTCTCTCAGACTCTCCAGGCCTGACTATTTAAACCCCAAATTTAGATCAATTCTAATACATGACATAATAAATTTATGCTGCCAAAGAGTACACATGGAGGATTCCATGGCTCCAGCTGCTTATGTGGCAGAGGATGGCCTTATCTGTCATCAGTGGAGGGAGAGGACCTTGGTCCTGTGGAGACTCGATGCCCCATTGTAGGGGAATGCTAGAGAATGAGGCAGGAGTGGGTGGGTGGGTGAGCTCCTTCATAGAAGCAAGGGGGCGGGAGAATAGGATAGGAGGTTTTCGGAAGGGAAACCAGAAAGGTGGATAACATTTGAAATGTACATAAATAAAATAACCAATTAAAAAAAATTTTATGTCAGTCCAGGGAGTTGGGAGGTCATTGATGTGTAGTTCATTGTAGCCTAGGTCACCATAGTACAGGGTTGGCAATTATTAGCTCTGTCTGAAATCCAGTGAGTGTCTCCATATTCACTGGCTCCTAGTGAGTTCTATTAGGTAAGGGTTTGGTCCGTTTCTTGTGATAACTGTGGTCCTGGGATGCCAAATCTTTTAAGTTCAGACTGTATTTTGGAGAACCTGACCTAAGTTTGAACTCAGGAGCCAACTTGGAAACTAACAGGCTGGTACCTAGCATTAGTTTCCAAGTTGGCTCCTTCCGCCAACAAAATCCAAAATCTGAGCCTAGCTCCCGTCTCCAGGTTACACCCTCAACAAGACCAGTGTCTCCAGGTTATTCCCCCAACAAACCTGCACCCCCAGGTTACAAGCCCACCCCCTGCCTAATGGCAATAATACAGAGGGGAACAGAAATTAGGGTTATGATATGACTCCCAGCACCAGCCAATTATTTTAAAGGCCAAAATAGCTTTCCAATTAGATGCTTGCACACGTACTCCCTGCTTGCTGTTTACTATAAAGCCTTGCCCCACAGACTTTTGGGGCTCCTCCACCACCAAAATCGTTCTGTGTAATGGTGGTACATTCCGTGGGGCGGGGGTGGAGGGAGCCTGAGCTAGCTTGAATAGAATAAAGACCCTGCTGTGAGTTGCATCAGACCGGCTCCTGATTGTCCTTTTGGAGATCACTAACATTTCCCTGGCACTACAGTCCCAGCTGGCCTCCTTTCTGTTCCACAGGTGTATTTTGCTACTTTTGGAGATCAAGCCCAGGACTTTATGTATGCTAGACAAACACTGTACCACTGAATTGCATCTCTAGTCCCTCTCCTGCTACATCAACTCTGTTCTCTTTGGAGCTCAAATGTGAAGGACACCAAGAATCTAAAACTGTGGTCACCTACAGTATAAAGTGTAACTTTTGCTTTTATTTCCTGAGATGGAGGAAGGAGATAAGAACCATACCGAAGCTGTGTGAATATATGGCTTGGGCTAAGCTCAGAGTTCTTGTTTGTCCTAACTACCCCTAGGCCTAGGCCTGGAAGCTTCTAGCCTCCATACAATCTAATCTTCCAAGCTGACTGATTCAATCTGGCTTCTCTCAGCTTCTCACTGAATTGCTCTGCATCACCTCTTATTGACTTTGGCAACATGTTCTAATCTTCTGGCTCATTCTTTGGCTTGTTCTGTCTTCACCTGTGTCTAGCTTGTTCTCTCTGCCAGCTGTCTTTCTAAAACTGTCCCACTAAAGCTGCTATACACACTCTTCTCTTCCTGCCCGCTCTAAGGTAGCCTCCCCTTATCTGGCCTCATTAGCGTTAGGCACATCCTATCTCTGACTCATTCTGTCAGAGTCTTTCTCTGATTTGTCACTTTGTCTGCCCCTCAATTAGACATCATTTTTTCAAACATGGTTGCTTCCTTTTACAAACTAACCTAACCTTCAATGTTAAGGATTAAAGGTATATACTAAGGGCTTGTCTGTTCCAGCCCAATCATACTGTAATCCAAGGCATGTCTGCCTTTCAGGTGGATCACATAGAGCTAGAAGGTTGTGATCTCCCGCCAGCTCAGCCATGTTTTAGATTAAAATTCCTCTATAATAAAGGGAAAGAGTTAAGGAGCTGGGCAGTCAGTATAGAGTAGCATTACTAGCAGCTAGGTAGGGACCAGATGAGTGGATGATGGTGACTGTAGTAGAGGTGGTGATGGTGGTAATGGAAATAAACAGTTAAGGACTGGAGAAATGGCTCAGTAGTTGAGAGCACTTGCTGTTCTTGTAGAGGACCCAGGTTTGTAGGGTTGTGGATCCTTGCCTGCTCCATCACAGGGCACTGCTGCTTGGGGAGGAGCAGTGAGTTTGACTAAACTTATCCCACTTCACTGCTGGGTAATGGGCTGTAAGAGCACCACCACTCCATGGGTGGAGAAGCTAGAGCAGGCTTGGGGGTCCCAGGGCCTATGACAAGGCCAGGGCCATGGGGTTTTCAGGTTCTTGGACAGCCAGGTGCCACTCACTGGGAGTCGGAAGGCAGAGGGCTGCGTCAAGCTGGGGGCTGAGGGAAAAGGGGGAGCTCTGCTGGTCCCAAGGGGATTGTTTTTGGATGGATGGTGGCAGGCTTGGTTGCAGTTGTGACTGGGAGTTCAGAGAGACCTTCTATGGGAGATTAAGCTGCAGCTCTGTAGGTGAAGGCCTTCTCCATGACTTCCCATAGTGGATCTCAATGAAAAGAGACAGTCCATGGTTATAAACAGTTTACTGTCATAGCGGAAAGTGGATTCATAAAGCCATACCACACTTCTCAGGGTGGGCTGAGATTAAATACTTTTTGCGGAGAGGACTGTCTAGGAAGGGAAGCTTATTGGCTATGTCCCCCGGGCCTCTAGGTACCTCATTGTCATGGAGAACTCTGTTTTAAACCTACTTGACTCTCTTTTCCTATTGGCTGGGCTGAGATGTCAGGGATATCTCATTTACTTGTGGATGAGCTTGGGGACTTGCTCTGACATGGCCACAAATCTATGGGGAGCTGTGGCTATGTGACAGGGGCCTGGTGTGGGAGCAGGCGAAGCTCCTACTGTCCCTTCAGGGTCTTCAAGGCTCTTGCTCGACCTTACCAGGCTTCCTCTCACAGTCCACTGCTCCGCCCAGGTTCAGTCCTTAATATATCTGCATGGCGGCTCACAATCATCTGTAACTCAGGTCTAGAGAATCCAACACCTTTTCTGACCATCTGTGGGCTCCTACATGCACATGCTACACATACATATACTCAGGCACACACACATACACATAAAATAAAAGACATACTTTTTTTAAAAAGGAAAACTACTGAAGTATGGGGCTCATGGAAAGCATGAGGTTAAAACAGGAGGTTGGATGCCAAGATGGCTCAGCAGTTAGGGGTGTACTGCTCTTGCAGGGGACATGGCTTTGGTTCCCAGCACCCAGGTTGAGCAACCCACAACCTCCTATAACTCCAGTTTCAAAGCATTCTGTATCCTATTCTGTTCTCAGTGATCTCCTGCACATATGGAGTATACATACATCTGTGGAGGCAAACACACATACTCAATAAATAAAAAAGTCCTGAGATAAGGTCTCTCCATGTAGCATTAGCTGTCCTGGAACTCACTATGTAGAATAGGCAGACCTCACACTCAGAGACCTGCCAGCCTCTACCTTCCAAGTTCTAGGATCAAAGGTATGTCCGACTACATAAATCTTTAAAAAATAGAGAATATAAATACAAATAGTTATTTTCATGCCACAAAAGGAATTTTGAGCTAGGAACTTCGAGTCTAGAGTTGGATTTGCTCCTTTTTTTGTTTTGTTTTGATTTTGTTTTTGTTTTTGTTTTTCAAGACAGGTTTTCTCTGTGTAGTCTTGGCTGTCCTGGAACTCACTCTGTAGACCAGGCTGGCCTCGAACTCAGAAATTTGCCTGCCTCTGCCTCTGGATTTGCTCCTTAACTAGCTGGTTATGGGCTCTTTTTTCTTAAAATTTTATCTTTTTTTTTTTATTGTTAAATCTTTTTTATATTTTTTTTTTTTTTTTTTTTTTTTTAATTTGAGACAGGGTTTCTTTGTATAACCCTGGCTTTTCCTGGTCGCTTTGTAGACCAGGCTGGCCTTGAACTCAAGAGATTTGCTTGCCTCTGCCTCCCGAGTGCTGGGAGTAAATTCTTGTTTGTATCAGTACAGCCCATCAGATTTAGTTTTCATTATGTGTATGGATGTGTAATGGTGGGTATATGCACATGAATGCAGGTGCAGGAAGAGGCCAGAAGAGGGTACCAAATCCCCGGAAGCTAAAGTTACAGGTATTTTTCCAGTCACCTAACTTGGGTGCTGGGAATCAAACTGAGTCCTCTACAAGAACAGCAAGTGTACTTAACTAGTGACCCATCTGTCCAGGCCCTAGTTGGGATCCTCTAGGACAATAGGACAGGAACTTCTATGATCCTTTTATCGGCAGTTTTATACCTAGTGGAGAAAGGGGATCTTGGATCAAATGGGAGTTTGGAGTCAGGTGAAGATAAGGAGGGTCTGGCCTCTCAGAGGAAACAAATCTTCTAAGGAAATCTCAGGCTTGGCTTTGTAGGATGGGATATGGTCTGGTGTGGGGCCCTAGGGAGGGGCTAAGGATAATGGCTCCAGAGTACAGAGGAAACTTGTAAAGACTGAGAAATACACATGAATCCAAATGTGATCTGGATAAGTGAGCTCCTTTTTCTAAGCTTCAGGTGCCTCCAGCTCCACTGGAGAAACAGAGAAATGCAGCATCAGCGGGAGGGAAAGAGTAGGGAGTTGGGGTGAAAGAGCCAAAGTAGCTTTTCTAGCAGAGCCCATGATTAAGTAAAAAAGAAAATGAAGGTGTCTTAGAAGGAGAATAGATCCAGGGAAAACTGGTGAGACATCTTGAAACCTGTGTTGAGAAATTTCCCTCCTCAGAACAGGTTTTTACCATTAAAATCCCTTTGGTTCTTACCACTAAAAATTCAAGGTTGTGGTCCTTTCTTCCTCTTTGTGAATGTTGCTCATCCACTGGATATAACCACTGCTCAGGGGGGAAGGAGTTAAGAGTAGAGCACAGCATTCTGTGCAGTGGCGCTCACAGTAGGTCTGCAGGGTGAGTCCAGCAAAGTCCAAATACAGGAAAACTCTGTTCTTCATGTAGCCAAAGAAGACAAACTATAACCCTACAGAGAAACTGTACTGGTAGGTTTTCCAGACCTGTAGTGCAATGCCTGAGGCTGGCACACTTTATGAAGAAAATATTTATGTAGATTAGGGTTTTGGAGGTTCAAGGGCATGAAACTACCACGATGGAGAAGCAGAGATCCCTTCTCAAGACCAGAGGCCAGAGAAAGACTGGGGTCCCATAATGGCACCACCTCAACCAACTTCAGGTCTGGCTTCTTAAAGGTCCCCCCCACCTCAGATGAGAACTGAACCTCAGACACATGGACTTTGAGGGGCTACATTCAAACCATATGTAAACTATAGCAAGAACTAATGCAGTCAGTTTCTAAATAAAAAGGCCTCCCAATGTGGCTATGGCATTTTCCAGCCCTGAACACAAGTCACTGGGTTGTGTTTTGATTTTAATGACGGTGTGGCTCACGATCAAAGGCCAGCAAATGAATACTTGCCTTTTCCCTTACCTGTACCCGAGGGCCTTTTGGATGGCTAGTTGGCAATCCTGTACACACCCACTTTTCAGACAAAGGGATTCTAAATTTCTTAGGCTAAAAGACAAACCGGGAGATGGCATAGGGTAGATGCAGAAGCAGAAGGAATCCGGCTTGTGTGGGGAGTCCAGTGGGCTTGCTTTTCTGCTCTATCTCTTGGTGAAGGAACTTAAGTAAATAATCTCTTTGAAGGGCTTTAGTGTGTGCTTCTTTCCCTAGAGCAATACTGGAACCACATTATTAGCCCTTTCTTATATAGAGAAAGGCACTATAATGAAAATTGTAATAGTTGGCTGTATGTGGTGGCTTCTGCCTATAATTCCAGCATTTGAGAATCTGGGGCAGAAGGATCAAGAGTTCAAGACTGTTGTGGGCTACATAGTAAATTCAAGATCAGGTTGGGCTATATGAGATCTTGTCCAAAAAGGGGGTTGTGGGTAGTGGGAGTGGAGAGATGGCTCTGTGATTAAGAGCACTTACTGTTCTTGCAGAGGGCCTGGGTTCAGTTCCTGGTCCTCTGATCTGGCATCTCAAAACTACCTGTAACTCCAGCTCTAGGGGATCAGGGCCTTATTCTGGATTCTGTGGGCACCTGTACTCACATTCCTGTATACATGCACACACACACACACACACTCTCTCTCTTAAAAATAAAATAAAAATAATGGGCCAGGTATATTAGCGAACACCTCTAATCCCAGCCTTTGCAAAGGAGAGGTAGGCAGATTTCTGAGTTCAAGTATAGCCTGTTTTACAGAGAAAATTCCAGACCGGGCAGGACAACATAGTAAGCTCATGTCTTAAATGAACAAACAAATAAATACATTTTAAATTAAGGTAAAATTGTGTCAACCTGAGACAGCCCGGCCAGCTGAGAAGGGAATCTCAATCACTGTGTCCCGTAGATCAGCTTGGCCTGGAGGCACATCTGTGTGGAATTGTCTTGATTGTTAACTGATGTAGTAGAGCCCAGCCCAAGGTGGGCAACATAGTTGTCTAAGCAGTTGGTACTGGTCTGTATAAGGTGAGTCAAGCATGAACTTGTGAGTGAGCCAGCAAGCCAGGTCCTTCACCCTCAGTTTCTCCTTCAAGTCACTGTTTGAGTTCCTGTCCTGACTTCCCAGGATACTGGATCTTTGTGATGCTAAAATTATGTTTTAAGTTTAAATTAATGTGCTTAAGAGATTTATAAAACAAAAATGCCTCTAAGCTGTAATCCACACTTGCCCGAGGACTGATAGCTCCCTGGACTGCTGGGGGCTGCTGCTCATTTAAGATAAACGAGTGTCATTGCCCCAACTGCATAGACCTTGCTTGATCACACGTAGGTGGGAGGTATGTAGGCAGGAAGTATGTCTGCCCTCAAAAGAACGCAGGCAGGAAGAGAGTAGCCTTATACGTTTTGCTTTTATACATCTGAATAATGTAATTTGGGGTCATTCTCTAGGAATCCTGGGTGTGGACCTAACCAGTGTCTATGCCATGGCCAGGACTTGATAAAGCTTATTTCAAATTTGGCTCAAAAAAAAAAAAAAAAAAAAAAAAGAAGTACTGGTTAATCCTTACCTGGTGGGATTAATGCACGCTCTCTGTTAGGTTTCAAACTTGGAACAAATGGCAGAGGCGCCTATTTAACATATCAAAGCAGATGCTGGCTGCCAGGTTGTCCCTGCAGTCCTCGGCCCCTAACAAGGGCTTCCTGGCTGGCATACCTTGCCCCCTACGCTGATACCTCCAGCCCAGGCTGCGGGACTCTTCTCCCTATATAACCGGGCCATTTTAGTTGCCCATAGTTTTTGTGCCTTTGGCCTTCTGGCTGGTGCTCCTGGATCCTTCTCCCCCCTCTCCCTCTCCCTTCCCCTCATCTCCCGATTTGGCCCAGCTCAGTCACGGCATGTTTATTCTGGACTTTCCCAGATGTCTCTGCCTCTGGCTCCACTCTCCCTTTTATCTACAATAAACTTTCTCTTCCACCATACCTAGGAGCAGTCACGTTCTTTTCTTTTACTTTCTTTCTTTTCTTTTTTTCTTTTTTCTTTTTTTTTTTTTTTTCATTCACCAAACTACAAGATTACTCAGTCGGGCGGTGGTGGCTCACATCTTTAGTCCCAGCACTTGGGAGGCAGAGGCAGGTGGATTTCTGAGTTCGAGGCCAGCCTGGTCTACAAAATGAGTTCCAGGATAGCCAGGGCTACACAGAGAAACCCTGTCTCAGCCTACAGTTGGGGTGAATCTCAAAACCCCATGTGGAGCTGGTTGTGTCTGTTTTGTAACGTTTTCTCAACAAAGCAAGCGAGAAAGCAAGAAAGCGAGAGAGGGAGGGCCTGTGCCTGCCTGTGCCTGCTAGGCACTTTCTTGGTCACTGCTTTATGAAGTGCCACATGTTTAAACAGGAGGAAACTGGCCCTTGGACGGTTTAAGAAACTTAAAGGTTTCCTCCTTATAGAAGGTGGAAGTGAGATTCTCCTGTTAAACCCCAGCTCTTTCCATAACAAAGGACTGTCAGCCATGCCTTTTGCAGGTCATTAGCCATACTGGAACCTCAGGATTGGGATAGCTTGGGGCTTAGAGCAGGGCTCTCAATTTTGGCTTGAAGCAGAGTCTCAGCTTTTTAAAATCCAGAAGGTGAAGCCGGGCCTGGTGGCGCAGGCCTTTAATCCCAGGCTGGACGTGAACTCAGAGATCTGCCTACCTCTGGCTCTTGAGTGCATGGACTACCACTACCCAGCTGGGAGTTGACTTTTTTTTTTTTTTTTTAATAATTCTAAACATTTTTTCAGTGAATTTGCATCAATGTTTAGTTTTAAATTTTTTAAATAGTTATATAACTTTTTATTAGATATTTTCTTTATTTACATTTCAAATGCTATCCCCTTCCCTTGTTTCCCACCCAAAAGCCCCATATCCCTCCCCCCACCCCCGCCCGCTCATCAGCCCACACACTCATCAACCCACCCACTCTCATCAACCCACCCACTCCTCTTCCTGGCCCTGGCAGCTGGAGCCATGAGTCTCACCTGTTTTCTTTGTTTGGTGGTTTAGTCCCAGGGAGCTCTGGGGGTACTGGTTGGTTCACATTGTTGTTCCTCCTCTGGGCTGCAAACCCCTTCAGCTCCTTGAGTCTCCTTCACTGGAGACCCTGTGCTTTGCATCCAATGGATGGCTGTGAGCATCCACTTCTGTATTTGTCAGGCACTGGGGAGCTGACGTTTTTGACAGGGATTTTGATGTTGTTGGTACCAGACCTTGAGATCAGCTGGCTTACAGTTAATATAGCGCCACCAGTGGACAAGCACTTTCCAAATCACTTTCTAGTGATGATGGGTTGGAGAATGAGACGGTAATGCTTTTGTGTATGAAGACTAACCATTCCAAATTACCTTTAGAATAGATTCAATTGCTCTGTGTGTTAGCATTCCGTCTAAAGGTCACCCACAGTTACCTGGCAACAGCCAGGTATGCTCCTTACCACACCCCCACAGAACATATCTTATACCTCTTTATCTTTTTATAAACACATCACTGAGGGCTCATAAAACCATGGTTTGTTTTGTTTTGTTTTTTTTGTTTGTTTTTTAATTGTTTATTTGGATGGATGTGTGGGTATCGAACTTGAGGACAGTTTGTGGGGACTGGTTCTCCTTTCTACCATGTGGATTCTGGGGCTAGAACTCAGGCTTGGCAGCCAGTGCCCTACTTCACAGGGCCATCCCAGCAGCCTGAAGCATGTTTTCTAGACATCGGGTTCCACAGCAAAGACTTTTGCCTTCACAGTATTTAACATGATCGTAATCAATCTTCCTCCTCCCTGGCTCCGTATTTGCAGGTCTGATTACTCCCTAAAAATCTAGCTGTGACTGCCAAGTCGATCCTTATGATGCTTTTGCAGCCAGTCAGCGACAGTCACAGAGAGATGAGAAAATTGAGTCATTGGAGCACAGCAGTGCACACTGGAACCAGACAAAGTGAGGCTGTTCTGTTCCTACTAGAGACAAGAACCCCTTTATTTCTACCGTACTTTGTCCTTTCTTTCTTCTGTGCTTTTGGTTGATAATTATAGGAGTTTCATTTTGTTTTGTTTTTTTGGTATTTTTGTTTGTTTGTTTGTTTGTGGATTGGATCAGGGCCTCATAAACCCAGTCCTATTATCATCTTTAAACAGATGCCAGGGGTGAGAGTGTGGCTCAGTGGTAGCTTGTGGGCTTATTCTTAAAGACACCTGTGGTCCTCCCTTTGGCTATCAAATTACTGAGACAATAGGTCCCTCGAAATTAGAATTTCTCCAGGACTCTCATGCTGAGAGAAGAGAAAGGCTAGAGTCTTAGGACCAGCCAACAGGAGGGATTGTCTCCCAAATCATACAGTTGTGACAACCCATCAGACACCTACCTTCAATGGAGACTGGAGTTGGGTTAGAGAGACGGCTCAGTGGTTAAGAGCACTGTATTTCTCTTCCAGAGGTCCTGAGTTCAATTCCCAGAAACCACATGGTAGCTCACAACCATTTGTAATGAGATCTGATGCCCTCTTCTGCTGTGTCTGAAGACAGCTGCAGTGTATTTATATATAATAAGTAAATAGATCTTTTAAAAGAGAGAGACTAGAGTTGAGAGAGCAGTGGTGGGCCGTGATGCGTGGGACCACATTTGGACCAGAATTGCTTAATTATCTCTTGCCTATGATTTGAACCTAAACCTCATGTCAGGACCCTTAAAGGTGGACTTGGGAGCACTGGCCACTGTTTGTTCCTCCTTAGGATGTGGCCATGTTGAAAACTCTCCTTTTCACCGTTACTCTTTACCTGGCTTATTTCATACTGATACTTATCACATACAGTATTTCATACTGCTTGTTAGGGCGACCAGGGCCCAGGCTCTGAACCCAAAACTTGTAACAGAAGGCCTTTACTCCATTCCTAGTAATTTTTTAAAAAAGGTCTTTAGCCAGGCGTGGTGGCACACTCCTTTAATCCCAGCACTCGGGAGGCAGAGGCAGGCGGATTTCTGAGTTCGAGGCCAGCCTGGTCTACAGAGTGAGTTCCAGGACAGCCAGGGCTACACAGAGAAACCCTGTCTCGAAAAAAAACAAAAAACAAAAAAACAAAAACAAAAAAAAAAAATTAAACGGTAACAGGAGAGACTTAAAACTATCAAACATAAAAGATCACATATAATGTAAAACTATATTATTCTTCCAGGCATCTCACTTGTCAGAGTACACAAGATTATTAGAGACAACAATTTGTTGAAATATTCTAGCCATTCATGAAGGTGATATTTGTTTTCTCTTAAATGTTAATGTAATTAAAATTTACATTTTATTTATTTGTGTGTAGGATGTGGTAATGAGCTTGCCGGGTGTATGCAGAGATCAAAGGATAACTAATGGGAATCAGCTCTCTCCTTCCAACATGTGGTATTCGGTATTGATATATTGCTTTAAAAAGATGAATCTTATGGTTGGGTGTGACGGTGCATAACTGGAATCCCAGCACTGCACTCAAGAGGCCAGAGTTAGGAGGATTGTGAGTTCCAGGCCAGCCTGGACTACAAAGCAAGCTTGTGTTAAAAAAGCAGAGCTGGGTAGAGAACTTTAGGTTCCCATCTTCAACAACCCTGGCCTTTGCAAATGCTGTCTGGTTTCATTTTGCAAACAAGGAGGTAGGAGGGCAGGGTCTCATGGCCACTGTTTGACTTATTCCTCTGCTAATGGAGGGACGGGGCAGGGCTAGCATCAATGTCAGCAGAAACAGGCTCTGCATTTCAGGAGGAGTCTAGAATCTTCCCCTTTTGGTTTTGAGTTCTCTTGGACACAGGGCTACTTTTCAAAGATGTGAGAAGGCAGGAAAGGAATGTCATATCCAACGGGACACAGAACCAAACACACACTAAGGATCCGAATGAAAGGCTCCGTACTTGACCACAGTAGTTAATAAAAAGCACCCTGTCCCCAGCCTGCATTCGATGTGTGCTATGGAATCCTACCATTGTCAACATAAACAGGGAGGGTTCAATTAAACACCCTGGGGAGAAGTTCTGCTCATGTGGATGGGACAGAGGCAGGATTCCCTCAGGACCATAAAGATCACGGTCAGCTAAGTCTAACTTATATTTGTGTGTGTGGGGGGGGGGGGGCAGGAGAGAGGGAGAGAGACAGAGAGACAGAGAGACAGAGAGCCAGGAGAGCAGGCTTTTTTACTCGATGCTATGAGGCTGCAATCTTCCTTCTCTCTCTCTCTCTCTTTCTCTCTCTCTCTCTCTCTCTCTCTCAAGATTTATTCATATATAGTAGCTGTCTTCAGACACACCAGAAGAGGGCATCAGATCTCATTACAGATGGTTGTGAACCACCATATGGTTGCTGGGAATTGAACTCAGGACCTCAGGAAGAGCAGCAGTCAGTGCTCTTTTTTTGAGGGGGGTCTGGGGGAGTTCAAGACAGGGTTTCTCTGTGCAGCCCTGGCTGTCCTGGAACTCACTCTGTAGACCAGGCTGGCCTCGAACTCAGAAATCCACCTGCCTCTGCTGGGATTAAACACATGTGCCACCACTGCCCGGCACAGTCAGTGCTCTTAACCGCTGAGCCATCTCTCCAGCCCAGTCTTCCTTCTCTTAAAGCACACCCTCCGCGGACAGCATCATTGTCATGTGTTGATCTTGTCTGATCTTATGCTTAATCTGCTTCATGGCGACGATGCATGTATTAATAGAAGACACAGTGCTGGCATTTGAAATGGGTCTACAATGACAGTCTCTAACAGTGATCATTAGTAAGTTGGGCTTGAATAGTGAGTGACACACTTTGTAGGGGATGGAAAGATGGAGCATGAGTAGAAATCCAAAGCAATTTTGCTGAGTAAGGTTCTCAGTCCTCATAGTATTTGGAACCAACTCCCCAGCCGTGTTCTCGACTTGTTTTTAATGTCTACAATGTTATGTTGAGCCCTTTTCCTTATTTTATTTCCACTATTTGCTTCATTTCTCTTACTTATTTATTTATTTATTTATTTATTTATTTATTTAAGCCCTCCTCCCCCCCCCCCCCCCCNNCTCACTCTGTAGCTGATGCTGGGCTCAAAATCAAAGTTCCCCCAGCCTCTGCTTCCCAGGGCCTGGAGTATGGGTAGGGTGCCACCACACCTAGCTCCCTGCTCATTTCCCTTGTTCATTTTACCCAGGTGTGGTGGTTAGGATATGCTTATCCCAGGGAGTGGCACTATTAGGAGGTGTGGCCTTGCTGGAGGAAGTGTGTCACTGCGGGGGGTGGGCAATGAGACCCTTCTCCTAACCACGTGGGAAGCCAGTCTTCTCCTAGCGGCCTTCAGATGAAGATGTAGAATTCTCAGCTCCTCCTGTACCATGCCTGTCTGAACGCTGCCATGCTCCCACCTTTATGATAGTGGACTGAACCTCTGAACTTGTAAGCCAGCCCCAATTAAATGTTTCTCTTATAAGACTTGCCTTGGTCGTTGGTGTCTGCTCACAGCAGTAAACCCTAACTAAGACGCCATAGTTTTCAGACCACTTCAACCTCTTTTGATTCTCGAGGCATCTATGAGTTCTAGAAGCCTCACTTTCAGTTAGAGATTTCGTGAAACAGGATCTATTTATCTCTACAGTGCTTGCCATGTGCATGGTTCTACTCTAATTAATTCATCATATTCTTGCAACAATCCTAGGAGATAGATTCTAGCATGTTCTGCATTTATAGCAAGAGATAGAAGTGTAAGAAAATCAACTGACAGGGGCTGGAAAAATGGCTCAGTGGTTAAGAGCACTGACTGCTCTTGCAGAGGTCCTGAGTTCAATTCCCAGCAACCACATAGTGGCTCACAACTATCTGTAATGGGGATACAATGCCCTCTTCTGGTGTGTTTAAAGACAGCGACAGTGTACCCACATACATGAAATAAATAAAATAAATAAATCTTAAAAAAAAAAAAGAAAAGAAAAGAAAAGAAAAAAAGAAAATCAACTGACTTGGCCAAGAGCTGGGAAATAGCAGAACAGAGGGTTCAAGTTCACCAACCTGCCCTGAGACCTCTGTTCCTGGCAGCCACTGTCACCTTCATACTGATAGTGAGTGGAGTACCTCCTACTGCCACATTGCATCTCCAGCCCATGGTCCATGATCTGCATTGCCAGTACTCCCATTATCTCTCACAGAAACAGCTGTATCGAACATGGATGCACTACCCAGATCTCCCTTTAAGTGTGAACTTGTAGCCCTAGCTGCTGGGAGTATGATTGTTCTGCTTAGGAATTGTCTTGGCTACGGGCAGTGCCCTAGCTTGAAGTCATGTCCTTCCCAAAACAGACGACACCCGATGAGCAGGTATAGGCACTTACTGCCAAGCTGGACCACCTGTGTGTGATCTTCAGTCCCTCTTGATGGGAGGAGAGAACTGATTCCCACTAGTCTTGTTCTGACCTTCATATGCAAGCTGTGGCATATGGGTATATATACACACACTGTAATGAAAAAAAAAAAAAGTTCAAGGTCGATTTGAGTCCTGTAATATAATGCCACCTCAAAAATAAATAAATAAATGAAATTAATTAGCATGTGGTTTAGTTGTTCCATTTTTGGATATTGTTATGATTGGAACGTGAAGTGGTTCTTCCAGGACCATTTGTGGGCTTCAACACATGGTCCTATTGCTGGTACTATTTTGAGAGGCTGGGGGCTCTTTGGGCAGAAAGCATAGCTGGTATAGGTAGTCCTGGCCAGGTCTTTAAAGGTTATACCCTCGTCTGCTATCGGAACAGGCTCTCTGCTTCTCCATCCTCCAAGATGTGAGAAGTTCTGCCTCAGTGCTCTCACGACGATGGACAGGGCTGCCCAGGAACAGCTTACCATCATGACAGATTACATTCTGAGCTGTGAACCGAAAGTGATGTGATCCTTTTGGATTAATTTGGTTCTATCAGGTATTTGGTCACAGTAATCAGTATAAAGATCTATACCTTAAAGAACTAAAATCAGATATAGACATGTATGTCTGTGTAAAGTTTATTTATTTATTTATTTATTCACTTATCTATTTATTTGTTTGGGGGGAAGGGTGTGTATGCCATTGCACACTTGTGGAGGTCAAAGGGCAACTTGCAGAAGTTAGTTCTTGCTTTCCACTATGTGGGTCCTGGAAACTGAGTTCAGGTCTTTAGGCTTGCCCTTATCACCAGCCACACTCCAGACGTCTTTATTCATCCAGATGCACAGCAGCATTGTTCACACTAGCCAGTCAAGAACAGCCCAGATGCCGCCAGTGTATGGTGCATAGCAAAGATGCTACGTATACACAGTAGAGTATTCTCTAGTCTTCGGAGGCAAAGGCCTATGCTACAACTTCATGAGCCTTGAGATGTTGTACTGAGGTAAGCCAACTCTCCTGTGGTTCTTAGAGTAATTGGGTTCATAGAGATATACTACAGAAGGATGATTGCCAGAGCTGTTACGGAAGGGAGAAAGGGAGCTGATACTTAACAGGTATGAAGTTTCAGTTTGCAAACTAAACGAATCCTAGAGATTAGTTACGTGACAAAGTGACTCATACCTTATGATGCTGAACTGTCTAGCTAACAATGGGGGGTGGGGTGCAGCTGGAGAAATGGCTCAGTGGTTAAGAGCATCAACTGCTCTTCTAGAGGACTGGGTTTGAGTCCTAGTACCCATATAGTGGCTCACCACCATCTTCTTACCCCAGTTCCGGGGAGATCTGACACTCTCTTTTGCACCAGGAGCAGACATAGTTACACAGACATACACATTCTGCTAATAGCTTACCATGTTCACTACAACAGGATACATTTTTTTTCTGCAGAGAGCAGAAAAAACATTCATATACATAAAATAAAACAATTTGGGGGGGGGGCAGGATCTCTCTATGTAGTTCTGGCTTTCCTGAAACTTATTATGTTCACTAGGCTGGACTTGAACTTATAGATATCCACCTGACTCTGTCTCCCAAGTGCTGTGATTAAAGGTGTGTATCCCTAAGACCAGCATTTTAAATTATATATAAATAAAAAATATGTAATTTATATATAGTATATTATATAAGTTATATAATATTTAATATATTAATACATGTATAATATGGATAAAATAAAGCATATATATTATACATTATATTATATGCAATTTATTCTGTATATTTACATATATGTGCACACACAGAACAGGACAGCTGTGGCTGACAAAGACAGAAGTCATGGGGGAGCCAGGCATGGTGACTCACACCTTTAATCCCAGCACTTGAGAGGCAGAGGCAGGCGGATACAGAGTGAGTTCCAGGACAGCCAAGGCTACACAGAGAAACCCTGTCTCGAAAAACCAAAAAAAAAAAAAAAAAAAAAAAAAAAGAAGTCATGGGGGATGGGAGTAGGGATGGAGAAAGTGCTAGACTTCCTCACCAGCCTGAGCTGGTTATGCTTTGCTGCCTGAGGAAACCGGAAGGAAAAAGCATTTGTTGTGACTCTAAGAGGGTAATTACAAAAGCAGGTGGTAAGCAGGAAGAACCAGAAAAACACTTCTTGAACCCCATTTAGAAGCTGGAGAAAAAAAAAAAAGCCTGGGCAGGCTCAAAGAAGTTTTAGAAGTTTAGCTGACAGCAGGCACAAGAAGCAAGGACTCAGCCACCCTGAGGGGACAGAAGCTGAGGAGACACTAGGATACTGGATCCTAGTCTCTCTTGAATCCCTGGTGCTGCTCTGGCCTTGGCTTTGGCTCAGACACTGAAAGAGGAGCCAAGCAAACAAGCCAAGAGGAAAGCTAATAAGCCTTGCAGGGGCTCAGTTTCAGAGTGACCCAGCCAACAGCCAACCTGAAACTACTTTTCTCAAAGCATTACAACTACGAGGCACTGTAGCTAGAGATGCCCCTTTTGATGCACAGGTGACAATTTCCTGTCTCTCTCGTAAACTCTGCTCACCCACCCTTATTTCCAGAGGCCCCTCAAAACTGTCTTATAGACTTAACACGAGTAGGTTGCCCCAGATGTTGCCAAAGGAGTCTATTTGACGTACTTTTACTGGTCTTCTTCATACTTTTGATTCTGTATTCTTTTCTGGTTGTAGGAAAAAAGTGTGTGTGTGTGTGTGTGTGTGTGNNTGTGTGTACACATTATATATATATATATATATATATATATATATATATATATATATTTACCATTTTACTCATTTTAGAACATACATTTAGTGGCATTAAGTGCATTCAACATGTTGAGTAATCATTACCAATATCCTTTTTCATGACTCAGAGTAAAAGCTTGGTGCCCATTAAACAGTAACACGCCAGCCCCTGGTAACCTGTAATTTCCTTTCTGTCTCTCTGAATTTGCCTTTTCTACCTTGGATAAGAAGAATTTATCCCTTTTAAAGGTTAGACAATATTCCATTGTAGCATACACCACATATTATTTATTCACTCATGTAATGATAGACACTTGTATTGTTCCCAGCATTTAGCTCTCTTGAATAACGTTGCTATAAACATTGGTCTATAGGTAATCTGTTCGAGTCTCTGTTTTCAGTTCTTTTGAGTACACACCGAGGAGTGAAGTTGCTAGATGGTGGGATAATTCTGTTTACCATTTTGTGGAACGGCCTGTTTTCTACAGCTGTATCCTTTTACATCCCCAAGAACAATGCACACAGCCTTTGGTTTCTCAGTCTTTCCCAACATTCCAATGGGTCTGTTTGTTTCAGTCATTGTTAGCCTAATAGCTGTGAAGTAGTATCTGTTTTTTAAAATTTTTATTTATTTATTTATTTATTTTGGTTTTTCGAGACAGGGTTTCTCTGTATAGCCCTGGCTGTCCTGGAACTCACTCTGTAGACCAGGCTGGCCTCAAACTCAGAAATTTGCCTGCCTCTGCCTCCCCAGTGCTGGGATTAAAGGCATGCACCACCACGCCCGGCTAAAAAAATTTTTAAATGTGTATAAATGTTTTTGCCTGCATGTGTATATGTATATCACATATGTGTCTGGTGCTTGTGAAGTCAGAAGAAGGCTTCAGCTCTCCTGGAACTGGAGTTATGGATGGCTGTGAGCCACCACATGGGTGCTTGGAATGGAACCCAGGTTCTCTGCAAGGTCAATGCACACTTTTAACTGCTGAGTCATCACTCTAGCTTCTTAGTAAATTTTTAAAAAATTATATTTCAGTTTTAATGTTTCTATACATCAGTGTTTGATTGGCTGTATGTGTAGGCAATGCAGAAGTCAGAAGAGGTCATTAGATACCCTGCAACTGGAGTTACCGGGTTGTGAGCCACTACGTGGGTGATGGGAATTGAACCTGGGTCTTCTGTAAAAGCAGCAAGTACCCTTAACCAATGTGCCAACGCCTAATATGTTAGGTTTGGTTAAGTGTGTGCATATTTATGTGTATTTGTGTATGTGTGTATATGGGGACAACCTAAGGTGTCATGCTCGTGAATGGCATTTTTTTTTTTTTTTTTTTTTTT
>NC_034591.1:135604856-135607441 GCF_900095145.1 Mus pahari | reverse complement strand
CCCCCCCCCGCCCCCATGGACAACTGACTTGAATTACTTTTGAGCCAAAGTATCTCATTGGCTTGGAGCCCACCAAACTGGATAGTTGGCCTGCAAGCCCAGGGTCTTTCTGTCTCCACCTCCCAGTGCTGGGATTACAAACTCACTGGCCTAGCATTTTCCAGGGCACCTAGAGATCTGGGTTAGGGTCTTCCCACTTGACTTGAAGGCAAGCATGCTTCTCCTTATGGTTTTTATTTGCATTTCCCTAGTGACTTGCACTGATGTGCCTGTTCTCATACGATTATATTTCATATACTTCATGTATGTATCTTCTTTGGAGAAACAATGTTTATGGCCAGGCATGATAGCCACACAAATTCTACCACTCAGGAGACTGAGGCAGGAGAATTGAGTTTGGCTGAGCTACTTAAACAATTCAAGTCGAAGCAGGCAATTTAGTGAAACCTTATGTCAAAATAAAACTAAAAACTGAGTTGCTGAGCATGGTGGTACTCAGCTTTTAATCCCAGCACTCAGGATGCAGAGGGAGATGGATTTCTGTGCATTTGAAGGCAGCCTGCCTGGTCTATACAGTGAGTTGCAGGCCAGCTAGAGCTATGCAGTTAGACCCTGTCTCAAACACATGCACATTCACACAAAATTTCAATGTTCATGAAATCAGTTTACTTATTTTTTTTCTTTTGTTGTGTTTGCTTGCAAGAAATGTTGACCTAATTTCCTAAAGATTTTATAGATTTAGATCTTCTGTTTATACTTTGTTCCAGTTTGATATATATATACATCCTTGGCATCCACGACCCTATCAGCTTCTGGTCTGTGTCTTGCAGATCTACATCTGTATATGTGTGTGTGTGTGTGTGTGTGTATCTATGATGAAGAGTAATGGGTTTAAAGGATGGACCCCTCCTTGCCTTATTTTCTTTTCGCTTTATGTTTTTATTCTCCCTACTAGGAATTACACAAAATGCCCTTTTCTCATGGCAGAGAAGAGCAAAAGCCAGACATTAGGTTTCCTCAATCTCCTTTAAGCACACATCCCCTAAAAACCAAAACCCTCCCAACAAAGCCCCACATCTGAAAACTCCCATAGCCCCTTAGTGTGCCCAGCTGATGACTAAGCTCTTGGACACATTGCAGGTCTGAAATGTAGATGGGGGAGGAGCTACCTATTGCTTCTTCACTGGCTGAGAGTCAGATTGGCAAGCTTCCAAAGGCTCCCCAGGTCTCCTGCAGAAGGGCCTTCCTCTACCAGTAAGGGAGCCCCCCCCCCCCAAGTCATACCTATCAGTGACTTCTCTTATGGGGTCTGCATCCTGGATTTTGTATATTTTGTTGTTGCTGTTGTTTTTTTTTTTTTTTTTTTGGCAATGTTTTAAGATAAGATCTTTTATGGTCTGGGATGGGCACAACATAGCTGTCTAATTACAGACCTTGCCTTTGTCTTGCATTTCCCAGTCTCTATCAGTCTAAAATAAATTTCTTTCTTCTATATAAAACCAAACTGAAGCAAACAAACAAAACAAAACAAAACAAAACAACAACAGCAATAACAACAAAACCTTTCCAAGTTGGGCCTGGCAGCATAGGCCTGGTTCTGTCTCCTTGGGAGGGTGAGGTGAGAACGTCACCAGCTCCCAGAAGTTTAGAACCATCCTCAGCTCCAGAGTGAAACCTTCCACCAATGTAAGGGATCCGTAATTAGATGGCAGGGAAGATGATGGCCAGAGAGCAATTTCCTTTTTCTATAACACAAGTCAGGTCGGTAAGATTTCCCCTCTGTGTTCTTCCCCTTCCCTCCTGAACCTCCCCCTCATTGTTTCATGTAAAAATCAGTTACAGTTTGTTTGTTTTTGTTTGTTTTTGAGACAGGGTCTCTCCATGTAGCCCCAACTGTCCTGGAATTAGCTCTGTAGTCCAGGCTGGCCTCAACTCACCTGCCTCTGCTGGAATTAAAAGTATGCACCTGGCCTACGATTTTCAATACTGCAGAGGTTAACCACTGTGTGGGGCTCCTACTTTGAGATGTCTGGTCGAGACCAGCACAGAGAGTCCTTCTCTTAGCAGGTCAGGAGAAAGATGCAAAGGGGGAAACTTCTTCTCAGTCCAGCACTGTGTATACCTATGCTCACACAAACACACAAGAATATCCAGTTGATACTGGCTTTCATATCCAACACAGGTTAGAGCTGAAGGGTTAGCACTTTCATCAAGTGTGTGTCTAGCTAGCCTGCCTGAGGCTCAGGGCCGAGTTTTCAGTCTCGTAAAAGCCATCATCAGGGCCAAGGCAATGAAGTATGCAGTTGGTTGCCGAAGAACACAGAGAAGTGTTGCAGTGTGTTTTCAGTTTTAATGGTAGTTGCATGACTAGATTAGAGCATTACACTTTAAAACACGTTAGAATGAGCCTGTTGTGGTACTCTGCATGCCTTTGATCCCAGCAGTCAGGAGGCACAGGTAGGTGGATCTCTGAGGCCAGCCTGGTCTACAGAGTGAGATTCAGGACAGCCAGAGCTAACACAGACAAGCCCTGTCTTGAAAAACACCACACACACACACACACACACACACACACACACACACAC
>NC_034591.1:135582971-135604366 GCF_900095145.1 Mus pahari | reverse complement strand
AACTCAGGACCTTCAGAAGAGCAGTTGGTGCTCTTAACCACTGAGCCATCTCTCCAGCTCCCAAAAACACTTTAAAAGGCTTTGTTTATTTAGTGTGTGTGTTTGTGTGTGTGTGTGTGTGTGTGTGTAGGGTGGGCACACTCATGCCACAGAGCACTTAAAGAGGTCAAAGAACAACTTTTATTGGTCAGTTTTCACCCCCTACCTTGTTTGAGGCAGGGCCCCTCTTTTTGATTTTACAGCTTTGCTGTGCACTCTAAGCTGCTTTTCCCACCTCTGCCTCCCATGTCACTGTAGGAGTGCTGGGATCCCAGATGTGTTCCACCACATCCAGCTTTTTACATTCATTCCAAGGGATTGAACTCAGGTCGTCAGCATTGCCAAGTAACTCCTCTTTTCCCTGCTGGGCCATCTCTCTGGCCTAGGGAGTTACCCTTAAATTGGTAGTTTGTTATCATATATTGTACTCAGTAAAGCAGATTATTTAAATAACATAAAATTCTAGAAAATTCTTTGAGACCTATTACACTCTGCAAAGGACTGACTCTCTCTCTCTCTCTCTCTCTCTCTCTTTCTCTTGGTTTTTCAAGACAGGGTTTCTTTGTGTAGCCCTCGATGTCCTAGAACTCACTCTGTAGACAATGCTGGCCTCGAACTCAGAAATCTGCCTGCCTCTAGGACTGCCCAGTCATTTGTGTGCACACTCAAGAGATGCAAAACACAGCTCCTGAAAAGTCTTCATACATTTTATGACAAAAAAGCTACAAAGGAAATGACTAGTTAGTCCAATAAACTCCTCAGTAATGGTCATTTGGAGGCAGATATTAAACAAAGTTATGATCAATGCTCTTCTTCATAATTAGTTAAAAGATGAGCTTTTTTCTCCCTAATGGTCTCCCAAGAGTTTACTTATATTATTTAGTCATATGTGATTAAAGTAAATTCTGTATACTACTTATATATTCATAATGTTTGGTATTAGTGTTTTGATATCTAAGATAATGATTCTACTGAATATCTTATGCTTAATTAATCTCCACAGCCAGGTTCACTCTGTGTGAATTAGGAAATTCCTTAACAATAGAAACAATAGTATCATTTTCCAAATGTCTCGGTGTTAGACCAATTAAGATCTGGAAGAGAGGGTGAATTTACTCTCTTAGGATGATAATGAGCGGTTTGGGGCATAGCTCAGTGGTAGGGCACATGCTTAGTATACATGAGGACCTAGTTTTGATCCTCCTCTCAAATGAGAAATACATACAAGTTTTACAGTGGCCAATATGCCTCAGCAGGGGAAAGTGTACAGTCTGTTATTTTTCCTGTTTTTGTTTATTGAGACAGGATCTTACACTGTAACCAGGTTAGGCTGGAACCACATAGCTCAGGCTGGTCTTGAACGCCAACAACCATCCTGCCTCACCCTTTCTCTTGTTGTCTTTTAGGCAAAAATCATGGTAACTTCACCCAGGCTCTCCTAGAACTTCATATGTATCCCAGGGTCACCTCAAACTCAAGATTCATCTCTCTGCTTCCAGAGAGCTAGGATAAGAGGCACAGATCTCCACACTTAGTAGAATACATGCTTTAAGACAGTGGTATTCTTTATTTTGTAGTCTTATTTTTCTCCAACAACCCAGGACAGGTTGAAGAATTAGATTAGCTATGAGAAAGGACCAAGCAAAAGAGTTAGGCCTTGAGGAGAAAAATAGTCTGTCATGCTGTCTTTGTTCATAGGGTCTTGAAAAGGTAGTTCAGAATTGGCCAAGTAGGAATTTAAAGACCCTCTCTTACTGCCTAGCCAACTTTATTCTGTTTCTTTCCTTTTATTTCTGGTCTGTCTGTCTATTGTTGTTTTTCCAAGACAGGATTTCACTGTAGCCCTGGCTATCCTGGAATTCTCTCTGTAGACCATGTTTGCTTCAAACTCAGAGATCTGCCTGCTACTGCCTCCCAAGGGCTGGGATTAAAGGTGTGCTCCACCACTGCTGGCTTGGCAAGCATACTACCACTGAGGTATCCTACCACTGAGCTATCCTACCACTGAGCTATACCACCATTGAGATACCCTACCACTGAGCTATACCACCACTGAGCTATATTCCTTAATGTGTTTCCTACCATATTTTTTATAAGTGTGTCACATTTTTATTTAGGTGTACAAAACTTTATAGTTGTTATGATTTTTACCTCCCTTGCCCCGACCGCACATAGAGAAACCGTCTTTGTACTTCTGGCTATCTCAGAACTTATTAGGTAGACCAGGCTGGCCTTGAACTTAGAGATTGTGATGGTTTGTATACTCTTGCACCAGGGAGTGGCACCATATGGAGGTGTGGCCTTGTTGTGTGACCTGGTTGGAGTAGGTGTGTAACTGTGGGTGTGGGCTTAATACTCTCACCCTAGTTGCCTGGAAGTCAATCTTCCACCATCAGCCTTTGGATGAAGATGTAGAACTCTCAGCTCTGCTTGTGCCATGCCTGCCTGGATACTGCCATGTTCCCACCTTGATGATAATGGACTGAACCNCTGAACCTGTAAGCCAGCCTCAATTAAATGTTGTTTTTATAAGACTTGCCTTGGTCATGGTGTCTGTTCACACAGTAAAACCCTAACTAAGACAGAGATCCACCTTCCTCTGCCTCCCAAGAGGTAGGATGAAAGATGTGGGCCACCAAGCCTCACACCTGGCTGTTTTATGTGATTTTCAGTTCTTTTCTTTTTATCCTGTATAGAATCCAAGTTCTCATATGTACAAAGCAAGTACTCTGCCGCTGATCTACACCACAGCCCATTCTAGGTGTGCCAGTTTCTTCTTAAGGGTTACCATGCTGGACTGATAAACTCTAACAGTTCACAGGATTTCACTGGCTTCTTCTGTTGACCTCCACAGCTCTCCATGTAACCATACACCTGGTCCCACTGTCTTTTCTGAGGAAGGGAGGAAACTCAAATATGACAACAGATGGGTAATTTGAGTCCGGAAACAGATAATTTGCTCTCGTGTAACCTAGCCAGTGATTGAAGTTGACTAGTAGATTCTCTTAGGTGCAGATAGAACCTCCATCTAGACCAGTGGTCCTCAACCTTCCTAATTAAACCTTCCCTTTAATACAGTTCCTTATGTATTGTAATGTATTTGTGATTGGGTGACGCCCCCAATCACAAAATTATTTTTGTTGCTACTAATTAACTGTCACTTTGCTACTGAGTGGTGTCTCCATTCCTAAGACCATTGGAAATAATGTGTGTGACGGTGGTCACGACCCACACACAGGTTGAGACCCACTGGTCTAGACCCACCTAAGACATTAGATGGTGAATGATCCCAGTCTTCTTATATTCTCTGGTAAAAAGGGACTTGCTTTGGCTTTGTTGTCCCCACCCCCACCCCACCCTGTTCTCTGGGTCTCAGAGCATTATGTACTCTAAGGACATACATCCCCAGGCTTGCTGAAGCTCGCTGTCTGGAGAAAATAGCAAGGCGCTCTAGTCACTCTCTTTGTGTGATACACAGTCTGTCTGGACCATATCTTGGGTAGAAATCCTGAGAGCTCAACTCACCATCTTCCTGCCTCAGCTTCCTCAGTGCTGGAATTATGAATTATTATATCTGGATTTGTGTCTATATTCTTTTAGGAAATAAGTACACGGTTGGGTTTGTTTGTTTTTTCATTGTCTCCCAAAGATATATTTGACTTTTCCTGTAAGGAACAAATAAAACCAAAGTTAAAGAACCACTGTTCTACAGTATAGTGTTCTTTTCTGGCTATCATTTTTTTTTTTTTAGAACATCCTACATGAGTACACTATGTTTGCATAATTTCGACTCCCCCGCAGCTCCTCCTGTGTCCCTTTAACTACCCCCTCTCAAATTCGTGACTTCTTGGATACATATGCTGAGTTCAGTTACTGTTACCCTGATTTGCACATGTTTGGGTCTGACCACACTTAGGATTGAGATCTTAACCCTGAAAGAAACAAAAATGAAATACAACTGGTTCTCCTCCCTCAGCAGCTGTTGACACCTTCTAGATCTTTATCTTCGGTTGGATCTTGTGACACTCATTGCTGTCTGAAGGCTTTTTTTTTTTTTTTTTTTAAAGGAAGCTACTGATTAAGCATGCAGCAAGTTTTCCCCAGGAGAAAGAAAGGAGTCATATCCTATCCTGTGAAAGGTCAGAAACCCAGGACACAGCTGGACAGTGGCGCACATCTATAATCCCAGCACTCGGGAGGCAGAGGCAGGTGGATTTCTGAGTTCAAGGCCAGCCTGGTCTACAGAGTGAGTTCCAGGACAGCCAGAGCTATACAGAGAAACTCTGTCTGGAAAACCCAACAAAACAAAATAAAACAAAACTCAGGGGCTGGTTAGATGGCTCGGCAGGTAAGAGCACCCGACTGCTCTTCCAAAGGTCCTGAGTTCAAATCCCAGCAACCACATGGTGGCTCACAACCATCCGTAACGAGATCTGACTTCCTCTTCTGGAATGTCTGAAGACAGCTACAGTGTACTTACATATAATAAATAAATAAATCTTTAAAAAAAAAAAAACTCAGAAATCCAGGACACAGCACAGATAAGAAAATTCGGGTTGAGACGAGACATTCTTCAGGTACCTAAAGTTAGGTTAGATGTATTCTGTGTGGCTTCAAAGGGCGAAAGAGCAGAAGTCACACAGAGATGGGTTTCGGTTTAATGCTAGTAAAATGTGGCTAATGATTACAGTTGCTCTAAGTTGCAATGAGTATTGTGTGAGCCTGTGATCTCCTTCTTACCAAAAAAAAAAAAAAAAAAAAGAAAAAAGTAAAAATATTTGGGGTTCACCAGCTAGCTCAGTGGGTAAAGCCATTAGTTACTAAGCCAGATGACCTGAGTTCCACTCCCCCTGCCTCCCATAGGGGAGCTGTTGCTCCCATACTCATGTCTATGCTGGGAGGACTGCAGGGTTACACATAAAATAATGAATATAATAGTAAATGTAATAGTAGCAGTAGTATAATAATAATAATAATAATAATAATAATAATAATAATAAAAGTAAATGTTTAACTAGAAGCATAGGCCACTAACACAAAGGACAATCTCCAGGCTGGACGGTAAGATGAAAGAAGTTTGATGCTGTTTGATGCTGTTGCACCAAGTCGGTCCATCGCTTGCTGTCTGAGTCCTACCTGTAGGGATGGTATAGGCTTCGCGGGCTGGTCAGCTGATCACACCTGTCTTTTTACACAGTTTCAGAGTCTTTAAATCATACGTAAAAATCAGCCTTTGCCATGGAAATCTTTTCCAGATTAATCCACTTCTGCTTCGTGCCCAGCTCCCAGGGCTACCGGCAGCAGTTCAAAACACGCGTTCTCCCAGAAGGCTAATTACAAGACAGTGCGTGTGCTGTTTGCTCGTGGCTTGGTTTGTAGCCAGGTTATTCTGGCTGAGATGAAAATCCTTGAACAATAGTAAGGTAAAGAATAGCACACTTAATTCTCATGAAGGACCTTTAAAAATGCCTAAGTCCAGCATGGTAGCCCACAATTGTCATGCCAATACTTAGAAGGCTAAGGCAGGACAATTGTTGTAAATTAGAAGCCAGCCAGGATGACATAGTAAATTCCAGGCTAGCCTAGGGCACATAAGTTGTTAGCTCAGAAAATGCAAGTATTTCATACACTATATTCCTACTGAAGATTGTTCTTTTTATTTTTAATACATATTGAGCTGGGCATCCTATGTTTTATCTGCTATGTGACAAGTGCTACCATATAGATAATAAAGGTACGTTATTTCTTGCAAAGCTTCTCAAAGTTACATGCCTGTAAAATCTCAATCAATGAAGAAAAGTGATTATGATTTTGTTTTTGGAATCGTTTGACTTCTGAAAGGAAGACCACTAGATGTCCAATCCAAGACTACTAAACTAATGTAATTCATGTTAACAATAGTTTCCTGGATTCCTTGTCCATACAAACAAAGAGATATTCATTTGTGATTCCCAGTGTGGACCTGTGCCCACTTTAGTTGGTGCCTGTGTTGGCCCAAGTGTTTGAATAGCATTCTTAGCTGTGGGGAAAGTGAGAAAGAGTAAGTCTTGAGAGCCTCCATTCCAGGAGATCAAAACCCAAGGGAGAAATCAGATACTCAATTTTACTTTATTTCATGTTGCTTTGTCTAATTAATTATTTAATAGTTGGTGCTGCGGATTGGATCTAGAGCCCAATAGACGCTAACATATGCTCTACTACTGCACTCCTTCCTTCTGAAAAAGGAGCAAAGTAAAAAAGGGTTTAGCTATATAACAAATTCTAAGTGATATATATGTTTGTACACACACACACACACACATATACATTAACATTCACATATACATATGTGCAGTTAGTCATAGAGGAAGTCATTGGTGGGGAAGGGTATATTGTTTGGGAGTTTTGTTTTGTTAAGTTCTCAGAAAGTCTTCTCAGCTTTCCTTTCAAGGACTTGTCAAACTGCAAATGTTTTAGACCCTTCTAGAATTAAACCAAGATGGGTAGTATTTGTACTTGTGGAATCCAAGAAAAATTTCCCTGCCCTCTGCAGAGAACTGATTTTTCTACCACCAACTACCCAAACTGTCCTCCCTTGAGGGTCATCTAGCCCTTGTTCTGTCCACACTACTGCAATGAAATTGCTGATTAAAACTCATCTACCCTTTTCTTCATCTCTAATCCTAGATGGCAGCCTCTCTCTGCTTTCCAGTATTGATTTCTAGAAATCAACAAACCAAAAATTTTCCTTGACTTTTGAGCTTAGACCATGACTAATAACTGAACAACAGTTTGTAATGAGGAATTCTTGAAGCTGTAACGCTGCCTGGCATTGAGTTCCTCTCCAGGAGTGATTTAGCAGCGGAGTCAAGAGGTTATACCCATCTCTGGCAGCAGCCAGCATCCAAGCAGTCCAGGATATAAAGATGGATACTTGGAGCTGGGCAGTGGTGGCGCATGCCTTTAATCCCAGCACTTGGGAGGCAGAGGCAGGTGGATTTCAGAGTTCGAGGCCAGCCTGGTCTACAGAGTGAGTTCCAGGACAGCCAGGGGACTACACAGAGAAGCCCTGTCTCAGGAAAACAAACAAACAAACAAACAAAAAAACCCAAAAGGATACTTGGCCTTGTTCAGGGTAACTTTGCACCCTTTTCAGAAGCTCAGCACATGCTTCTATTACAACAGCATGGCAGGTGACTATATCCCTTTCCTAGTTCTGCCTCCCATATTCCCCATGGTGGTAGTAATCATTCTGAAGTCCCGTTAAAACCCTAGGACCTAGCCACTTGGCTTTAATCCCAATATTTTTGAGGTAGAGGCAGGTAGATCTCTGTGAGTTCTAGGCCCGCTTTGCCTACAGAGCCAGTTCTAGGACAGCTAGTGCTACATAATAGAGAGGTCCTATCTGAAAAAAAAAAACACAAACAAACAATTCTCAAAATCAAAACAAAACCAACCAAACAAAAACCCAGGAACCAATCAGCCTTGCATGTACATCAACTTACAGGTCTCTTTCTGGGGAAGCTTACCTAAGATGTACGTTGTTTAAATATCTCTTAAGTAACCATTCAGATTCTTAGGACAAATTTTAAGGTTCATCAAGGCTGTTTTTTTTTCTACTGCTTAGGAGAAATGAGGGCTTGTTTGCCCCCTTTTCGGAGAGATGTGCAAACATTACAGAGGCAGGAGAATGAGTGGTTTCTAGGAATGAGAATGGAAATTTCCTGCATTGCTTGCGTTAAGTCAGATGAGCAGACTGGCAGGTGCCTGTAATTAATCTTCCTTTTCCTCTGTGAAATGCAGACCCAGGGAGAACTGCAGATTTTTAAATGCCCTTGAGCTGACCCAAGCCTGACAAAGTAGTCACCATTACAGTGAAGGGGTCCTATGGACCAATTGCATCCTCTGCAAGGAGTAACCACTTCCTCTTTCCTCCTTCCTCTAAGCTGCTTCTTATTTATCCTCCTAACTAGATACTCCTGCAAGACTAGAAGCTGCTCTTGGGAGCCTTGGGGGTGGACTTGACGCCTCTGATTCATAATAACTTAACCCTGTGGAATTTGACTGATATCTCTCAGCTGTCATTCATTCATCTCTCCTCATGGCTTTGTCTGTTAACTCAGCTTAATTGCAAAAAGGGAAATTCCCACTCCTAGTTGGGTGGAGGTTCCTCTGTACACCACGCACCATCCTGTATATCACATTAGCGTCTTAAATTTCACAATAGCCAAAGGTATATTACACCTGCTTTTTTCTCTCCTTCTGAACACACGGAACACCAGAGTTCAATCAAAGAGTTATGTAATTTGTTTATTTAATCTGCATGTGTGTGTTCTTGCTGTACTAGGGATCTGACACAGGAAGGCCATATGCACGGCAGCATGCGTTTGACCACTGAGCTGCATTCTCAGTCCATAATTTAGTTCTCTGAGATGTGTAACCTCCTTTTCTACAGAAGTTAAATCAGCTTAGTTAGTGTACTTGAAGCAGTGGCTTTGGATAATCCTAATTGTGTAAGTATTGCCAGTGTTAGTATTGGTAGAATTTTGTTTTATTAATGCTTGGTTTTATTTGTAAATGCTCTACAGTCTTAGTTATCCTAATGCTATGTATGGGCCAGAAGAAGTTTCTGAAATTGGCATGGTCTATGAACAACTACTCAACAGCCTTGTTCATTCATTGATTAATTGATCCACTAATTAATTAAAGAGGGTCTTTAGTGCCTGCACTGTACAGAAAGCATCACTGGAGGATGCTATGGCACAAACTCTGAGGGCAAATTAGTTGAGTCTGAATTGAGGCTCCTGTCTTAGACACCACATATTTTATTTTATTTCATTTTCTGTGTATGAATATTTTGTCTGCAAGTATGTCTGCATACCACTTGCATACATGGTACTCATAGATGTCAGAAGAGGGCCCTGGGGGCCCTGGAGCTGGAGTTACAGGCAGTTGTGAGCCACCATGCAAGTGCTGGGAATCAAACTAGGGTCCATTAGAAGAGCAAGCAATGCTCTTAACCTCTGAGCCATCTATCCACATTAATCCTTTTATTCCTTAGGGTTTTTCTTATAAAGTGAAGATTAAAAAGCTTACTTCCTGTGAAGTAGTTATAAAGTTTAGATAGGCCTGTTTGTGTAAAGATTTTGACATATAAGTAACTGCCTGATCAATGGTAGACATTATTTTTACAGAACAGAGTGACTGAAGACTATAACATATGTGCATAAATAAAACCAAGACATTTTAGAAGGTGATCTATGACACAGAGGTAAAAGTAAAGGATAATGACATTAGGGGAGAGGAGATTACTTCTAGGTAAAGAGTCAGAGGGGTTTCTTGAATGACATCTATACTTGAAGTTGAGATCCATACTATCCAGCATTCAACCTGTACATAGTGAGCTTTAGTAAAACAGTAAACACAAGTGAAAGTTTAAAATAAGGCCAAGCACAGTTGCAAATGACAGTAATGAAACAAAAATTATTCACAGGCAAGTCAAAAGAACATGGAAAAGGAGGAAAAGAAAAAAAGAAAAAGAGGGAAAGAGGCTCTCCATAAGCCACATCCAGGAAGCTACCAGGAGCTGTACCATACTCTAGATCAGGTATGTGTTCAGCTCATTTCCGCCACCGGCTACCTCAAAGCTGTCACCGACTTTTATTGCCTGTAAGTTATCAATGGGAAGAGAGAAGCATGAATCTACACACTGAACAGGAAAAACAGATTTGCACTCTTGGTCACCTAAATGCCAGTGCGTCAAATGTTCATTCTGAGTGCATTCATGTACCCTAAGCTCTTCCACACACTTTTTTTTTTTTTTTGGCTTTTTTGAGATAGGGTTTCTCTGTATAGCCCTGGTTGTCTGTTCCACACACTTCTGTTTAGTCACTTGCTGGTTTGTGTGGACTGGAGAGAACTTGAAAACTGAAACTCCAGAGAAAGGGAAAGTACTATCAGGAACTATAGTCAAGAATAACAGGGAACTTAGTATGGATTTGGGTGGGTAAGCATTATAAAGAGAGATGAGCAAGTCAGCGTAGTAAATATCCATACTATAGTTCAACCTTTAAGACTGCACACAGTGATTATACTCACCATTGTATCTGGTTAGTAAAGCTAAGTAGGAAAAATTGTCATGTGGATAAGTGTTTTAAACTCAATGATTAGTAGGTTATTTACAATGATTAAGTATTCCTGCTTGAAATGACATGTTGACAGGTCATGGCTATAATATATATATATATATATATATATGAAGTTGTGCCCATTGTCATGTGGCCAAAGTTTCAGGGTTTAGTAAATAAGAATAAGCAACAACGATAAAATTGTTTCTTAACCACCCATACAGAAATATCCTTATTTCTTTTTATAGAAACAAAAAATAAACATTGTGATTTACTAGCCTTTTAAAAACCAACCACTGTATAATTAAGTTTCTTTGTGTTATAAACAAAATTTTCTCTGGTAAAGCAACATTGAGAAAATTATAATCAACAGTCTCAAGAAGTACAAGAAAAATGCACTTCACAGTTACTTCTTCACTTGCTGACATTAAATTTATGACTGGAGATAAACCACTAATTAAATATACTAAAACAGACTTACCATTAATATAGTGAACTAATGATTTTCTAAAACAGTAGAGCACTAATATTTCAGTATTCTTCCTGCTCCTTCTGCACTTGTATTTCAAGCTGTTCACAACCTGCCTTCTTTATGAAATCTAACAGCCATAGGGTTCAAACACTAAAACTTATATGGTAGATTACGGCAAGAAAAAAAAAAAAAAAAAAGGAAAAGTGCTGACTTCTTTTTAAACGTTTCTGATAAGTTAATATTAATTGTATAGCAAGACTTCTCTATGCGGAGTTTATCTAGATATACTGAATCAAGGAATCTTCCGTCTAGCCGCTTCCAAATCACTCATAGATCCTCTCATAGGGTCTTGGACAAGAAAAACGCGCTTCAGAGCTCGCTCCAGTCCTGGGCTGAGACTGCAGCGTATTCACGCTCGGGTGCGGTTGCGTACGTTTAAGCGCTTCCCGCTCTCACCGGTTTGATTAAGACTTGTAACTGCCATCTGGCTCATAAATTTGGTTTCCTACTCTGTCTGGTGCCCCCTGGTGCTCATCACAACTATAATCTTACGTAGTAGCGAAGGTGGTCCAGGAAGCATTAAAGATATTTTGAAGAGAAGAATTCCATTACTGTAAACTGCACTGATCTAGGTTTCCGGAGTTCCGCGCCTTGGTATAAATTACATATGTACACATTTGCAAGTGTAGTAAAGAAAGGGGATGTTTTACTGAGCCACCGAGGCAGGGTATAACAAAACAAAAGGAAAATAATTTTTACTCAAATATAGAGGCAAAAGTCAACTATGTCCTCTCAAGTTTGTAATCAAAAATCAAAGATGTAGACTATCTTCGAACTCGACCTCCTCCCATGCTTGTCACCCGCCTCTCCCCGCCCCCCACACCTCCTGTTCCCGTTAAGTTTCTGGCAAAGCAAAGAAGTTCGCTCTGATCCTGGGTTTTATTTAGTAGGCAGCCCATCTTTGCAGCCAAAGTACTTGTTTGGAAACTGGAGACGAGCATGCGGCATTAGTTGTTGTGAAGGGGAGAAGGATGGAATATATTTTGTCTACTCTCATCCATCTAATCAACAGTGATGGTACGTGTACGCTTCACAAAGTTTTCCGGGAGTCTTCGAACTCAGGCTCTGGTTATTCAGCTTTACCTTCTTCACTCCCACACCCCTAGTCACTCAACACTAAGGAGGCTCTCCATTGAAGACGAACAACAGATTATTTTTCATTACATGGCAGCTCTATGAGCTATCTAAACAGAACATGACGGAAGTTTCTCATTCTCCCCTTCTTTTTCCTCTCCTTTCTTCTCTTCTTTTGCAATTGATTCCTAAATAATGATTTTGATAGCGAGCACCGAGTTTGGAACGGAATTGAGCGACCCACGATGACGCTCCCATCAGGCTTTCCGAAGGGGCGGTTTTCAAAAAAAGGAACTACAATTCCCAGGAGGCACCAGGCTAGAGCCATCGCAGGGCATCACGGAAGTAGTAGGCGCGTTCCTCCCGGGTTCCTTTCACGGTTTTCACCGCGAAACTACAAATCCCATCGTGCCTCGAGCTCGGCACGCCTGCGCGAGAGCCCCCCGAGCGCGACGTGGGCGGGGCCGCCCCGGGCGGCGGGGGGCGGGGTCCAAGCGGGCTGTGTGGAGGCTTCAGACATCGGCGCCATTTAAAGCGGAGAGTTTTTCCCGGGCGGACGCGCTCCTTCTGCTCGGCCATTCCGTACTCCCTTCTTCGCTGACAGAAGGCGCCTAGTGGGGTGACTGCTCTTTTTCTCTCCCTCTTCCCCTCCTCCCAGTTCTTTCGGTCTCCTCTCCTCCTGGCCGGAGAAGTAGCGGAGCCCGGGCCCCGCGGTGAGCGGCCCTCCCCTCCCCACAGTTCCCTCCCTCCTCTGCCCCCGGCGCCGGCCTGAGAGGGGAAGAGGTTCGCCAGGCCCGGGGCGGGCGGGGAGGCCTCGGGGACGGGGGGGGCCGCTCCTCAGGCTTCGAGGCTTCGAGGCTTCGGCCCTCCGCATCTAGTGATGGGCGCCCTCTGAGACTGGTCCCCTCTCCGGGGCGCGTGCTGCCTGAGGCGGCGGCCGAGAGAGAGAGAAAGAGAGAGAAGGACCGGGAACCCGGGCCGCGGCCCTCCTTCCCCTGCGCGGCCCCTCCCACTCCTGTGCCCCGGGCTGCCACCGCCCGGCGTCGGGGCTCGTCCCTCGCGCGCTGTGCCTCCGCCCTCAGGGCCTATCCCGCCGTGCTCGGCGGGCGGGCGGGCCGGCCGGCGGCGGCGGGAGCTTAGCCATCTTCACTTGGGTCGCATCCTCTCGCCCGGGAGCCCATTCCGCGCCCTGCTCCTCATGACTGCGGCGCTTCTGCTGCCACAGCCCTACCGGCCTCCGCTCGCTGCAGGATGGATGCGGACTGTGCGGCGCTAACCCCCGTGGCTCCGCTCCCTCCTAGCCCGCCGACGAGCCCGCCCCGTGAGCCGCAGCAGCCTCGGTGCCAGCAGCAGCAGCAGCAGCAGCAGCAGCAGCAGCCGCCGCAGCAGCCGGACTCAGTGTCCCGCGTCGCCCTCGGGGCGCCTTGTCAGTGCTGAGTTGGGAGTCGTCCGGTGGTTCCGAGCCCGCCGTAGGAGCGCTGCCCAGCACTTCTTGGTGGCTTCACCGGGCCACCCTTTCCCCTTTTCATTCATAAATCCGAGCCCGCGTTCTTCACTCCACCGGACCGACCATGTCTGACGGCGCCGCCGAGAAGCAGAGCGGCACTCCGGGCTTCCTTACGCCTCCGGCGCCCGTCCCCAAGAATGGCTCAAGCTCCGATTCTTCCGTGGGCGAGAAACTGGGGGCCACGGTCGGCGACTCCGGAGTTGGCAGGACGGAGGAATATCGGCGCCGCCGGCACACTATGGACAAGGACAGTCGTGGGGCGGCCGCCACCACCACCCCCACGGAGCACCGATTCTTCCGCCGAAGCGTCATCTGCGACTCCAATGCCACCGCGTTGGAGCTGCCGGGCCTCCCTCTCTCTATCCCGCAACCTACTGTACCCGCAGTGGTGCCCCAGAGTGCTCCACCCGAGCCTCACAGAGAGGAAACTTTGACCGCCACCGTTGCTTCGCACGTGTCTCAGCAACCCTCGGCTGCTGCCTCCCCTGGGGAACAAGCCGTCGTAGGCTCGGCCACCACGACCGTCCCCAGCAGTACCAGCAAAGACCGCCCGGTGTCCCAGCCCAGCCTCGTGGGGAGCAAAGAGGAGCCACCGCCGTCCAGAAGTGGAAGTGGCAGTGGTGGCGCCAGCGCCAAAGAGGCGCAGGAGGATAGGAGCCAGCAACAGGATGACATCGAAGAACTGGAGACCAAGGCAGTGGGAATGTCCAATGACGGTCGCTTTCTCAAATTTGACATCGAAATTGGCAGAGGCTCCTTTAAGACGGTCTACAAAGGTCTGGACACCGAAACCACTGTGGAAGTCGCCTGGTGTGAATTGCAGGTAATGCCCCACCCCCTTTTTTCTTATTCGGTCGTTTGGATCCCAAATTTGGCTCGGTTAAGCCAGTTTGTCGAGTTCACTCTTGTAATTCTCTGACTCTGAGAGGGCGGGGGAGGCCAGCGTCTGAGGAGGTTGAAATTGGGAGATTGTGGAGCATGTAGTTAGGTGTTTGGAAAAGATAGGAACTATTGGTGTCAAGAAGGATTGTTACCAGCAAGGGGGTAAAGAGTCATTTAAGTACAAACTTGTGTGTTTAATGTCAGGCAGGAGACATGGAATTATTGGAAAAGGGTTTCCCCTCGTGTTGGGGATTGAAGAAGTGGGGCCTGGACAAGTGCTTTCCCACTGAGCTAAATATATCCTCAGCTTTTGGGAAATTCTTTTGCTTTAAGTAAATATCAAACCTTTTTTTCCTGTGCACTTCAGTCTCTTCTAAGCCTCTGCAATAATGAACTGCCTCGTGTTTCCATCTCTAAGATCTGGTTGTTAGACAAGACCCTGTACTTTAAGGAACAGCTTTCTTGATAGCAGCATAGACATTTAGTAGATAATAAAGGCATGCCTGGAAATCCCAACTACGTACTCTAGAGGTCAAGGCAGGAGAACCTCAAGTTCAAGGCCAGTCTGGCCTGGGAAGTGAGATACTGTGTTTTTTGTTTTGTTTTGGTTTGGTTTTTTCGAGACAGGGTTTCTCTGTGTAGCCCTGGCTGTCCTGGAACTCACTCTGTAGACCAGGCTGGCCTCGAACTCAGAAATTCGCCTGCCTCTGCCTCCCAAGTGCTGCTGGGATTAAAGGCATGGGCCACCACTGCTTGGCTGTGAGACACTGTCTTAAAAACATCAAAACAACCACCCAATCCCTGATCCCCAACTCTCTTTTCTTTCCCTTTAAGTGCTTTCAGAGTAGGAAGGTACAGTATATACCTACCAATATAACCACCTACAGGTGCTTAAGCCATATGGCTAGCTGTGATCTGACACTGTTCATTAGTCTATCTTCATCCTATTCAGTCCATAGTGAATAGTAAAAGTCCAAGCAAAATTGTATAAGTGCTTTGAAAGTTGTGATAATACCATCATTGTTGTAATATTCTTATAAAAGACTTTTGTGAGTGTCCTAAAGTATAGCCTATACTGTCCTGAATTTGTTGATCCCTCTGCCTCAGCCTCCAGAGTATTAGAATTATAAGTTAATGTCATTATACCAGGGATATAAGAGATTTTTAAACGAAACTTCCCAAGAGTCTGAGGGATTACAGTGGTTTCTTCCTTCCTTTTTTTTTTTGTTTTTTTTTGTTTTTTGAGACAGGGTTTCTCTGTTTAGCCCTGGCTGTCCTGGAACTCACTCTGTAGACCAGGCTAGCCTCGAACTCAGAAATCCGCCTGTCTCTGCCTCCTGAGTGCTCGGACTAAAGGCGTGTGCCACCACGCCCCGCTCCTTTATTTATTTATTTATTTATTTATTTTTATCTCAGGGAAATTTTCAGGTTATAAATAAAGTGCAGGTATATCCTAGACATAAATAGATTAGTTTGGACTACTAATTGCTTGACTTATTATAGCAATAAACAAATGTTATTATAAAGCATCTATATAAATATTGGTTTGTTAGCACTTGTTCACAACCAGAAATGAACATGTATTAGTGGTGGAAGCAGAATTTCAGCTACATCATAGATGAAAGTGCCACTACTGATGTCTTGTCAATAAAATTGGACCAAACTGAATTAGGAATGGAAAGTAACTGAAATAATCTCAGAACTTGATTTACCCAAGAATTAATAAACAACTTGGTTTCCAAATGACCCAAGGCCATTTGAAATGTGAAAGGAATAATATTTGGAATTTGTTTCTAAATATCTAGTGAAGAAGGTAAGCAATTACTCAGCTTCAATATTATCAGCATATGATTGTTCGCTTCAAGGTAGTTGACTAAGCTTTCTTTTCCACTTTCCCTATATGCTTGAAATTTTCACTATTGGAAATGAGTGTTCATTTTGTTTTTATTTTAAAAATGTGAAAGAACGCTATCAGTATGTGGAAGCAAACTTGAAACTGGCAAGTTCTTGAACATAATTCCTTGAGTTCATCACTTAAAAATGGAACAATATGAAGTAAAATAACCCAAAAAAATTACCCCTTGTTAATTTTATAGCGCACAAGAGTTGGAAATGTGACAGGTCTTTATTTATTTATTTATCTATCTATTTATTTATTTTTGTTTTTTCAAGCTGTTCTGGAACTCATTCTGTAGACCAGGTTGGCCTGGCCTTGAACTCAGAAATTTCGCTTGCCTCTGCCTCCCAAGTGCTGCGATTAAAGGCGTGCGCCACCTCACCTGGCCCTGACAGGTCTCTTTTAAAAATTACTTTTAGTAGGTTTTTTTTGTTTTTTTTGAGATACGGCTTTTTTTTTTTTTTTTCTTACCCTATATTGTGAAGGCTTATTGTGTACTCCAAGCTGGCCTTGAATCCTTGATTCTTCTGCTGTAGCTTCTGGAGTATTGGTATTACAGGACCATGCCAGACAAACTTACCTTCTTTGTTTGTTTGGTAAACTTGTCAAAAATATGCCTCTCCTCCTACTGGGTAGTCATACTCAATAATTTAGATGTAACTGATTTACAGGAATTTTTGTACCAATGATCTATTACTGATCCAGGAATTCAATTCTTCAGTTACATTTCTTTTATTTAATTATCTATTTATTTAAGATTTATTTGTTATATGTGAGTACACTGCTGTCTTCAGACATTCCAGAAGAGGGTGTCAGATTTCATTACAGATGGTTGTGAGCCACCATGTGGCTTTTATAAATGTGTGCTTTTACTTTGTATTTTTATTTATTTTTAAAGAATTATTTATTTTATGTATACAAGTGCACAGTTTCTGTCTTCAGACACACCAGAAAAGGGAATCAGATCCCATTACAGATGGTTGTGAGCCACCATGTGGTTGTTGGGAATTGAACTCAGGACCTCTGGAAAGAGACCAGTCAGTGCTCTTTTTTTTTTTTTTTTGGTTTTTTCGAGACAGGGTTTCTCTGTATAGCCCTGGCTGTCTTGGAAATCACTGACCAGGCTGGTCTCGAACTCAGAAATTCGCCTGCCTCTGCTGGGATTGAAGGTGTGTACCACCATGCCTGGCTCAGTCAGTGCTCTTAACCGCTGAGCCATCTTTCCAGCCCATTTCATTTTGTTTTAGATCAAAATATTTGGGTTCAAATTAAAGGTCAAACCTAAGGATAAGTAAGTAAAGCTTTGAAAAGAAAAGAAAATACCCCTTTGACATTAAATGCACACTTCCTCGACTCCCCTTTTACTAGGGATTGAACCAAGTCTGGATGAGTACTGTGATCCATTAAATTAAAAATCTGATTAGCCCAGAATAGCCTTGAACTGCTTTTATCTCCCTAGCAGTGCGATTTTAAGTATGTACTACCATGCTTGGCTTTAAAATTTTTAGTGTATTAAAACTAGAAGGGCCTTGGGAAATAATAGCTCATAAGGTAAGGACCCCTGCCACTAAGCCCGATGTCCAATATAGCACCCACATTGTGGAAGGAGAGAGCCAACTTGTGAAAGTTGTTTTCTGACCCCTGCACTCTAGCTATGGCACATGTGTACTACATAAATAGAGACAAAATTGGAAGAAATCAGGCTATCTGTCCCACCTACTTGTTTGTTAAATAAGGACCTGAAATCATAGGGCATTAAGTAATTTAGCTTTGGTTAAAAAAGAACAAACATTAAAATAGTTATGATCCAGTAATTTGGAAGGTATTGAAGGCAATTACAAATTAGACCTGGTAGCACAGGCCTATAATTTTAGTTATTCTATGAGGCTGAAACAGTAAGATCACAGGTTCAAGGCCTGTTTAGGCTACAGAGTAAGTTTTAGGTCAGCCTGAACAACTAACTAACTGAGACCTTAAAACCAGAGTCAGAAAGAGAAGAGAGCTGGGGATACAGTTCAATGGTAGAGTACTTTAGTGCAGTGTTAGAATATTTGTGTAATAGCCACAAAGTTTTGGGTTCAGTCCTCAGTATCACAAAAGGTAAAGGAAACAGCTGTAGTTACCAAAATAAAACTTGCCAGCCAAATTTCTGGCCTAGATATGCTCTTCAGGGCCTATCCCATCCTAAGGAGTTTTTGGCAGTTGTAGCTTCTCTGAGAGGGAGAATCATTATCTTTTATCATGATGTTCCCAACTGTAGGTTTCTCATGGGCAGTCCCAAATCCATGCAACAACAAATTGGCTTTAGTAGGCTATTTTTAAAGAGTCAAAGAGTTGAGGGGTATGTGTTGGGGGCATATAAAAGGACTTGGAGGGGAGAAATGGTGGTGGATATATTTGTGTATACGTGTTAACACTGAAGAATAAAGAAGAATTTAAATTTTTGTTTTTTTTAGAAAGGCCAGACTGTCATGGCACATGCCTTTAGTTCCAGCACTTGAGAGACAGACATAGGCTGATCTTTTGAATTTGAAGCCAGCCTGGTCTACAGAGTGAGTTTCCAGCAAATCCAAGACTACACAGAGAAACCAAGAAAACAGCTGATCAAACAAAACAAAAACAAACAAAACAAAACAAAAAAACCCCAAACTACATTTGTAGTCTCAGTAGATAGCTAATTAGTAATACTAATTTCAAATGAAGTTATACTAATTCTGTGTAGAAGTGGTTGTCACGATTTCTAAAATCCTCTAATAAATGACAAATTTAATTTTTATCACTTCATATGGGGATCTAGACTTTGGAGGATGAATGAGTGGGGTGTACAAATCAAACTTCCTATTGTTAGGTTATTTTTAGAGTCACAGTATGTGTAGCTATCTACCAAATTGTTTTCAATAATAAATAGGTAATATTTTGATACCATAGTCTTAAGTAATAACTGAGAACTCTTACAACTCTTAATTCTTTTATCAGGACCTATTAGGCAAAAAAGCACTTTAATTTGGTCAGCTGTGCTGGTAGAAAAATGTCTCTAGGGTGTTTTGTAGAGTTTGCACTTCTGGAGGCTGGGATAGTTTGTGGGAGCATACTTATTAGGAAAGCATGTAGTTTGCTTTAAGAAAACAAACGTAGACCTGGTAATTTACTTATTTCTGACATTTTTCTCATAGGTTGTCTCTAAATAGTGAATTTCCTTCAAGTTCTATATATTGATGATGAGTTTTTTCAACTTTACCTAAAAAGAGAAGTAAAAGTTGTAATTTTTGTTTATACTTCAGTCCATTTAATGCCTATAAAGAAAGTTATGGTTTGATTCCTAAGTACACAACTTTTTGGGTGGTTTTGTTTTTGTTTTGTTTTTTTTTGTTTTTAAAGATTTATTTATGATAGTTGTGAGCCATCATGTGGTTGCTGGGAATGAAGGTTGCTCGCTCTGGCCTAAATATATTTATTATTTATTTACTATTTACTATAATATATTATATCTATAATAATATTTATGTATGTATGTATGTATGTATGTATGTATGATTTTTTTTTTTTTTTTTTTGGTTTATCTGTGTAGCCTTGGCTATCCTGGAACTCACTCTGTAGACTAGACTGGCCTCAAACTCAGAAATCCATCTGCCTCTGCCTCCCAAGTGCTGGGATTAAAGGCGTGCACCACCACACCTGGCCAATATAATAATATTTATTATTATATCTAAGCTGTCTTCAGACAGCACCAGAAGAGGGCATTGGATCTCATTACAAATGGTTGTGAGCCACCATGTGGTTGCTGGAATTAGATCGCAGAACCTCTGGAAGAGCAGTGTTCTTAATCGCTGAGCCTTCTCTCCAGCCCCCTAGCTTTTCCTTTTTGACATAGGGTTCTCTGTGTATCCCTTGCTATCCTAGAAGTTATCTGTAGACCATCCTGGCTTGAATTAAAAAATCCACCTGCCTCTGCCTCTCAAGTGCTGGGATTAAAGGCATGGGCCACCACTGCCTGGCAGTTTATTCCTTTTGCTAGCTTTAACTCATTGAACTGAATCATTTGATTGTTTTGGTTTTTAATTTTGAGATAAGGGCTTTGTGCCTGAGGCTGACCTAGAACTCACTGTGTAGCTTAGGCTGGTCTCAAACTCAGAAACAATTAGAAGCATACGATTTTTGCTAGGTAAGATTGGATTTAAGATGGATGTTAACTTGGTATGGTGGTACAAACTTGTAATCCTAGCAATCAATTAGGAGAGCCTGGATTTGAATGCAAGCAATATATTTTTTAGGAGGCTGAAATAGTAAGGTCTAATACAAGTTTAGGATTAGCCTGGCTACAGAATTACAGATACACTGTTCTAAACAAAACAATCCCTAAAATACATTATTTAATGCTGTAGGGAATAACTGTTCTAGAGAATTTTATTTAGTTGACTTCTTAAAATGTTTTTTTTCACAGTCTCAAGAATTTAAATTTGTCATTTTTCTTTTTTTTTCCTTTTATTCTGACCCAAATTAACATAGTTATTCCTAGTCTAGGAACTTGGAAAGAGATTTTATTGTATAAAAGACAAGTGAGAATATAATGTTAACCTGGTGACTGATTTCATTTGTTCACATTAAAAATACAAGTGCAAGATCCTGGTCATGTGAAATTTACCCCAATTCATACTTTGCTACTTGCTATTCATCCACAACTGGGCTTTTGAATTCAGAATTTAAATTGTGTTGTTATTTGAGATTTCTGGTAGCTTTAATTTTTTTCTTTTAGATCAGTGATTCTCAAAATCATATTTTTATTATAATTCATAACAGTAGCAAAATTACAGTTATGAAGTAGCAATGAAAATAATTTTATGGTTGGGGTCATCATAACATGAGGAACTACATTAAAGGCTTGTAGTGTTAGGAAGATTGAGAACCAATGTTTTAGATAATACTGATGGCAGAACAAATGAAATAATTTCTGAAAATACTTGAAATAATCACTACTGTTTAGTAGATTTTTGGTATGTTAGGTGTTTTGGTCTTTTGTTTTTTGTTTTTGTTTTTTTGAGACAGCATCTCTGATAACCCTAGTTGTCCTGGAACTCCCTTTATAGACCAGGCTGGCCTGGAACTAACAGGGATCCACCAGCCTCTGTGTTGGGATTAAAGGTATATGCCACCATATTCAACTTTATTATTTTTTATATTAATATATTTTCAGTAACTTGAATTTTAATTGCTATTTTTTAAACATGGGAAATATCTGGTCTTTTAGAAATACATGAGGTAGCCGGGCGTGGTGGTGCACGCCTTTAATCCCAGCACTTGGGAGGCAGAGGCAGGTGAATTTCTGAGTTTGAGGCCAGCCTAGTCTACAGAGTGAGTTCC
>NC_034591.1:135571768-135582266 GCF_900095145.1 Mus pahari | reverse complement strand
AGTAGCTCAAACTTGGTCCATAAATATTAGGTTTGATTATACAGTGTCTTTTTTTGTAAAGATTTATTTTATTTATATGTATATGAATACACTGTTGCTATCTTCAGACACACCAGAAGAGGGCATAAGATCCCATTACAGATGGTTGTGAGCCACCATGTGGTTGCTGGGAATTGAACTCAGGACCTCTGGAAAGAGCAGTCAATGCTCTTAACCTCTGAGCCATCTCTCCAGCCCCATACAGTGTCATTTTTATGTTGTCCTTTTGAGGTTATTTATGAACATTCCACACAAAGATATATATATATATATATATATATATATATATATATATATATATTATAAAATAATAAAAATAAATAATTGAGTTTGTGAGATGGCTCAGCAAGTAACACTGCTTGCCACTGAGTCTGTTGACCTGAGTTTGATTCCATTTAAAATAGCAAGATTTTAAGTAAGTTCTGTTATACAGAAAGTTTTGAATTATTGTTTTAGTATATTATTTTTTTATTTTTAAACAAAAAGTCTAATCTACACACATGTAGTACTTTAGGTTTTATATTTAAGAGTGCTTGCAAAGTGAATTCTTTATAATTACTGAGGAAAGGTAATTAAAAATTACTGACAGTTACTTGCTTGCCTAACACCACTGTATAAACTATTTGTAACTTCACAGCTGCACTACAGGACAGATAGTATAGTTTTTTGACTTTTATATTTGAGGAAACAAATTCAAGTTTAACCACTTGTTGAAGACCACTGACATGCTCAGGGTTTGTTGGCACTGCCTATAATCCCAGCACTAGGGGGGCAGAGACAGGTAGATCTCTCAATTCCAGGCTAGTCAGGGGTGCATAATGAGATCTTATATCTTAGTTCTTGTTCTTTCTACTAGAAAGTACTTTTTGGAAGAAATCAGTTTGAATCTACTGGAATTCTAAATCTTGTTCCATTTAGCAATTATTTTTAATGTCACACATGTTATACTTCTTCCTGAAATAAATCTCCATTTAAATGGCCTTTTAGGCAATATTTACATTTAGATGCTAGAAGGTTTATTTTACTAATTTAATGTGCTTATAAATTTTTAGATTTATAGATATTGGTTATTGTTGAAAATACTCTGTCAGGCTTAAGTGTTTAAAGAGAAATATTTCTGACAGTCATTGTGAGATTATTTTGTGGAAACAGGATGCTCCTTTACTTTCAGTAACTTGATGTAATTAAAGTTTTGCCTTAAAAGTAGAAAGATTTTGTAATTAAATACTTAAACAGTAGCTCTTTATGTAGCCCAAGCTGACCTTGAACTCATAATTTCCTTCTTTGCCCTCCTTGGTGCTAGAATTATGGGTGCTTAATGCCTGGCTGATTCAGTATCTTCAATATCCTTATTAACACTTCTGATATTCTCTGAACTAGACAGTGGAATTGTTAATTTTGTTAGAACCGGTTTTAGTGTTTTAAAGGATAATAGGTATGAGTAAAGGAGAATAGGTATGAGTAAATTTCATGACTTAGCATTTTGGATTTGCATTACTTGAGTCTTTCTTGCTTCTAGGTTTTGCTGTATTTCCTATAGGCCACAAGAGAACATTCAGGTCAGGTGCAGCACTGCAATCTCCAATGAAATAGAAACAAAACTGTTCTTACCTGTCTAGCTAAGTCATCCCCGTCTGATTGGGCACTATCATGGGGTTACTGGGAGGTCTCACCACTGGAGTAATGGATATCATTGGCATGTGGCCTCTCATGTGAAGCCTCATTCCATGATCAAGTTCTATGGACATCATCCCAGGAAAAGGAGGGCTCTTGGGAGGGTCCCTTATGTAGGGTATTGACTGGGAACAGGTAGGATCAGGACCCCTGCAAGAGGAGAAGAGAATGAAGCTGGATATATCTTTTTCTTGTTTAAAGCAACTGTTATTTTGTCAGTCAGGCTGTGAGCCTACTCTTCTTATATCCATTTCTTTTTGTTTTTTTGTTTTTTTTTTTTTTTTTTGATTGGATGTTTTCTTAATTTACATTTCAAATGTTTTTCCCTTTCCAGGTCTCCCCTTTGGGAGCCCCCTGTGGCCTCTCTTCTATATGTTATAATGTACTCAAATATACATTTGTTTACATCTACACATATACTATTGGGTAGATTCTGCATACAAGGGAAAATAAGCAGGTGTTTTTGAGAATGTATGACCTTATTAAAATATGCATCTTAAGTCCATTTTCTTACAAGTTTTGTGATTACATTAGTGCTAAATAGTATTCCATATGTATGTTTATATATACCAAACTTCCGTCATCTATTGATGAACCGTCATCTATTGATGAACAGTTCTTTGCTTTAGTGAATAAAGTAACAATATATGTACTTCCCTTTTTCTTTTTCTTTTTCTTTTTCTTTTTCTTTTTCTTTTTCTTTTTCTTTTTCTTTTTCTTTTTCTTTTTCTTTTCCTTTTCCTTTTCCTTTTCCTTTTCCTTTTCCTTTTCCTTTTCCTTTTTCTTTCTTTTTTTTTTTTTTTTTTTTTCTTTTGGTTTTTTGAGACAGGGTTTCTCTGCGTAGCCCTGGCTCTGTCCTGGAACTCACTCTGTAGACCAGGCTGATCTCTAACTCAGAAATACTCTTGCCTCTGCCTCCCGAGTGCTGGGATTAAAGATGTGTGCCACAACTGCCCAGCCCTTTTATTTTTCTTGATTTATTAGAAAAATAATTTCCCTGGGCTGGATATATAATTTGTAGAGTGTTTGCGGTGGTGTAGTGGTGCGTGGCTTTAATCCTAGCACTCGGTAGGTATCAGCCTTTATAACTAAAATTTTGGTCATGAAGCTAAAATTTACATTTAAGTTCTTATCCAAGTGTGTATTATTTTTAAGTTCTTAGAGATCTTGGGATGTTTGGTCTACAAATGGTAATATTTAGTTAAGACTTTAAGAACTTTATTAGTTACTATATTATCATTTTGAACAGTTTTAAGTCATTCTTGAGTAAACTGCCAAATTTATTTTTGTTTGCTACTTGTTAACATTTGTTCAGAGATGAAAGAATGCTGGCTGCTTCTCAGATAAGTTTGTTTGTTTTTTTTTTTTTTTTTTGGTTTTTCGAGACAGGGTATCTCTGGGTAGCCCTGGCTGTCCTGGAACTCACTCTGTAGACCAGGCTGGCCTCGAACTCAGAAATCCGNCTGCCTCTGCCTCCCAAGTGCTGGGATTAAAGGCATGTGCCACCACGCCCGGCTTTTTTTTTTTTCTTAATGTGTATGGTCATATCTCTTGCATATATATCTACATCATGTATATGCTTGGTGCCCTTGGAGATCAGAAGAGGGTATTGATCCTCTGAAGAGGGCAGTGGATCCCCTGGGACTGGAGTTTTAAAAAAATGGTTGTGAGCTGCCATGTGTCAACTTGGGTTAGCTGGAAGAATAGCCTGGTGTTTGTTTAAACACCAAACTATCTCTCCTGTAAAATTTTGTAAAAGCCAAGTATTAGGGGCTTAAAATAACATTGACACTGTATTGTTGGATCTGGCCTGGTGGTGCACACCTTTAATCTCAGCATTCAGGAAAAAGGCAAATGGATCTTTGTCAGTTTGATGCCAGTCTGGTTTACATATTAAGTTCCAGGCCAGCTAGGGCTACATAAGGAGACCCCTGTCTCAACAAACAAAACAAAATGCTGGGTTTGATTGATAAACAAGCACATGTAATCCCAGGACTCTAGAGGCAGAGATAGAAGGATTGCTCTGAGTTCAAGGCCAGCCTGGTCTAAAAGTGATTTCTGGTGAGTCCCTTTCTCAAAAGAAAGAGGAAAAAATATTTGAAGAAGTTTAGTTTTGTGTATTGACTAAGCTTGGAGGTGGAGAAAGTTTAGTGTGTTTTTTACTTCCTTATCTATACGTATACATACCGGGCACATGTCAGAGCATGTGTTTGGAAGTCTGTAACATCTGACAACTGGCAGGAATTGGTGGTTCTCTCCTCTTAAACCATGTGAGATTGAACTCTGGTTGTCAGGCATGGTTGATATTGTTCTCTCACTGGCCCAAGAGTTACTGTAAACATTTTGAACAGTTACAGCATAGTTCCTTAGGGACATACATAATTTATTTCATTTCCTGTCTAACCTAGATTATTATGTTATTTTCTGTTACAAATAGAGTTTTACTCAGGCTATGACAGAAATACAGCTTTTTTTTTTTTTTTTTTTTTTAAAGAATTGTATTTGTTTATTTGGAGGAGCTTGAATGTGGAGATCAGAGTTCAGGAGTGGGTTCTCTCCTTCCAACCATTGGGTTCTGGGGATTGGACTCAGTTGGCAGGCTTTGTAACAAAGAACTTTTACTCACTGAACCCTATTAATGTCAATTTATTGTTTTGCAGTTATGGTCTTAATTTGTTATCTTGCTTCAGACTACAGAACAGCTAGGTTTATGAATGCATTGTATGGCACTCAGAAGTGCAGAAATTTGGTACCAGTAGCATAGTATACTTAAATCATCAGATAGTTCAGTCATCTTCACTCTTATTTTTATTTTTTATCTTTTACATAAAGTATAGTAAATCTAAAGTTGCTAAATTTCTGATTGAAAAATATTCCACAGATTATTTTAAAAATTTTTATGCTGGGCTGGAGAGATGGCTTAGTGTTTAAAATCACTCTTTGATTTTTTTTGTTTTGCAACCAGACTTGGTTCCTTCCACACACATGGTATCTCACTATTATTTGTAACTCCAGTTCTAGGGGATCAAACACCCTCTTTTTGACCTCCAAGGACAACAAGCACACATGTGGTGCACATTTTATATATGCAGGAAAACATACACTTAAACTATTTAAACAATTGATTTGCTTTTGTGGATATATTATATATACTTTCAGAGACAGTATGATTATTGTCTCATTTATATGCTGTGAACTAGTGTTTATTGAGTAAATTAAGATAGTTATGATGAGGTAAATGGTACATCAAATAATATATACTAGTAGAAGCACTATAATTACATCATTACTCTTTAAATTTCTGTTATGGTGAGTTGTGGCTTCAATAGCACCTTCTTGGTAGAATCTAATGTAAAGTTTTATTAAGCTGAAGTGTACATGCAAAAAACTTTGTTCTTGAAGTGTTAAGAAAAGGGTAAAAATTGTTTACATATTTTTTAATTTAGATGCTATTTTTGTATATGGTGTGCATCTGTACATGTGTTCATGTATGGTGGTATGCATATGGGTGTGGATGTTAGAGAACAATAACCTGGGTGGTTTCTCTCCTTACCTTCCACCTGTTTGAGGCAGAATCTCTTTGGTTTGGCCACAACTTTTTTGGGGAATTTCTTCTGTCTACATCTCCCATTTTCGTTTAGGAGTGATAAGACATTTGCCTTTCTATTTTAAATGGGATCCAAGGATCCAAAATTAGGTCTTAAACTTTGCACAGCCATCTCCCTAGCCCATATTATCAGGTAATACTTGTGACATATAAGAAGTCAATGTCATTTTAGAGATAAAGAAACTGAAATTAAATAATTTATCAAGACTACAATTAGCAAATAATAGGACTGGGAATTGAGCCCAGATCTTTTTTATTTTTATTTTTTATTTTTTTTACCTTTCCATTCTTTTTTTTTTTTTTTTTTTTTTAAAGATTTATTTATTTACTATATGTAAGTACACTGTACTTCAGACACTCCAGAAGAGGGTGTCAGATCTTGTTACGGATGGTTGTGAGCCACCATGTAGTTGCTGGGATTTGAACTCTGGACCTTCAGAAGAGCAGTCAGGTGCTCTTACCCACTGAGCCATCTCACCAGCTCTTACCTTTCCATTCTTTCCAGTATAAAGAGGTTGAGAATTCTCTTAACTTTATAATTACCTTGTTAGTATACGTTAAAACTAATAGTTAATTTGTTTATGGACTAAAGATTGAAGTAGTTTTTAAATATTCAGTTTGGTGTTTGATGTTATATTTTAAATTTGTGAAGCTGAAATTAGGTTTCAGTGTACTCTTAGTTTATATGGCATTTGTAACTGAGCAGTATTTTGGGGAGATATGTCACATTATATAAATGATTTTCCAAGGAATTGGAAGAGGCTGGTTAAAAAAAAAAATGAGGATCTGTGAATAGGAATGTGAAATTAAGCTAGAATACTCTGAGTCATAATTGTTGACTAGTATTTACAAAGACCTGGTCGTACAGGGTAGGTATTCAGGAACTTCAAAGATAAAAGATTGGACTAAATGACCTCCTGGGCCCTTAATTACTGCTAGTCTGTGGTTTATTGAGAATTATGTGCCTGTGTTAGTCTCGTTCCAGAATGGAATGTAGTATTACTTCTAGTTTTACTTTTATAGCTCAAGGGTAGAGTGCTTGCTTAGCATTTATGAGGTTCAGTTCCTGGTTTATGTCAGCATTTGTGGTTTTTTTAGCTTTTTCTTTTTGAAAAGTTACATTTTTATCAGTTAAGTCCTTGTATTACTTTAGAATAATCATGAATCGAGAATCTTGATAGAGCTAACTATGGCTGTCTAAGAGTGATTCAGGTGATATGACTCAATACGTTTGGTGTGTGAAATTAAATAATTTACTAAGACCACAACTAGCAAATAGGTGTGTGCATGTGTGTGCGCGTGTGTGTGTTTTGCTGGAAATTGAACACAGGGCCTTGTGCATATTAGGCAAGTGTTCTATCACTGACCTGCTGCCCAGGAATCAATACTTTTTTTTTTTTTTTTTTTTTTTTTTTTTTTGTGGAGAAGTTTTTTTGTGTGTGTGTTGTTGCTTAATTTTGAGGTGGTGTCTCATAGCAGAGGTTAGCCTTGAATTCCTATTCCCCCTTTCTTTACCTCCCAAATGCTAGGGTTAATTATTGTCTTGTGCCACAACCTCAGCTTAATTATATTTCAGAAAAATGTGTGAGTGAACCTTTGGTAGCCTTTAATTTGATATATAAGAGGATTTTCTGTTCTCATTTAGAATTCTTAGGTATGTTAGTATGAGTTTAATATAAACACAAACAGCATTTCTGTAAATTGAACTTTAGATGAAAAGTAGGGTACTTAAAAATGTCTTGTCATGAAAGTGGGAGAGGGTTGGCAATTTGAGGGGTGGTGGGAGCAGAGAGTTGGGAAGAGGGATGAGAAGAGGGGAACAGCAAATAGGAGCAAAGCATATACATATAAAAATGCCATAAAGTAGCCCAATTGTATGCTCACTAAAAACATAAAATTAAATAAAATGCTATTTATAACTAAAAAAATTTCTTAGGTTAGCAAATGGCTCAGTGACACTGCACAGCCTGGCAACCTGAGTGCTGTCATTGGAACCCATGTAAAGGTGGTAGGAGAGAACTGCCATCACAGTTACCTTCTGGCCCCATCATGAAAACCATGGTACATGTGTTCAAATACACATCATGCATGCACACACAATACTAATAATAAAATTTAAAATCTCTTTGACTGCATATGGCAAGCTTGAAAACTATGATGTTTTGTCTTGTTTTAGAGATAAAGGACTTAGATATCAAGTTAGCTATCCTTTTCTCTTGCTTGTACTTTTTTTTTCTCAAATTATCCATATCTTACTAGTTTGACTCATTATAAGAGCCATTATAATATTCAGTGCCATTGCTGAATATTCTCTCATGTTCGTGATTTTGTTGGTAGTCATTGATAGAACTGCTTAAAAGTGAACAGATAGATAATGTCTATAGAGCTAATTGAAAACACTTTGGAGGGTGGTTTCTTTGCATGCAGTTTATCATGAGTATTGGAAAAGAGGGGGATAGTAGTACATCTTTGGTTGTACTGTACTTATGAACTGCCCTATGTTTGCAATACTTGTTTTTGTTCTTTATATATAGAGAATCTTTTTCTAACTCAATTTCGTGTATTAATTTGATTTTTTTTGAGACAGAATTTCACTGTATAACCAGAGTTGTTCTTGAACTCTTTTTGAGGGCCAGGTTGGCCTGGCTTCCTGACTGTAGGGATTATAGGTGTGTGCCACCATGATTTGCCAGCAAATCCAACTTTAACTTTTAATTTTTGTGTGTGTTTTTTTAAAAGATTTATTTATCTATCTATCTATCTATCTATCTATTTATTTATTTATTTATTATATATGAGTGCACTGTAGCTGTCTTCAGACATGCCAGAAGAGAGCATCAGATCTCATTACAGATGGTTGTGAGCCACCATGTGGTTGCTGGGATTTGAACTTAGGACCTCTGGAAGAACAGTCAGTGTTCTCAACCTCTGAGCCATCTCTCCAGCCCCTTTGTGTGTGTTTATTGATTCAGTTATTAGCAAAAATTTATTAGGTGATGGGAATAAGGTCTTTTGCATATCCTAAGATGTTATTTTTTTTTAATGAAAGCTTTATTTATTTTAATAGTAAGATATAATACAGATAACAAAAATGCAGAACGTTTCAACTCCATTTTGTAGTATTTTGCTTCTAAATTTAGGTAATATAAGAAAGGAGATTTTCAATTATATTATAACCATGGCTATGCAAGTGTGTTGCATTCCTAAATGAGGTGTGCTGCATGCACTACTGAGCATAATGTGAAAAGAAAAGTGCCATAAAAAAGCTAAGTACCAAGTAACTAGCTAGAAAAAGCTTTTAATGGGATGGCTGGCATGGCCATTAATCTGGTACACTAGTTCTTGGGAAAGTAGTCACATGTACTAGGGTGTAATTTGTTTTAGATATTAGAACCCAAAATAAGAGACTCAGCATTCAGACTTAAATGCTAAATTGGTTTTCTACAGCCTAATTTAACTTAGTTTAGGAGACTTGGTTCATATGTAAACTAGAAGAATGATGCATTGTTAGTAAAGATCCAACCAACTTTAGGGCTTTGTCTTAAATACACTTCTAATTCTTTGACTCAGTCTTAGTTCTGTGACTCTTTTTTCGGATATTTGGATGTATATTATGGTTTGGTATAGTTGAGCTTTTTAACTTATGACTGAGAAGTATTCAAGTATTCTAAGTAACACTTTGACAATAAGTACACATATAAAAGTCTAAAGTTTCATAAAAATGAGAGGCACTATTTATAGATTATTCAGAAAAACATTTAGGGTAAAAATTGTTTTTTATTTGTTTTGTACTGAATATTGAACCCAGTGCCTTACATATGCTAGGCAAATACTTTATCATTGAGGTATATCAGTTCCTTTTTTGTTTTAGTTTGAGACAGGTCTCATTAGTTTCCAGCTAGTCTTGAATTTGCAATTCTTAGTCCTTAGGGTTTGGAGTAGCCACTGTACTTTTGGTCCTGTTGCCTTACCCTGAAGCTGCATCTTTTTTTTTTTTTTTAAATAATATTTAAACTAAGTATTTTCTACAAAATGAAAATTATTGGCTATATGAATTTTAGTTTCTGTCATATGTAATTGTAACAAACTGTCTATTTCATTCTTAGAAAGGAACAGATGATTATGGTTTTATGTAACAGCTAAAGTTGGATCCATGTAAAGTTCTTTATTCTTGTTTGTCTTTAAGACAGGGTCTCATGAAGCTCTGGAGCAGAGAATGGCCTTGAATTCTTTTTTTTTAAAGATTTATTTATTTATTCGTTATATGTAAGTACACTGTAGCTGTCTTCAGACACACCAGAAGAGAGCGTCAGATCTCATTACAGATGATGTGAGCCACCATGTGGATGCTGAGATTTGAACTCAGGACCTCCGGAAGAGCAGTCAGTTCTCTTAACCGCAGAGCCATCTCTCAAGCACCTGAATTCTTGATATGCAGCGAATTCCACCCCCAACTCCCCACTTCTGCATGCACTGGCTTATATAGTACTGGAGCTCCAAATTAAGGGGTGGATGCTAGGCAAGGTTTTTCTATCTTTGCTATATCTTAGATAGTTAAATGATTTATTTTTAAAGATTTTAGTTTTAATTTAGTGTGTATGGTTAGATGTGGAAGAGGGTTGTGCATACATATGCAGTATTGACAGACAGAAGAGGGCATCAAATCATTTAGAACTTGAGTTACAGGTGGTTATGAAACATTGATGTGGGTCCTGGAAATGGATACTCTGCAAGAGTAGGAGTATCTCTCCAGTCCCAATATGTTAGGTTTTTACTTTTACTTGGAATTTAATCTTTATTAATAGGCAGAGTACTGTTTAGCTGTAACAAGATAGTGACACTAAAATTTATCAGCAATTTTTTGGACTTGAGTTTCTGAAAGACCAGGCTAGCAATGAATTCCTATCTCTGTCTCCTAAGTGCTGGGATAAAGGCATGGACCACCACTGCCCAAATATGATAATTTTTTATTTAAAAAAATATAAGATGGTGGCACATGCCTTTAATCCCAGCACTTGGGAGGCAGAGGCAGGCGGATTTCTGAGTTCGAGGCCAGCCAGGGCTATACAGAGAAACCCTGTCTCGAAAAAAAAGACATGATAATTCGGTAAAGTGTACAGTGGCAAATTTACATACATACACACATATATTCATGAAATCATCACAGTCAAGCTGTTT
>NC_034591.1:135569675-135571298 GCF_900095145.1 Mus pahari | reverse complement strand
GTGCTCTTACCCACTGAGCCATCTCACCAGCCCTAGGGTCTTCTTAATTTGGGTATTTCTTCTATCTCTGGGTGCTATTATGGCCTGGTTCTAGACTCCCATTTCTTAGTCTTTTTTTGATTTCCTCCTTTGAACAAGTATTTATTTTTTTTTTTTTTTTGCTTCCTTTCCTTCCCCTTCCCCTCCCTTGTTTTTCAAGGCAGGGTTTTGGGTGTAGGCCCTCTTGTCCTGGAATTCACTCTGCACTCACTCTGTAGACCAGATTTTCTGCCTCTGTCTCACAAGTGCAGGGATTAAACTTGTATGCTACCACTGCCAGCTACACTTATATCCCTAGGACCTCCTGGCCAGGTTTGGCATCACTCACAGTGTGCTGGGCTCCTTCATCAAGACAATGTCTCAAAAGACTTGACTACAGCCATTTTCTCAATTGAGATTCTCTTTTTCCAGATGACTTCAACTTGTAACAAGTTGACAAAAAAACCCTAATCAATGCATTATTTGGAAGATATAGTTTTGAAGACAATAGCTTCTTTCATTCTTCTTTCTCTGTAATTGGTAGTTTGGATATTATAGTTTAGATTAGAAGTGGATCTTGTAGATTTTATTTATTTATTTATTTATTTATAGACAGGGTTTCTCTTTATAGCCCTGGGTGTCCTGGAACTCACTCTGTAGACCAGACTGGCCTCGAACTCAGAAATCCGCCGTCCTCTGCCTCCAGAGTGCTGGGATTAAAGGCGTGGGCCACCATGCCCGGCCTCTTGTAGATTTTAAAGGAATGCTTTATTTTAGTTTTTTGTATTATTGTTGGATGCTGGTAGGATACTTTGCTATTTCTTTGCTATCTCCCATTACTGAAAGTTTTCAAAGTTCCTTTTTTTCTTGCTTTTAAGTATTTTGAAATACACTACTGTAATGTGCAGTGGTGTAAGTCTTATTTTTTTTCATGGCTCTTAGTGTCTGTAAACAATGGCCATCAATTCTGAGAATTTTCCTTCTTTATTTCTTGTCCTTGATTTCTCTTTTGGGACAACTTATTTTTTTTCTCCTAGATGAGTTATCTTTTCTTTTGATCTTTTGGCTCTCTTTGTTAAGAATTTCTCTAGGAAATTTTTATTTGAGCATGCTATTAAGTTTAATTTTGTTGTGTGTGTGTGTGTGTGTGTGTACCTCATGGAAGTTAAAAGTATCTTTTTAATGTTTTTCATTTATAAAAGGTAATTTATGGAGTGGGGAGCATGGCGCAATGGATAAAGCGCTTGCTGTGTTACTGACTTTTAAAGGATTATATAGCAACCAGTTCAGGCACTTACAAGAAACTTCTAACCACAATTTCTGAAAGGATAAAAAAACTTTCATTGTTTTATACTTTATGTGTATCCTCATATATGTGCACTTGTGTTCTGTGTATGTCTCTGTCTTATTGACATTGGGGGTTTTCCTGAACCATTCTTATTTTATGATACAATCACAACCATCCGCCAACCCCCCTCCCCCCCCAAACCTGGAGGTCATCAATTCAATTAGTCTTCCTGTCTCTTACTTGGTTTTTTTTTTTTTTTTTCCTTCCTTCCTTCCTTCCTTCCTTCCTTCCTTCCTTCCTTCCTTCCTTCCTTCCTT
>NC_034591.1:135560977-135569290 GCF_900095145.1 Mus pahari | reverse complement strand
CCCCCCCCCCCCGTCTCTTTTCCCTTGTATTATATAGATGTGAAGATAGAGATGTCAAAAAGATTAAATGATATCAGTTGGCCAGTAGAGCTACATTTAGGTCTTCCTGGAGAAATCGACTTACAGCAGTACCAGAAAGGGAATTGTGTGGTATATTTGGATTTGGGTGACAATATTTTACATTCTTTCTAACCCCAAGACAACCCCATATATTAAAAATAGGGTGTAAAACTTTGATTTGTGGAGTATAAATATTATGGGTGTTTATATGTGTGTATGTATGTCATATACAGAAAACTACAGAGTAGAAATGTGTCAGTACCCTTCTAATTTGCCATCTTTATCTTTATGCATTTAAAATTGGGAACGTGTGGCTTTTCTCCTAATAAGAGACAGATATCAATAGTGGTAACTATCTGTAAGTTTTCCTGTGTATAATAACATTAAGAGAAACATTTCTGTACAACATGGATTGTTCATACTTGGAAGGCTAAGCGAAGAGTAATAGCTTGAGTTTAAGACTAGTTTGGGCTATAGAATAACAAAATTTATGAAAAATTTTGGTCTGTGTTTTTTTTTGTTTTTTTTTTAAATAACTTTTATTTAAACTTATATTTACCTCAAGAGGATAGCAGAGAGTTTTGTTTAGACTTATTTTCTGTGTATGACTGTTTTGCATGTGTATGTATGCATATCACATGTATGCTAGATGCCTGCGGAGGTCAGAAGAGGTCCCCAGAACTAAAGTTTTGGATAATTGTGAACTACCATGTGGGTCCTGGGACTTGAACCCAGGGCTTCTGGAAGAATCTGGTTTTTAACAGCAGTGCCAACTCTCTAGCCTGTTTGTTTGAGACAGGTACTCACTAGCTTGCTTGGAATTCACACAGAACCATCTACCTCCTAGAGCTGGGATTAAAGGCATTCACCATCATGCCTGGCTAAAAGATTTTATTTTTATTTAAAAAAATTTTTTTTTTAAAAAAGATTGTATCCTGCCACCCTTAAAATGGGAAGCTGCTTTATTTCATCAAATATTTATTATAAATGATTTACTTAGTAAAAAATTATTGAAGAAAGAAAATAAAACTTCTAGCTTACAGGATATATCCCTTAAAGTATTTAAACATTAATTAATGCAATTGCTAAGTCATTTCCTGATAATTTTCTTCTCATCTGTTTGCTGCCTTTGGCATTTTTGTCTTTTTTAAAAATGTATTTTAATACTACAGTGATTTGTTATTGTGTATTTAAAACATGCACCATTCACTTAGCAGTTTTAATTACTCAGGATCTATACAAGAGTGCCTTAGGTGAGGTGAATTTATAGTTACTTATTTTCCCTATTAATAACTATGAAAAGGAACTTTCTTACTTGTTTTTGTAGTACCTAAAAATCACTACTAATCCAGCCAAGCTTCCCCATCCCCACCACCTCAAATAGGGGAGAGAGCATATTAATGAAATGTTCCTATTCTTTTCTTTTCTTTTTATGTTTTTTTAAAAGATTTATTTATTTATTTACACTATAGATCTCTTTAGACACCAGAATAGGACATTGGATCCCATTACAGATGGTTGTGAGCCATTATGTGGTTGCTGAGAATTGAACTCAGGACCTCTGGAAGAGCAGTCAGTGCTGTTTTTCCAGCCATTTCTCCAGCCCACAAAAAGTCTTCTTAAAGAGAAAATTTGCTGCATAAATATACACCCTTTCTTTTTCTCATTAGAATACAAACAGGCATTTTAGAAAGACAAAACAAAATCAAACAAATCAGAATAGGATGAAGCAAACAACCAGAGAAAAAGAACCCAAGGAAAAGCACAAACACATTCAAAGACACATGCTTGCACACACAGATTCCATTAAAACACAAAACCAAGAACCATAATATACATACAAAAGACCTATAAGGGAGAAAAAAAAAAAAGGATGAAGAAAAAGAATAAAAATAATACCCAGAGAAAACATCACAAGACAAGGAGCTTCTGAAATGCCATTGAGTTCATTTGTATTGGACATTACTGTTAGGCATGGGGGCCTGTCTTTAGGAGTGGTTTGTTTACCCAGTTAAGACTGTTGGAGAAAACTATTTTTCTTTGCTGTGGTTATCAATTGGCTTCTGGGTTAAGGATGCCAGTGTGTTTGGTTGGTGGGGTGGTGGGGTGGTGGGGTCGTGGGAGGAGCTTGTGTATATTTCTCTCAGTGCTAGGACCCTATCTGGCCCAGACCTGTGGAAGCCTTTCCTTGCATTCTCTGTGAGGTGATGTGTGAGTTAATATGTCCTGTAGTGTTTAGAAGTCCTTGTTTACTTGTGTCCTCCATCCCTTCCGGCTCTTAAAATCTTTCTGCTGCCTCTTCAGCAAGGTAACCTGAGCCCTGTGGGGAGGGATTTGATGGAGATATCACATTTAGGATTTAGTGTAGCAAGGTTTCTCACTCTGTGCATATTTTACAGCTGTTTGTCTCAGTATTTGTTCCCATCTACTGCTAAGAGGAAGCTTTTCTGACAACTGCTCACTGAGCAAAATGTATGTTGTTGGGAGTAATTTTATTGCTGTGCTCCTTTAGCAGAACAGTAAGTAGTACTTGGTTTTTCCCTAGGTACCTATCTAGTCTTAAGTTTGACCACCTGAGCAATGTCAGGGTTGTGTTCTGTCTCATGGAGTGGGTCTTAATCCAATCAGATACTAACTGGTTGGTTACTCAACAAGCTTTGTGTCAGTATTGCACCAGAGTATCATGCAGGCAGGTCAGCATTGTAGATAGAACAGCTTGTAGCTGGGTGGGTGTTTACCTTTCTCCTCTGGTAGTGTGCAGAATACCTTTTAGTACCATGCTGTAGGGGTGAAAACTGTTGGTAGGCACCAGTTTCACTTTTCTGTGTTCTATGACTTGTGTAGATGTTTTTTAACAATAGGGCCATCATCAATGGGTGGAGATCAACCCATAGCCTTGTCATTAGCTTGGGCTGTTGGAGAGGAGGGTTTGTCTGTTAGGTCCCTTTGGCCAAAAACTCAATGATGTTTCATTTGGAGACATGGGATGTCTAGTAAGGGCTCCGTTATTTGTTGATTCTATATATTGTATATATTAAGAAGTTCTACTGTATTGGGTTTCCATATTCTTTCCTTTACTGCCTCCCTTCCCTTCTCTTTTATTTCTTCCATTCTCTCTCTCTCTCTCTCTCTCTCTCTCTCTCTCTCTCTTTCTTTCTTTCTTTCTTTCTTTCTTTGGTTTTTCGATACAGGGTTTCTCTGTATAGCCCTGGCTGTCCTGGAACTCACTTTGTAGACCAGGCTGGCCTCGAACTCAGAAATCCNCCTGCCTCTGCCTCCCGAGTGCTGGGATTAAAGGCGTGCACCACCACGCCCGGCTTCTTTTCTTTTCTTTTCTTTTCTTTTCTTTTCTTTTCTTTTCTTTTCTTTTCTTTTCGTTTGTTTGTTTGTTTGTTTGTTTTTCGATACAGGGTTTCTCTGTATAGTCCTGGCTGTCCTGGAACTCACTTTGTAGTCCAGGCAGGCCCCGAACTCAGAAATCCGCCTGCCTCTGCCTCCCGAGTGCTGGGATTAAAGGCGTGGGCCACCAAGCCTGGCTTCTTCCATTCTCTTGCTCCCCTTGACCATTGTCCATCTGTAACTATTCTATTTCCCCTTCCTAAGGAGATCCCTTCCTTCCCCTGGTCTCTTACTCTATACTTAACCTCTGTGGCTATATGGATTGTATAGCTCCCTTATGGAAGACTTAATAACTAACATCCACATATAAGTGAATATATACTATATTTTCCTTTTTGGGTCTCTCAGTTACCTCATTTTTTCCCTGACTATCCATTTACTTGATAATTTTGCTTATTTTGTTTAAATTATAAAAAAATTTATTGTCTAAATGTTCCACATTTTCTGTATCCATTCTTCTATTGACAGATATCTAGGTTGTTTCCATTTTCTGGCTATTATGAATAGAGAAGCAGTGAACATGATTGAAAAGGTGTCTCTGTTATAGTATGTAGGGTTCTTTAGGTATATGCCTAGCAGTGGTATCTTGAGATAAATCTATTCCCAGCTAGCTTCCTGAGAAACCACCAGACTTTTCCATAGTGGCTGTATAAGTTTGCAGTTCCACCAGCAATGGATGAATGTTTCCCTTAACCCACATCCTCATCAGCATGAGATGTCATTTGTTTTATTGATCTTGGCTTTTCTGACTGGAATTGATGAGATCTCAAGGTAGTACTGATGTGCATTTCCTTGATGACAACTTGGTAATCCAAATTTCTGAGCGGTCTCTCCAGCCCAATTAAGTTCTCTGCCCTTCTTTGCCCAGAGAAAATCAAATTTGTATTGTACTTCTGTTTTGTTTTGTTTTGTTTTTTAAGATTTATTTATTGGGGCTGGAGAGATGGCTCCGTGGTTAAGAAGAGCATTGACTACTCTTCTAGAGGTCCTGAGTTCAATTCCCAGCAACCACATGAGGGCTTACAATTATCTGTAATGGAATCTGATGCTCTCTTCTGGTGTGTCTGAAGACAGCGACAGTGTACTCATATAAAACAAATAATTCTTTAAAAAAAAAAGATTTATTTATTATTATATGTAAGTACACTGTGGCTGACTTCAGACACACCAGAAGAGGGCATCAGATCGCATTACAGATGGTTGTGTGCCACCATGTGGTTTCTGGGATTTGAACTCAAGACCTTAGGAAGAACAGTCAGTGCTCCTACCGGCTGAGCCATCTCACCAGCAGCTGTGGTTCTGTTTCTTCATGCATTTATGCACATGTTTACTCATACTATATTTTGAAAAACCATGTGAACCTTTCTGTGGCTCACTTTGTTTTCTGAAGCTTATGGAATTCTTACCGGGTATAATGAACATTAAAAGACAATTTGGAAATATAGCTTAGATCTGCCTGGCAAGTTCTTACCATACAATCATGAGGACCTGAGTTTGGATCTCCTGCACTCATATAGAAGCCTGGTTCAGCAGTGTTTTCTTATTAGTGCTTGGGAAATGGATACAAAATCCTGAGGGCTCACTGACCAGGCAGTCTAGCTGAATTTGTGAATTCTAGGTTTTGTAAGAGATTTTCTCGGAAAATAAGTGGAGAGTGATAGAAGATACCTATTGTATTCCCACATGCATGTCCACACAGACTCTCATACACCACATCCATGTATACATACAAAAAAGACAATTTGGAATTGGATACCCTTAATGCTGTTTTTCCTCATCTCCTATCTTAAATGGACTACATATGAACTGCTTAACCAGGGTGGCTCTACTGTTAGTTTAAAAGGACAAGATACTCACCCCTTACATACCTAAGAAATAAAACGTGTAGTTATAGAGCACAGAAGGACAGTTCTTTAAATGTAGACAATAAAACTTCATAGGGTCTCACAGTAACTCTTACCAGATAACCGAAGAGTTGGTTAATAAAGTTAATACAAGTTTTTCCCCCCTGTGGTTTTAGAGTAATCAAGTTACCAAATTCTAGCTATTTTTAGTATTTCATACTAAAGTTAGATGAGATGGAAAGTCTATAAAATTATAAGAGGGGACTTGTTCTCCTAATTTTCTCAGCTCTAGACTTTGTTTCTTCAACTAACCACGAATTGAAAAATTATATATATATGTATATCTTATGTGCATATATTGATTAGAGTACTATATGGTCTTTTGGTTTTTTCGAGACAAGGTTTCTCTGTGTAGCCCTGGCTGTCCTGGAACTCACTCTGTAGACCAGGCTGGCCTCGAACTCAGAAATTCGCCTGCCTCTGCCTCCCAAGTGGTGGGATTAAAGGTGTGCACCACCACGCCCGGCTAATATATGCTTTAATACATACATTATGCATGTTTTAAAGAGGCTAAGCATATTTATCTTTTCAAACATCATTTTAAGATCCTTACAGCTTTTTTGAGACGAATATACATTATTGTTATCTCTAGTCACCCAGTGTGAATTGAATAGCATCTCAGAACTTCTTACACCCATGCTACTGGTAGTGTCATTGAAAACTTTTTCTAGTTTTTGATTATTTTATTCTATGAAATGGCTGCAAAGTGATACCTTATTGTGATTTTGGTTTGTACTTGTCTCATAATTAATAACATCAAATATCTTCTAATGACCATTGTAGATCTTTTCAGTTCTGTTGCCCATATTTTAATTTGGATTACTTGTGGTTTTATTATAGTCATAAAAGTTTTCAATATAGATCATACAAATCTTTTTTCAGAGATGGTTAGCAACCTTTTTTTGTTTGCTTTTTGGGTTGTGTTTTCAATTTTTTGGTAGTGTAGTATCCTGCCTTAACTATCTCCTGTGTACCCCCACACCTAAATAAAAAAAACAAACAAACAGGGGTAACCCAAGGGTTTAAAGGTCTTTTTTTTTTTTCCTTTTCATCACATTGAATTGTTTCAGTATCCTTTATCTTTAAAAAGACTTTAGGTATATAGGTATTTTTGTTTTTTGAGACATGTTTCTTGTATATCCTGACTAGCCTGAATTTCTGAGAATCACTTTGGACTTTGTACCTCCTTTTATTAGTTAACTCTTCTCTCACCCCCAACCCCTAATTTTTGGGACAGGGTCTCACGTGGCCCAGACTGATTTTCAACTCACTTTTGTATAGTCTTGATTTTTTTTTTTTTTTTTTTGAGACAGGGTTTCTTTGTATAGCCCAGGCTGGCCTCGAACTCAGAAATCTGCCTGCCTCTGCCTCCCTAGTGCTGGGATTAAAGGCGTGTGCCACCACGCTCAGCTAGTCTTGAATTCTTAATATTCCTGACTCCCTGATTTATTTCTTCTCTCCCCTCCGTCTCTCACTCTTTCCCTTTTCCCCCCATTCCCTCACACTCTTCTATTTTCTCACATGCATGTGTGTGAGCTTATGGATACAACAGTGCTTTTGTATAGAGATGAGAGGAAAACTTGGGAGAGTCAGTTTTCTCTTTTCACCATGTGTTTCCTGGATTGCACTCAGGTTGTCAGCCTTGGTGGCAAGCTTCTTCAGTGCCTTAGCCATCTCACTGGCCCTTGAGTCAACCTTCTAAGTGCTGGTTTTACAGATGTATATCACTATTCCTGGCTTTGATTTCTCTTTATATTTTTCATTTTTCTCTCGATCACATTGTATTGTATTTGTGCTTGCTTGCATGTGTGGTTGTGCATGTATGCCTACGTATGGAGGCCAGATCTTGAAAGGACCCAAGTTCAATTCCCAGCAATGTGGGAAGTAAGAGCCTCACTGTTTAATAACAAATTCAAGAGACTAATGAGTATGAAGCAGTTCTTAATATATCATTCTGCAGAGAGGGACTCCAGAATAGAGAAAAAGCAAAAATGCCTGGTGTGCTAAAATGACACAAGGCTTTCTGGTTTATTTGGTTCAAATTACCTCATTCTTCCCCCTCATTTTTAATGTCTTTCATACCATATCCAAGATCTTTGGGATTTTTGCAGGCTTTTGTGCCCTCCTAACCTTGAACTACACAGTAGTTTGCTGCACACATGGTCTTTTGTTGTTGTTGTCTCCCCCTTTGCAGATTTGTTCCTGAACCCTTCTTTAACATTATAAAAAATATTTTGTTAAATATATTTAATATTTATAGATATTTATTAAATGTAATTCTTACAATATTGATGTATCTGCTATCTTGCTGATAAGAGGAAGATGCATGTATGGTAAACTTTTGAGTGTATTTACATATGAAAGTTCTTTTAAAATCTAATTTTCTGTAGGGTTCACATTCACTTTTCCTTCTTTACATTCTGTTCCCAGGCTAGGGAGATAGCTCAGGCTATAAAGTACTTTATGGCCTGAGTGTGATCCTCAGAACCCATGTTTTAGTTTAGTTTAGTTTTGTTTTATTTTTAAAGTAAAAGCCAGATGAGGTGGTGCATGATTGTAATGCCAGTGATGGGGAGGGGAAGACAAGTAGGTCCCTGGGACTCACCAGCTAGCTAGCCATACTAATTATTTATTTGGCTCTTTCCACACCAGTGAGAGATCTTGTCTCAAAATAATAAAGATGGTGGTGGTGGTGGTGGTGGTGATAGGTAGATACAGCTTGTGAGGAACAGCTCAGAATGTTGTTCTTAGATCTCTACCTGTACATAGAAAAAGGAGGCTGTTCTGGTATTCGTTCTCTTTTGGAAACTCAAATGAATAATACTTTACTCTTTTCATTGCAGCTTGTTTGTTTTAACTTTTTTTCCCTGCCATCCACCCTGGTTTGGTAAATAGACTCTTGTAAATATGTGGTTTTTCTTTGAGAAGAACTTATTTATTTATTTATTTA
>NC_034591.1:135539190-135560947 GCF_900095145.1 Mus pahari | reverse complement strand
TCAGAAATCTGCCTGCCTCTGCCTCCCGAGTGCTGGGGTTGAAGGTGTGCGCCACCACGCCCGGCTTTGAGAAGAATTTCAAATGGAGATCACTTATTTTTTTGTTTTCTTTTTCTGGGAAGGTGGTGGTGGTTGTTTTTGTTGTTGCCTGATTATTCTTTTTGGGCTATTTTGTTAAAAAATTATTTTCTACCTACTTGTAGCAGCCTTTTTTTGTTTGTGAATATATCTTTATTTTTGGTTCTATGCCTGACTTTTTTTTATGCTGGGATCACTGGTATATACTACCCAATGGCTCTGAGTCCTATCTTATCCTTAAGTCAGAGCTTCATCATGCCTCTGAAACCTCACGAATTGTGTTTATGCCCCAGATTTGATATCCCCTGCCCCCCCCCCCCCAAAAAAAAATAAAAGAAAGCAGTTTTGGATATCAGGTTCAGTGAATTCATTGAGAATCTCATTAGCTTTGCAATATCTACCACAACCACCACCATATTCCTCTCCTGTGCTGACACTTTTTTTTTGTATGACTTTCAGGTTTAGTGCTAGTTCAATGAGGTTTGTTTTATTGGCTTCTCCTTTGACTACCTGTTCCCTAAGAAAAGATGTTGGTATTTGATGCTGAAGAAAATTTCCATTTGATCTGCAACTGACTTAACTTTCTCCTTGGTCACTTTCTCAGTTTAACTGCTTTCTTTAGAAAGCTACAGTAGTGCTAGTCCCTACATGAGATAGCTAAAAGTTCAACCCTTTCAGTTAGTTGCTTTCACATTGATCTTAGCTATTTCAGTTAAACATACACCACCACCACTTTTAAATTTATGTCTAGGGTATTGTTTTACTCTGGATACTGCAAGTCACTTAGTAAAAAAATAATGTGTAGTTTTTAAAATAGAAAGTGTTTTTTTTTTTTTTTTGTCATTCAACTATTTTATATTTCTGTCACATTTTATTAACTTAAAGCTTTGTGTAAGCCAAGTTTTAGATAAAGTGTAGGTGCTACCCCAAGAAAGAAGGGTACAGAGAAATGACTTAGACCCTAGCATATAAATCTGTGGTCCAAATTGGGAGATTTAAATGGAGGGTGCTTAGTGAATAGAACCTATAAATGAATATAGTATACATCTGTTTATAGAAAGTGGTATCCTTTTAAGTAGAATTTTCTTCCAGTTTCAGTAAAATGAGTATAAATAAGGATAAGCTATACAAAGAAGGGTCTGACAGAAGAACAAAATCACACTATATTTACTAATTTTAATGGAGAATTAAAAAAAAATTAAAGACTCTGGTATGATTTCAAATAATTCTTAGATGATTCTATGAGATATTAAGGACATCGTATCTTATTCCCGTGATTATCATATATTTGAGAAAAATTCAACTATTGTAAATTTTTTCCCTATGGAATAGACTCAGTTTTATTTTAGGGATAGTGCATTGGAAGGAAATCTACATTATAAATCAGCACCAGCATTTTAATCTAGGTTTCGCCACAAAACAATTCAGGAGTGATTTTTATATTGTATCTTTATATGCATTTTTTTTTAAGTTGCAAGAATCATTTTGCCTCTTAATGGTTGTTTACCTACTCCCTAAGTCTCTTCTGATATTATCAAGAAGAATAAAATAGGGGCCAGGGGGTGTAGAGAGAGAGATGTCTTAGTGGTTAAGAACACTTTGTGCTCTTTTAAAGAACTTGGATTGGGTTTCTAGCACCCACATGGCAACTCAAATATCTGTAATTCTATGATATTTGGCGACCTTTTTCTCACCTACATGAATACTATATACATATATATGCACATACACTCAGGTACAAACATACATAAAACAAAGAATAAAATACCCAAGCAAATGTTTCTATCATTATAATTGCTATTATACAAGCTACTTCATCAGAGAATATTCCAGACTCAAATAATTATGATTTATTTTAAATTGCTGATAGATTCACTAAAATTTTCTGTATGTAGTAATTGGAATTTGTACTTTAGTAGTTTCACACTGCTGTTGTGTTACTTGTCTGAAATTAATTTTTATCACAATACCTAACAAGTACCTAAGTTAGTGGTACTTATTTTTTAACGATGGAATGTATGCTCAGGTTTTTGGTAAGTCAGTATGGTGCACAGTGATAAGGAGGGAGGACTCCAGTATTGACCTAAATTTTTTTAATCAAAGGATTCCAGGCATGTCAGCCATATTTTGATACTTAGAATTATCATGTGGAGTCTTAATTTAGAAGACTTCAGATATTACCAAATATATAATACCATAGAAATTAGGATGACTTGAGGATTAAATATTTTTTGAGATATGGATTTGTAAACATTCAGTTTTAATTAATAGAAGACATTTTCACTGCTTCAATTGTGAATTAGTCTGGAACTTTCCTTCTGGGGCTAATAAGAGGTCCCCAAAAGGATGAAATTGCTATAAAAACAGAGATGTCTAGCTAGAGAATATAAAAACTGAATTTTAAAACATTTTGTACATTGAATTTATTTACTTTGTAGTGGGAAGAGGGAGACCTGTGTGCTGGGGGACTCATGTCCCATGACACACATGTAGAGGCCAGTCAGTTCTCCTTCCATTGTGTGAGTCAGGTTACCAGGTTTGCGTGGCAAACATTTTTATCCACTGAGTTATCTGCTGCTCCCACATTTTTTACTTATTGTTTTTAATGAGATATTTTTTCTTTTAAAAATTATTTATTTTTGGAATTATGATATAGTTAGATTATTTACCCTTCCCACTTCTCCCTTCAATCCCTCTCATATACTTTGGTCTTTCAAACTCATAGCCTTTTTTTTCATTTAAATGCATATATGTATGTGTACACACACACACACAGACACACACACACACACACACACTCCTAAATATAACCTATCCAGTCTATATAGTGTTACTTGTATGTGTGTTTTTAGGGCTGACCATTTGTTATTTAATAACCAGTTGGTGTGTTCTTTCCTGACAAACATTTCTCCTACTCTTAGGTATTCCTTAGTCACTTGTAGTTCTTTTGTAGTGTTGAGGCCTTGTGGACTTTCTAAATGAAAAAATTTCTTTAGAATAGTGAACTGAAGTTGGGTACACTGAACTATCAGTCAATAAGGTAACTGATGGATTTTAGTTAACAAGCAAAATTTTCCTATTTGAGTGCCGGGAACCAAACTTGGGACCTCTGAAAGAGAATAGTAATCATTCTTACCTACTGAGGCATTTCTCTTCAATCCTAGTTTGCTAGTTTTCCCCTTCTCTCCTTCCCTCTTGACTCTTCCCCTCCCCTCTCTACTCCACCCTCTTTTTGAGACTGGGTCTCATTAGTAGCCTAGGTTACTCTCAAATTCGTAATCCTATCTCAGACTCCCATAGTTCTAGGGTTACAGGCAGGTACTACCACTGCTGGTCTTATGTGGTCTTTTTCTTCAAGACATATTTGAGGTTAAGTGTCAGTTCACAAGTATATTCAGTTTGTTTGATTTTGTTTTTCCAGTCCCTTTCAGAATTGCTTGATATGGTGATGTAGGGGAAAGAGAGGGCCTTTAGTCTGTTCAATTGTCCTGAGGCACCGGAAGGTTGGATAGCCTCAGTTTTCCTCTGGAATTATTGTTTGTCCTCAGCAGAGTTCCCCTAGGCCTTTAAAGGACTTTGACTCAGGTTCAACTAGGAATCTTAGCTTTGATGCAGAAAAGAATTCTAAGCCTAGCTGAATGATATAAGCAGAATTGAAGAGTTTATTGTTATTTCTTTAAAATAGTGTGTGTGAGAGTGCACACACACGCACACGAACGCACATAAGCACGTATGCCACTGCATGCATGTAGAGGTCAATGAACAAACTTTGTGGTGTTCTACTTTTATGTGTGTTCTAGGGATGAGCTCTGGCTTATATGGCAAGTGACAACTCATCCATCTTGCTGGCCTTAAAGATATTTTAATGAAAATGAAGCATGAGTGTCTGAGAAAAAAAAAGATGTTCCGCTAAGAGCATGGGTATGGGTTTCTCCAAGAGAGAGTCACAAAAAATAAGACATATCCAAATAGAGATCTATACTTCTCAAGAGAGAGTCACAATTAATTGTCTCAACGTTAGCCCTGTGTACCAGCTTGGTAGCTTGAAAATTAACATCTCAGAAAGTTGCTAGAAAACTTTAGTGGTGTTTGTTTTCCTTTGAGAAGTCAGATTATATATAGGATGGCTCTGGAAATGCCTTGGGCCCAATTATAATCTGTATAATCTGATAAAGTAAAAGCAGAACCTACTAGGGTTTCACAGAATTTAGTATACATCCCTTCCCTGTAAATGGGGCTTCTGGTGAGATTCTAGAAACTTACAGGCTTAAAGCTGGAAAGCAAGTGACAAGGGCCATAGGCAGTTAGTTGTTAATTGTTCTGAAGTTCTTCTCCGCTGGCAGGAGGCTGGATTTCTGGGTAAGGATCTGCAATCTCTTAGCTTTCAAGATTTTTCCTGTATTTGTACTTGTTTCAGAGCCGGAGACATTTTCTTTCTAGTATCCTATTTGTTTGCAGAGAGGGCAGAGAATCGTTGTTCCTTTTCCTTCAAAGGGATACTTTCTATTCCAGTGTTCCTTTTACTTACATATATGATTTGCTGGTGCTTGGCTGCATTATAGCCCTGGCTAGGACCTTACTGGCGCCTTCCTTTTTCTTGGTGGCACAGAGTTCACAGCAGGAGGTAGCCATTCAGCCTTTAATTTATTTCTGTGGTCCTTTAGCTTCTTTTATCCTGTCTCTATTATTAATGATTCAGACCCCTGTGTGCCTATTTGTTAGCCTTCAGGACCTTATTTGCCTTTTAAAGTTTCTATAAGTATCTGTTGCAGAAAAATACTTGTCTAGGAAGGTTCTTCTGCCCTTCCTTCTGGTGACTCAAGGCTAGCAGTAGTGTACTTTTTAAGGGCCTCAAGAAGCAATTCAGGGAAGAGACAGAAGCATCAGAATAGAGCCAGGGATTAGGAATTAGGGAAATAATGAGGAGTCTTTGGGAACTGGGAGGTGAGTTGGAGGGTCTTTATAAGAAAAACCAAAGGTAAGAGAAGTAACCCCTGCACTTTGCCGCAAGACTTCCTTTGCCTATGTGGTAAGGGCATAGAGAAACAAGTTACAGAATTAGAATGAATGATAAAATCAGAAGCTGAAGAAAGTACACTCTTAGAATTATAACCAGAGACATACAGGGCATACAGGTAAGATGCAGATAAGCTCATTGTATAAGAGTCATAGCTAGGACTGATTACTATCTCTGAGTCAACAAACTTAAGTAAGCTTAGAAGCTTGTCAACAGGAACATAGGATATATGGGATTTCAACAAATTGCAGCTTAAAGTAACTTCATTATCTGGTGTCATAATCATTTGGAAACTAATGGCAGCAGTCAAAACCTTTGGCAAGTTAGATCCCTGATCTAGGTAAAAGTGACATTAAACTGAGATTCTAAAGGGAGGTGTGTGTGTGTGTGTGTGTGTGTGTGTGTGTGTGTGTGTAGGTGTAGTTCATGGTACCTTGAAACTTGTATGTCTGTAATTCAGGCACGTTTCAAACTCATATTTCTTCCTCAGCCTTCCAAGTGCTGGTATTACAAAGCATGAGCCCTCATGTCTAGTAATAAAGTATATTTTAAATCAAGTGCAGTTGCACCTGTAGTCCTGCTACTTGGGTGGCTGAGAGAGAATCCCTTGAGTTCAAGACTAGTCTGAGTAACATAGCCACATTCCCATCTCTCTTGGCTTCTTTTTTCTCTGTTAGCTTTTTATATTTTTGTTTTTATTTTAGATAAGGTCGCACTATTTGATCAGACTGGCCTTGAACTCCGTACTCCTAACATAACCTCCCCAGTATCTTTTAAGAGTTAAAGAGATTGAAAATAATATACTGATGTGGTGGTGGTACAATGAAAATTTGATATAATATGAAGTGCAAATGCACTGAAATCAAATATTAAATGATTAGTACTACCATCTTCATTCATCTATCCTTCAGTTACTTAGACCTGTGCCTTCAACTAATTTCTGGAAAGTTCATACACAAATATAATAATTGTATCATCATGAATAATGAACCCTAGAGGACAGGCGAGGTGACTTTTGTGGATAAAGGAACACAGCCTTTAATTGGAGAGTTGAAATAAAATACAAAAAGATGTGAAAGAGAGCTTTTTTTTTTTTTAAACGTTACTTTAAAAAATTATTACTTTGATTGTTGTTGGATATATGTGTTAGAGGTGAGTGGAAAACTTGTCCAAGCCAGTTTTCTCCATCTATCATTTGGGTCCTGGGAATCTGTAACATGTTACCAATTATGTAGTGACTAGTGCTTTTAATTAACTATGCCATGTCACCAGCCCAGTGAAATAATGTTTTTTTGCCAGCCTTATATTAATAGTTTAGAGAACAAGCAAGATTTTGATGAGAAAGAAGTCCAAAGAGGATGTGGGAAAACTTGCTTGCTTATTAAGGGTACTGTTGTATTAAACTGATAATTATGGCTCATTGAAATGTATAGGATTGCCTCTGTATGAGGAAAGACAGATCTCTCCTCTAGGAATTGGGTTCCTTGGAAGTGATGGCTAGAAAATTTCTCCCAACATCACCTCCCCAGGCCATTTTCTCTTAGTTTTTTTTTTTTTTTTTTTTTTTTTTTTGTGAGTCATACTATGTAGTCCAGGCTAATCTTCCTCCAAACTCAATTTCATAAGTACTAAGTATGATCATGCCCAGTTTAGCTTTGTTTTTTAGTGTATGTGCTTGCATGGGTGTGTTTAGGCCAGAGGACATCTTTCATCTTTCAGGAGTTAGTTCCCTCCTTTCACCATGTAGCTACTAGGGATTGAACTCAGGACATCTGGTTTACCTGCTGAGTCATCTCGCTGCCCTTAGCCTTGTTTTTGATATCGTGGAAGGAATAATGACTAGACTTTTTCTTTGTCTGGAACTTCTCCATAAATACTTTTGAATCTGAATTCTTATCCCTGTAGAGTTTTTGTTGTGCTGTTCTGCTTTGGTTTGGAAGTGGTTTTGTTTGGTTCGTGTTTTGGAGAAAAACAGCCTCTTCTGACCTTAAAAAATCTCAATCCCGAGTGCTAAGATTATAGGTATATCATCACCATGCCTAGCTTGGCCTGTTTTATGTTCTTTATGGGTAACCACCCACCCACCCCAACCTATATTTCAAACTTACTTGCATTTTAATTTATGCTCACCTCACCCTTATATCTGGAGAAGACACTCTGACACATTGTCTTTCTTAAGCCCTATGGTTTAATTAATAATGATAGTTTTTAAAAGGTAATAAGCAAGAATGTGTTGTAGTGACAAGAAAATTAGTAAAGATTGTGATATCAGAAAGCAGTAGAAAATGAGAAACAGTAAAGATTAAAGATAAGTCCCACAAGCACATGCCTATGCATTTCTACACATTAAAGTCTTATAGAGAAAGAATGAAGGTTGAGAGGAGTTTATTTCAGAGGGGAGAGAGAGAGAGAGAGAGAGAGAGAGAGAGAGATAGATAGAGATAGAGATAGAGATATTCCTAAAACAAACACAATTAGAGTAGGCATTGATGATGCACATCTGAGACTGAGGTAGGGCTCCAATTTCAAAGTTATCTGGGGATACACACACGCACAAAACAGTACAACCTTATTCGTGGTATTGGAGAAGCAACAAATGAGTAAGTGCCTAAAGATAAATTGTGATTTATTTTTTATTTTTTATGTTTTGGCATTGTATAAAAACCAATGATTCTTATACTGAAGTTTAGGATAGTGTTCATTTAAGGTTAGAAATGAGTAGAAATGAGGGTCCATTCTAGTTACCCAAAGGATTTTAAATTAGGTGTATAATATTAAAATCACTTCGTTTTGCTAAAACATTGTAATATTAAATCACTTAGTTTTGCTGGGAATACTACATTGAGATATCTATACTGAGAGTGACTAAAGATAGTTTCATTTTAATAAACAGAACAATCAAGATGTTGCGTGTATGGACTTTAAAAAACTATAAAGCTAAATTGGATCCTTTTTTCATTCTTCATCTCAGATAGGAAGTAAATTAGCTCCTGTAAAGGCACCAAGAACTTAACACATGGCGAAAGCATACTTACTAGATTGCTTGATAACAATTTTGTTAGATTATACAGCATATTCATAGAAAGTTCTAATTAGTGCAAAGATACTTATCATTTAACCTTTTTTTTTTGTTCTTTTTCCCATTTTTTTTCTATATAGTTCTGATTATTAAGTCTTTGCCTATAACTATTCTGTGACATTAATTGCCTGTTTCTAACAATTATTGACTTATTTTGGAAGTTAAACTGTATTTTACAGAATGAGATTATATTTTAGACATTAATACTAATGATAAATAATTTCAAGCATCACTTTATAATCCATTTTCCTTAAACATACAGTAGTCTGTTCTCAAACTCTTAAGGCACGCACATGCCTTTTATTAGTGTTTCTATTTTGTTTTAATGCTATTTATCATTAATATATAATTAGCACATTTTATTATTTAGACAAGTTCTGAACTTAGTCTTACTGCCTCATTGAGGCTACCTGACTGCTGAGATTGCAACCATGTGCCATCATGACCAGCTTATTTAGCATCCTAATATAGCTATGTGACTTGTGTTTTATCATTTTAAATCACATTGTGTTTTGTTTTTGCCTTTTAGGATCGAAAGTTAACAAAATCTGAAAGGCAGAGATTCAAAGAAGAGGCTGAAATGTTAAAGGGTCTTCAACATCCCAATATTGTTCGATTCTATGATTCCTGGGAGTCCACAGTAAAAGGGAAAAAATGCATTGTTTTAGTGACTGAACTAATGACATCTGGAACACTTAAGACGTAAGTCAATCAATATTTTCCAGAAATTTCTTGTTTTAGATCTACTTTTGTTTAATCTACTATGACAGAAATAATCCTTTGAACCTTTATGATACAATGTGTTTTTCCTACCCACAAAATCCTTTTGTATATAAATTAATATGGTGATTATTTACTGGTAGCTATTGGAATGAGTTTGTTGCTGAATAAACCTAGTTAATTTTAAGTCATATTGATTGGTATTTTTAAAATTGAGCAGTTTAGGAAGTAGAAATCAATGTCAAGGTTGCCCTCTAGTGGTTAAAATGAGATTAACAGGTAGCTGTGAAGCACTAGACATAGATGCTGAAAGCTGAACTCAGGGCCTCTGCAAGCACTTTTAACTGCTGGGAGTCATCTCTCTTTTGGAGAGGATGAAGATGATGATGATGGGTATGATGATATTCATTTAGGCTCCTTATTCATATACCTGCTTCTTCTACTAGACTTTACTGTGTAGCACAGTGTCTGAAACCTGATAAATAATTGAGTGGTTTGCCTGGTCTACAAAGTGAGTTCCAGGACAGCCAGGGCTATACAGAGAAACCCTGTCTCAAAAAAAAAAAAAAAAAAAAAAAAGTGGTTTAAAGAAAGTTGTATGATAGTTGTATGTCTATCTACATCTTGAAAATCTTTTCAGTGATACAGATACCTAGTTGCTTGTCAGTAGTCTGTCAGGCCTATGTAAGAGCACATTACAATGGTTTGTTTGACTTGTATCTTGCTTGCTTATTTGTATGTTTGTCTGTTTTTTAAAGTCATGATTATTGAACTAGAGCACTCAGTGGTTAAGAGCACTTGTTACTTTTGCAGAGGACCCATATCTGATTCTTAGCATGGCTGTGGTAGTTTACAAACATGTATAATTCCAGTTCCGGGGATCAAACACCTTTTGACTTCTGTAGACACCAAGTTTGCATGTGGCACACACACAGATACACAGGCAAAAACATACATAAAATTAATGAATCTACTAAAAGTTTTCATGATTTATTTATTTATTAATTTATTATTGTTGTTTTTGTTGTTTTTTGGTTTTTCGAGACAGGGTTTCTCTGTATCGTCCTGGCTGTCCTGGAACTCACTCTGTAGACCAGGCTGGCTCGAACTCAGAAATCTGCCTGCCTCTGCCTCCACCATGGGTTATATTCTAATCCTTCTCTCTGCCAGCTGCCACTTTGTGAATACAAAACTAGTATCCATTTTCTCAAGCACCATATTTGATGTAATGGTGATTTATTGTCCCTGATTATTTTATTAGGGATTACCCTTTCCCACTGATGCTTAGATATATATTAAAACAACTTATGTTAAATTCCACATTGCATTTTACAGGTGGCAAGCAGCCAGTTCACATGCAACCCTTTGCTTGTACCCAAAATGTTTCTCTATAGTTTTGTTTTGTTTGAACAGGTCTCATTTAGTTTGCCTTTAACTCACTATGTAGCTGGGTCTGGCCAGAACTCCTGATTCTGCCTACATCTCCCAAGTGCTAGGATTATATGTGGACATCACACTAGACTTTCAATATAGTTTTCATTTCCTTGTTTTAAGATAGTGTCTCATGTAGCCTGGACTGGCCTCAAACTTGCTAAATACCTGAAGATGAACTTGCTTGAACTTTTTGCAGCCTCTGAAGAACTGAGATTTCAGCTATACCAACACACCCAGTTTATCTGATATGGCTGAATGAACACAGGATTTTGTATTTTGTGCATACTAGTTAAGAACCAATTGGTTCTGAGTTACACTCTAATATAGTTGTTTCTTCTTTTTCTTCTTTCCTCTTCCTTCTCTTTTTCCTCCTCTTCTTCCTGCTCCTATTAAACGAATAAACTATACTGCATGGTGTAGTATCTGTAATCAACTCTAGCACTCTGAAGGCAAAAGCACATGTACTGCATAATTCTAGGCCCATCTGGGGTTCCATAGCAAGTTCCAGGTCAGCCAAGGCTACAATAATGAGACTTGTCTCCTATGGCTCTGGCATTAAAGGTGTGCCAGCCTGGTCTACAAAGTGAGTTCCAGGACAGCCAGGGCTATACAGAGAAACCCTGTCTTGAAAATCCCCCCCCCCCAAAAAAAGAATATAACCCATGTTAAAAAATGTAACTGTCCATAAAAACCTAAATAAAGGTGGCACTCCAATCAGTAAAAACTACAAAAAGCTTTGGCCCTTTGGATGAAAGTAGAGTCTCTTAAAATACTCCTCCTCTTTGCCCCATTCTCCTCTCCAAGTTGCTATCAATGCCTGTACTTTGTGCTCATCTCTATCATTATCTCATGTACAATAATAAATTAATAATATATATTCTCTAATATAAATTCTGCCTAGCTAGTGCAGGAAACTCAGGCCAAAAGATAGGCCATAAGTGAACCCAAATGAAATTTCCAAGGACATTTACATAGTTCATTGATGGTCACACTATCTACAGATAAGTTTTCAAAAGTAGTTTGAATAAGGATGACTCTCACAGGCCCATGTACTTGAACACTTGGTTCTCAGAAGATGGAACTATTGGGAAGGATTAGAGGTATCGTCTTGTTGGGAGAGGGGGCAGGCCTTGAGCTAGACTCCTAGTCTTTCTGTCTGATACTTGTGGATCAGGATGTAAGCTTTCAGATGTGTCTGGTGCCATGTCTTTACTCCACCATCATGGCCTCTAACTCTTAACTCTCTGAAACTTTAAGCCCAATTAAATGTATCTTAATATGTTGCCTTGGTGATGGTATTTTGTTATGGCAACAGAAAAGTAACTAGACAGATGATTTCACAGTTAAATAATGAACCCACTAAAAACCTATGAAGACACAACCAGAAATTAATGCTGGAGCAGCTAAATATACTATGGGCAATTCTGAAAGTAATATATATTAAATATTTATGGAAAGGTGAAAGTGAATATGCAAACAGCTACATGAAGGGCAATTGAGAATAAATAGTAGAAGACTTAAGGAAGAAATCGGACTGTATCCTGAAAATGACAGGCACAGTTGAACAAGATTTGCCTAAGAGCAACTCATTAAAATTTCCTAAGATCCCACTCCTGGTACACTCCTTTGTATTTCAGTACTCAGGAGGCAGAGACAGGCAGTTCTCTGTGAGGCCAGTCTGTTCTATCTAATATATTCCAGTGCAGCCAGGGGCACTTAGTAAGACTGTCTCAAAAAATACAAATATTGTATATTTATATTGTATATTCTGGTTATTCTTTCATCCCTACAAAATCTTCTCAATTCCTGCCACTTTCTCTTCTCCTCACAAGTCTTTTCCCCACATTCATGCCTTTTTGTTTTGTTTTATGACTGGTTGAGTTTAACCCATGTGAACATGTGTTTGGAATTGTGCATTAGAACCTGATGGGCTTACTAGTGGGTAGAAAATTGAAAAATGACATCCCCTCCCCCATAATCTGTAACTAGTTGGTCAGTAGGGCGGGGTGGGGTTGGTGTAGGACCCTGTGAAGCTCTGTTCCCCTAACCATGATTGACTGTTGATAGGCCCAATCTTTTTTTTTTTTCCCCTCCCCCACCTCTTTTTGATTTTTCGAGACAGGGTTTCTCTGTATAGCCCTGGCTGTCCTGGAACTCACTCTGTAGACCAGGCTAGCCTGGAACTCAGAAATCCGCCTGCCTCTGCCTCCCCGAGTGCAGGGATTAAAGGCATGCGCCACCACACCTGGCTTGATATTTTCTTTATTTACATTTCAATTGTTGGGATAGTTTCCCCTTTGAAAATTCCCTATCCCCTTCCCCCTCCCCCTGCTCCCCAGCTCACCCACTCCCATTCCTGGTCCTGGCATTCCCCTATACTGGGGCAAAGAGCCTTCACAGGACCAAGGGATAGGCCCAATCTTATACAGGCAGATGCAAGCTGTGAGATGATGAGATGGTGGAGTCATTTCTGGAAAATAGCATTCTATAGTTACATTTTATTGTTGAGTGTTTGTTTTTTGTTTTTTGTTTTTCTTGTTTTGAATAAGGTTTCTCTGTGTAGCCCTAGCTGTCCTGGAACTCACTCTATAGACTAGGCTGACCTCAAACTCAGATATCTACTTGCCTCTGTCTCTTGAGTGCTGGGATTAAAGCCATGTGCTACCACTGCCTGGCCATCCCATAGTTGTAAGAACTATCTTTGGATCTTAGAGTTTTCTGTCCCAATTCCACAAGTTCCCTAAGATTTAGAAAGGCCGTTAAAAGGTTTTGTTCAAAGTTGAACATTCAGCTATCACTTACTCTCACCAACTTGAGTAGCTATGAGTCTCTGCATTTACATTCATTACAAAGAGAACCTTCTCTAATTAAGGCTAAGAAAAGCATTTGTCTATGTGTATAAATTTAAACATTTAGAAGGCAGTTTGCTATGTCAGTTTTGTTTGCCAACAGTACTAAGTTCTTACCAGTGAGTGGTTCTCAACCTGTGGGACAACCCCCACAGGAGTCAAATATCAGATATTTACATTACAATTCATAGTAGCAAAGTTAAAGTAATAAAATGGCAATGAAGTAATTTTGTGGTTGCAGTCACCACAACATGATGGAACTGTACTATAAAGGGCCACAGCATTAGGAAGGTTGAGAACCACTGCTTTAGATCCTGAAACCTCCTAGCCATGAGTTTTTTATCAGGTTTATAGTACCAGGTATAGAATTCTCTAATTATAGAAAACATTTGTTTAACAGCAGTCTTCTACCTCTGGCTCTTAAAATTTTCACCCCCTCTTTGGCAATGATCCCTGAGCCACAGAGAGAGGAGGTGTGACATAGATGTCCCATTAGATGAGCAGTCTGGAAGCTCTAATTCTCTCTACATGTTTACTAATTGTTAGTCTCAGAATTCATCACCTGCTGCAAAAAAAGAAGCTTCTCCTGAGGTTTGAGAGATGTACTAGTATACAGGTACAGTGAGAAGCCACCAGGAGTCACTCTAGTGCTATGGCTGTCTCCTCTACTACTAAGCATAGTAGTATCAGGCATGGGTTCTGTCTTAAATTCAGTCATAAAGTAGTAGTTGCTTACTCCCATAACATTTTGTCAATATTGTATTAATTGCATTTCTTGCTAGGCCAGTTCTTATAGTAGTTCACATGGGTTCTAAGTTGGGTGGGACTGTTGATTGCTGTAGTGTTTGTTCATAATACCTTCTAGCACTGTGAAAGTTTGGATGAATTCTCCAGCTTGATTTTTCTCCATTTCAGCTATGTGGTATCCTTAGCAGTAGGGGCTTGCCATCAATTTCTAGAGGGCAACCAACAATAGCAATAGGCTGTAATGTTAGGGGTCTATGGTACCCCTGGTACTGCTCATTTTTGTTTGTTTGTTTGGTTTTGTTTTTAATGCTATTTTTATCAACTCTTAGAGAACAGTGTGTCTTGATTATATATTCACCCAACCTCTCCCCAAATTAGGTTTTGAGGATTAAAATGATTAGGGGGCTGGAGAGATTGATTGTTAAAGAGTTAAGAACACCAGGTTCTCTTACATAGAAGCCTGGTTCAAATCCCCGCAGGCTCACAACTGTCTATCTTTAACTCTAGTCTTAGAGGCTCTGACCTCTACTTTTGGCCAGCGTGGACACTAGGCACACACTTGATGCACAGGCATACATGAAGTTAAAGCACCCACTTGCCTTTGCTGTTAGAACTATTTAATTGCTACATCCAAATGTAGAATTTTATTTTAGTTTTACTCTTAGATTTTTGATTCAGATCTGGTGTAGGATTTCTAAAAAAAAAAAAAAAAAGATTACTGTAAAGATTATAAAATTTTATCTTCACCTTTTCACTAATTTAGCACTAATATTGTGCAAATTCATTTAAAACACATTTCCTAGCTAACACTTGTTTTTTTTTTTTTAAAGATTTATTTATTTATTATATGTAAGTACACTGTAGCTGTCTTCAGACACTCCAGAAGAGGGCGTCAGATCTTGTTACGGATGGTTATGAGCCACCATGTGGTTGCTGGGATTTGAACTCCGGACCTTCGGAAGAGCAGTCGGGTGCTCTTACCCGCTGAGCCATCTCACCAGCCCCAACACTTGTTTTTATATTTGATAAATATAAATGTAAATTTTATACAAATACAGAATTGTTCCCAAATACAGATTTTTCTTTCCTATTGGCTAGTTGCATGTACTTTAAAGATAATAATGTGGAAATAGATGATTTTCCTTCCTTCACCTTGCATATGTACAGATAAAATGCACGTCAGGATGCAATTCCCAAAGAGTAACTTCTCTATAGTGGTAGATATCGTCAGAGACTTTTGTGCAGTTCTTCTTTTCTTTCTTTCTTTTTTCTTCCTTCCTTTTTTTTTTTTTTTAAAGATTTATTTATTTTATGTATGTGAGTATACTACCACTCTCTTCAGACACACCAGAAGAGAGCATGGGATCACATTACAAATGGTTGTGAGCCACCATGTGGCTGCTGGGAACTGAACTCAGGACCTCTGGAAGAACAGTCACTGAGCCATCTCTCCAGCCCCTGAGCTGTTCTTTTCATGTTAATTGCCCTATGGATTTTGTTACATATGTATGTATTTAATCAGTTACCTGGAGGCTTGGGGCAAAAGATATATAGAACTGTGGACTCTTTTTCTGTGACTACTTTCTGGAATTTCTCCCTTCTCTTCTTAAATATTTTATTTTTTGAGGTTATAATTTAATTTTATCATCTCTCTTCTGCCTTTCTTTCCTCTCAGCCCTCCCATGGTACCTGCTCCCCTTGGCTCTCTTTCAGATTCATTCCCCTTCTCCAGCTTATCAATTGTTATGAATGTGTGTATATATACAAATTCATAAGTATATAAGTATCTATTCAGTCTGTATAATGTTACTTGTAGTATATGTTTTCAGGGCTAACTATTTTGTAGTTGATAACCTATTGGTGTGCTTTTTCCAGAGAAAGACTAACTTTTCCACTCTAAACAGTCCTTAGTTGCTGATAGGTCTTCGTCAAGGGTTATTGTCCCTTCCATTGTAGCATGTCTATTGATGTTGTCTTTGTTTAGGTGATGTCTAAGCAGAATTGTAGATGTATCAGTTATATCTGGGCTCTACAACTCTGCATTTTGAACGGTTGTGCTGTAATGGTCTCTATCTGCTACTAAGAGAACTTTCCTCATTTTAGGGTAAGAACCACACTTCTTTGTGGTTATAAGAACAAATATTTAAAATGTAGTTAGGGATTATGTTGGTATAGTGAAGTGGAAGTTGTAGATTCTTCTTCAACGTCTACAACTTCATTAGCCCTAGGTAGTTTGTTAGTTGTCTAGATTTCTAAAACAAGGCGTGAGGATGTGGTTTCCCTCTTGTTAAGCTAGTTTCCTTTCCTTTTTAAAGTGTACTTCATCATTATGGGTGCGGGGGAAGGGGAGAGATGGGTGGAAAGGAGAGCGACTATGAGAATAAATAGAATATGAATGAGAATAATGTGTATGTGCTAGTCCAGACATGTGCCATGGCACAAGTATAGAGGTACAAAGACTAAATCCAGAATTCATTTCTTTCCTTTCACCATGAATTCCAGAAATCAAACTTAAGTCAGTAGTCTTGTGCAAGTCACCTACTCTTCTCCTTTTCCATTTTTTAAAATGTGCATGTGCACACACAGGTGCCATATGCAGGTGCTCAGAGAAGCCAGAACAGGGTGTTGGATTCCCTGGAGCTGGAGTTAAAGGTAGTTATGAGCCGCCTGGCATGAATGCTGGGAAATGAATGTAGGTCTTCTGGAAAACCACAAGTGTTCTTAACCACTGAAGCATCTCTCTACCCTGTCCCCCGTCTTTACTTATCAGCACTGCACTGCAGTCATAGAACTGTTATTTATTATACCATGCCCCAAAATTGTTCCATTTACCACATAAGACCTTTTAAAAAATTATTACATTTACTTAGGTGTGTATGCACATACACATGTCATAGCATGCATATGGAGGTCAAAGAACACTTAAGGGAGTCCATTATCTCTATACCATGTGAGTCATGGAGTTTGTCATCAAACATGGCAGCATGGGTTACATGAGTCCCTTTCTCAACAAACAAATAACAAAAAAGGTTACAGAGGCAGAACAATTGCAAGTTTGAAGCTAGGCTGGGCTACATAGTTAGATCCTTTGAAAACAAACTACTAGCCAGAGAGATGGTTAAGATCACTTATTGCACAGTCATCAAGACAGATCCCAGCACCCAAGCCAGGCAACCAGCAAACACCTGTAATTTCACACCAGAGGATTTCACGGTCTCTTCTGACTTCTATACATGGACAGGTGCATGTACTTTCCCACCCCATATGTATATGAAAAAAAATAGATATAGATAGATAGATGTGTTTTTTAAAGTTCAAGATAGATGTGTTTTTTAAAGTTCATTTTCTTGTCATATATATATATGTATATATGTAAACATATATGTACATATAAATATTTACATATATACATATAATATTTACATATATACACATAAATATTTACATGTATATAAAGTGTTTTTTTAAGTCATTTTTCTTGTCTTTTGATAGAATTTCATTTTGAACTTATCTCAGTCCCTTAAAGTTATACTGAGGTTCAGTATTCCAAATTTAATATTCCTATCTTTGGTATGTCAGAATTTAATGGGATTCTTCAAAGCAGAACCTCATATCATTGATAACCTGTTTGGTTTACTTTGCTTTTTTCAGGTACTTAAAAAGGTTTAAAGTGATGAAAATCAAAGTTTTAAGAAGCTGGTGTCGGCAAATCCTTAAAGGGCTTCAGTTTCTCCACACACGAACTCCACCAATTATTCACCGGGATCTTAAATGTGACAATATCTTTATCACTGGCCCTACTGGCTCAGTCAAGATTGGAGACCTTGGTCTGGCAACTCTAAAGCGGGCTTCTTTTGCCAAGAGTGTGATAGGTATGTTTCCAGTGTGCTTTTGGAGCCAGTTTGGACTTTTGACATAGCTTTTCTTTAGAAACTTGACCCTATTATATCTTTTCTAACATGAAATAAAACTTTAGGAATTCATAGATTGAACCTAGTGATCAAGTCTACTTAAATATGAAAAGAAGGATTTTTTTTAAATATTAAGCTTCCAAAATCATTTCAAAGATTATTGATGTTTTTATAAAGTTACATGGAAAGAAGTAAGGTGAACTTCATTGATACAGTATCTTGCTATTCTTACTGAGTCATTCTGCTAATAATATTTTATATTTTATATACAGTAGGAACAGCATGTTGTTTTTTCATCGAATAAATGGAATGTATATATAGTTCAGCTTCAGAAATGTCCATTGGGTATATGTTCAAGAATATCTGCTATAAAAATTTGATTTGAAAATTAGAATATATGGGAAGGTCAGTGAAAGGCTAGTCTCATAAACTTTACTTTATTCCCACCTTTTGGAATGAACTATGTATCTAATTAGGTTTCCCAGCCGTAGTTCTCTGGATGTCTGTCTCTAGACAGTCCTGTAGATATATTGTAGAATTATTTCATAGCAATCCTGAGTTCTACCACAATACACAAGTAGCATACTCTTGTCTATTCCTAATTGTTATCACCAGACTGTTTCCAGACATGGCTGTCAGTAGAGCAAAATTAACTCATCATTAAGTAGTACAAAGAATATGAGTGACCTTTCAGACTTTTTGATTGTATATTAAGAGTCACAGCTGGGAAAATATAATGGCTGTTTGATAAGGTTTAGCTCTCTGAGACTTAAAAATTTGCAGTTAGCCGGGTGTGTGGCGCACGCCTTTAATCCCAGCACTCGGGAAGCAGAGGCAGGCGGATTTCTGAGTTTGAGGCCAGCCTGGTCTACAGAGTGACTTCCAGGACAGCCAGGGATATACAGAGAAACCCTGCCTTGAAAAACCAACAACAACAACAACAACAACAACAAAAAAAAACAACAAAAAAGCCTTTGTAGTTCACATTCTATTCTGCTCTTCAATAGGGTATAATATCAAAAGCCCATTCATTAATGGTTGGGCCAGAATCCTAAGTACTGATAAGAACATCATGGCATGCCAGTCATTTGTATTTCTTTATTTAAAGACCAAAACAAAACCAATGTTCTCACTGGAATATTGCGTAGTGCTGTTTATATGTAGTCACATAATATATTAATAGGAAAAATATATTTGAAGGTAAGTTGCCATTTTGTTTTCTTTATAGGGAGCTATTGTTTGTGAAATCTTAAATCATGGGTCAAATAGTTTCCCCCCACCCCCTTTGTTTATTAAGTCATACTGTGCATACTTATTCTTGGAACTGAAGTTAAAGATTCTGAAATCATTGTAAAATCTAATCTTGTAGTACCATACATATACATATTATGCTTACAAATCAGTCTGTATTTGAGTTCTATATTTGTATGTATATTTATTTTTCACCTGCAGGATGCCCCGCACTATATCACCTATATCTGTACTAGGCGTATTTGTGTACTGTGGGTGGGAGGGTAAGTATATGAAGGAAAGGCCTTTTTGTTATCTTTAAAAACATTGAATACATAGGGTTTTTTTGTTTTTTTTTTTCCCTACAAGGCTTTAAAAAGTAACACCCATGGCAAGAGACTAGTTGTGAATACTCCTCTAACAACTATCCCTCCAAATGCCTTTATCCCAGTTCTCAGGGGGCAGAGGCAGGTGGGTCTCAGCGTTTGAGGTCAGCCTGGTCTACAGAGTGAGTTCTAGGACAACCAAGGCTACACAGAAACCCCTCTTCCTTAGCCCCCACTCCCCCACAAAAAGGGAAAATACAGACAACTGCCATACAGTAGAGGACAGACAAATATTTGATCTTTTTCATTATTATTCTACAGTATCCATTTTGTTCTCTGCTAGGATTTTATTTGTATTTTATTACCCTTCCCTTCTATTTGTTTTTATTATGAAATAATACTATTGTTTCTCTTAGCCAAAGTTCCATGTTAATAATGGATATACAACAGTATAAATAATCATGTACTTGACTATGTTCAGTGTGTTTTTAAAGGCCTTACAATAGAAAATCTTCTATAGGATATTCAATGGAACAGACTAAGAAGCTTTTTGTCTTCTTTTCCCCTTTCTTTTTTATTCCCTTCTGTTTTTTTTTTTTTTTTTTTTTTTATTATTTTCTCTGACAGGTCAACCTCTTTGTTTCTTGAACCTCTGGTAAGGAAGACCTACAGCTATTGGCCATATTGAGTGTGAATCATTCTTTTCATTTAAGGTACCCCAGAGTTTATGGCTCCTGAGATGTATGAGGAGAAATATGATGAATCCGTTGATGTTTATGCTTTTGGGATGTGCATGCTCGAGATGGCTACGTCTGAATATCCATACTCAGAATGCCAAAATGCTGCGCAGATCTACCGTCGAGTGACCAGTGTAAGTCCTTACCTAATTGTTGATGACATTGAGCCATATCTTATAAAGTCAAGCTGGATAACATCTACTTATGCAAAAGGGCAATACCACAGAAAGCCAAAGCTTTTAGGATGGGAGTTGCTGAGTTATGTGCAATGAGAGCAAAGATAAGCTATCGCCTTATCTACCTTCCTTGCTTTCACTTAAACCTTTATCTTGAGGTGCATTTTGTTTGAAACTGTATTTTAATATCTAAATTCTTAATTGTGATATATGGTGTTGTCTTGCTATTTATTGTTTAAAATGAGAGTTCAGTTGTAGACTTTTGGAAGCATTAAGAAGGTTGGTAATATGGTAGCGAAACTACGATAATTTTATTTGTTTTTCCCCAAGACAGGGTTTCTTTGTGTAGCCCCAGCTGTCCTGGAACTCACTCTGTAGACCAGATTTGCCTCGAACTCAGAAATCCGCCTGCCTCTGCCTCCTAAGTGCTAGGATTAAAGGCATGCATCACCATGCCCATATGATAGATAATTAATACAGAAATATCCAGTTTCAGTGGGATCTGAAGCATGATGGGCATAAAGAAGGAAAAGTGTTTTGGTTTTAGGCGTTGTCTTATTTATTTATTTATTTTCATTTTCAGAGAAAATGTTAGATATCATGGTGGGTTTAGGAGACAAAATATCAGGTTCACTTTTCTGTTGAAGTTAGTTATTGCTGTTTTCTTAAATCATCTATCTGTATTTTATTTTGTTCTCTGTTAAAAAAAGGAAAATATCCTCATTCCCTTACAGATTACGTTATTACCAGTAGTAGGTTTGTTTCTGTGAAATACAAACAGTATTCTGAGGTGTGTAACCCGAAAGATGGCCTTTAAAAGATGATAAAGCCTTGAAATAGTATCTATGGAATGCTGTACTTCTTGGAAAGTAATATTCATTGGAAAGCGATACCAAGTCAGAATTCCTGTTTAGTGTTAATAAACTATTATATAATAATTTTATTATGTATAAAAGAACACATTCTTTTTTTAAGATTCATTCACCCATTTATTTATTTATTTATTTATTTATTTATTTATTTATTTAATTAATTTTGCTCCCCTCTGACCCATCAGAAGAGGTTATTGCATCCCATTACAGATTGTTGTGAGTCACCATGTGGTTGCTAGGAATTGAACTCAAGACCTGGAAGAGCAGTCATTGCTCTTAAACGCTGAACCATCTCTCCAGCCCCCAAAAGAACACAGTCTAATGACTTAATTTATTGAGACTGTAAATTATTAGTCTGTGCTTAATTTTATTTAGTATCCTTTCATTTAACAGATTTAATCTATCTCTACATGACTTGCAAATGATTTATCAATTGTCACCAACCAATATATTACGGTCTTAAGAATATATACCAGGTAGCCGGGCGTGGTGGCGCACGCCTTTAATCCCAGCACTTGGGAGGCAGAGGCAGGTGGATCTCTGAGTTCGAGGCCAGCCTGGTCTACAGAGTGAGTTCCAGG
>NC_034591.1:135533844-135539169 GCF_900095145.1 Mus pahari | reverse complement strand
TCGAAAAACATATATATATATATATATATATACACATACATACACACACACACACACACACATACATACATACCAGGTAAAAAAAAGTTGCACCGTATATATGGAGCTTATTTATCTTCACATGTGGAAAAGAATAGAAAAGTAACGAAGATACTCTTAAAGCAGTATCTTAGTTACTTTTATGTTACTATGACAAGAAAAACCATGAGCAAGGCAAAAGAAAATGTTCAATTGCATTTATGGTTTCAGAGACTTAAGGGACCATGGTGCTGGAGTGACATCAGGAACAGGTGAGAGCTCACATCTAGATTTACAAAAAGGAAACATATAGAGGCACACTGAAAAGCCTCCCTGCATTGACCTCCTCCATCAAGGCCACACTTATAATTCTTCCCAAACAGTTCCACCAACCAGGAACCAAAGTATTCCAACATTTGCACCTAAAAGATCCATTCTTATTTAAACCACTAAAAATAGTAAGAAGATTCTTGTTTAAAATAGATGGTAGATGAAAATTGAGAGGCTGATTAAGGTTCATTACTGTGACCCAGTCATATACTCTTTCTTGTTGCCTGAAATGTCTGATTACATACTAGAGCAATCTGATTTGTATTTAATTAAGTAACGAAACTGAACAAGATAGTCAAGACTTCAATCATAGCTCTTTAACAGCAGAAACAGGTGAATCTGTAAGTTTCAGGCCAGCCTGATCAACAGAGTAAGACTCTGACTTGAAAACAAAACCAAAAATCAAACAAGTAGTACGACAGAAAGAAAAGCTAATATATTCAATTTGGAGGAAAAAAGAGGCCGAAGTATTGTTTTTCCCGATTGAATATAGAGATCAACATTTTATAAAAAGTGTTAGTAAGAAAATCACTTATGAGCCTTAATTTCCTCATATGAATGTGATAGTGATATTAATGATGGCTAGAATTTCTAAGATTAGGAAGAAAAAATGTATTGAAATTATTAATGCAAAATGTATTCGAAAATTTTTTTAAATAGGTTTATTGTATGTAGCATGTAATATCTTTGAAAGGCCTTCAGTCTTAATAGATTCTTTAAATTTTTTTTGAAATGATTCTTTGGGTAAGAGTGTTTTATCTGCATGTATGTGTTTGTACCATGTGCATGTCTTGTGCCTAAGGATGTCAGTAGCAGGCATCTAATTTCCTGAAACTGCAGAAAACAAAACCAGGTTCTTTAGAAGAGCAACAAGTGCTTTTAACAGTGGAGTCATCTCTCCGGTTGCTCAAGATTGAGAGACTAGTAGTATTAAGTTTAGTGAGGTTAAACTGATTTCTTTGAATAAATTATTTGTACAAAATGTCTTGTTCCAAACTGTTACTACTTCATTCCCAAAGCTTTTCAATAAATTTTGGTTTTTCGAGACAGGGTTTCTCTGTGTAGCTCTGGCTGTCCTGGAACTCACTCTGTAGACCAGGCTGGCCTCAAACTCAGAAATCCGCCTGCCTCTGCCTCCNTAGCTCTGGCTGTCCTGGAACTCACTCTGTAGACCAGGCTGGCCTCAAACTCAGAAATCCGCCTGCCTCTGCCTCCCAAGTGCTGGGATTAAAGGTATTCTGATGCTTTCTGCTACTTTATTAAATCTTAGAGAATCTTTGAAAGGTTGATGTATTGATTGATATTTTATATGTGTGTGTGTGTGTGTGTGTATATGTATGTATGTATGTATATGTGTATATATTTGTGTGTGTACCAGGTCAAGAGGTTTAATAAGGAGTTTTTCTGCATAATAAATCATTAGTTATTCTACATGTATACAACTTATTGGACAGTTTATATATAGGAAATCATGTGTGACCTTTTGTGACTAGCTTCTTTCAGTATCTTTTTAGGTTTCATGTAGTAATTTCTTATCCTCATTTCTTTTTGAGGGCCATGATGTGTATAATGGAACCCCTCTGATCTTTATATAGTAGGCAGGTGATCTACCACCTAGGTATACCATGTACCTTTCATTACCTTTAGAGATGATATTTCATTGTGCATATACAATGTAGTTTTGGTGGACATTTAGTCGGTTTCAGCCTTTTGGCAGAATTTTGAATAGATCGGTCCTGAATGTTCATGAACAAGAATTTGATTGGACATCTGTACATCTGTTATTTAATTTCTGGTCTTTATGTAGGAGTATATCAAGACAGTGTTTTTTTGTGTAGCCAGCTGTTCAAGAACTCACTCTGTAGACGAGGCAGTCTTCAACTCTGAAATCTGCCTGCCCCTGCTTCCCTAGTGCTGTGATTAAAGGCATATACCACCGCTACCCAGATCATTTTACATTTTTGACCATATCACTATTGAGAGGGTCCTACTTTGTATTGTTGCCCGGACTTGTTATTATCCAGCCTTAAAAATTTTTTTTTCACTTTGTTTGTTTTTGGTTTTGTTTTGTTTTTGGTTTTTTTTTTGTGTATTAATTTTGAGTTTGACTTGTTATTTTTCTAATATCTTGAAATTTTAGAAAAGATTACAGTTCATCGTTGGGCTGTTTATTAGAGGACGGGTTAGGGAAGAGGGAACCAGAGGTCAATCTAGGGTACTGTTCCTCAAGTACCATCCATTATAATTTTTAAGACAGGATCACTCACTGACCTGGAACTTGCTAATTAGGCCAGACCGGCTGGTCAGTCAACAACAGGGATTTACCTTCCTTCTCACTGCCACATAAAGACACACTATTGTGCTCAAACTTTCATTGTATTTTAATTTATGCATTTATTTATTTTGAGTTTAAGAAAAGGTGTCACTGTGCCTTGGCTGGCCAGGAACTTACTTTGTAGACCAGGCTGTCCTCAAACTCAACGGGAGCCCCCTGCCTCTGCCTTCTGAGTGTTTGGATCTTCTTGATTGTCTGTTAATAAATAGTAGCCTCTATTCTTTTCTAATTTTGGCTTGAAGCCTCCTTTGTCATTTAGGAGTTTAGTTACTCCTGTTTGTCATCTTCTTCTATTTGCTTAGAAATATCATTCTCTGTTCATTTGCTTTGGACCTTTGCCAGTTGGTGAGTTTTCACAGATAGAAAGCAATTGAGTCTTGATTAAAACTATTCTTATTTGATACATTCAAGAAGTTAGGACCATTTATATTTAGGATTATTGTTGAAAGGTATGTTCTAATATCTTCTACTTAAATGTTGCTGAGTATTTCTGGAGTGCTTGGTTAATGGTCATCAATTAATTTATCATAATTCATTCTTTATTCTTCATTAAAAAAATCTTTAGAGTGTGTGGAGTGGTTAGTTTTTGTTAACTTGACACATATCTGGGAAGAGGGACTCTGTATTGAGGAATTCCCACTATCAGATTGGCCTATAGGCAAATCTGTTGTTGCACTTTCTTGATAAATGATTGATTTGGGAGGGCTCAGCACATTGTTTATGGTACCATTGATCCCAGGCAGGTTGTCCTAGGTGGTTTAAGAAAGCATGATGAGCACACCATGGGAGCAAGCCAGTAAGCAGCCTTCTTACATGATCTGTTTCAGTTCTTGTCCCCAGGATCCTATCTTAAGATCCTGCCCTAACTTTGATTGATGATGGATTGTGATATGGAAATAGAAGCCAAATAAACCCTTTACCCCCAAGTTGATTTTGTTCAGAGCAGTAGAGAAAGCAAAATATAACACCATGCCTGTGTGAATGTGGGCACACATGTAGCAACATATATGCAGAGATCAGAAGATAACTTTTGGAAGTTGGTTCTTTCCTTCTACCATGGATTCTAGGGATCAAAGTTAATGTTATCAAGTTTGATTAGCAATCACATTTACTTGCTAAAACATCTCCCTCGCCAGATTTTTCCTCATTTAAAGTGTGTGTGTGTGTGTGTGTGTGTGTGTCTGTCTGTCTGTCTGTCTGTGTGTCCTTGAAGCCAGCAGAGGGTGTTAAATCACTTGGGCCTGGAGTTAGAGATACTTTTGAGCTGCTATGTGGTTGTTGGGAGTTGAGCCTGGAACTTCAGGAAGGCAGAAGAGCAGCCAATGATCGTAACTATTGAGCTACCTCTCCAGCAACTCTTTTAAGCTCCTAACTGCTTAACTAATATGGAAAGGTTCTTTGCTGGTAATGTCTGTATGAAATTCTACTTTGATGTCCATCCTCCTCCTCACCAGATTTGGGAGCAATTATATTAAATAGGTTTACTGTGGTTGGAATGAGAATGGCCCCCACTTGGTAGACCAATTGGGAGGATTAGGAGGTCTGACCCTTGTTGAAGGAAGCATGTCATTTTGGGCAAACTGCGGGTTTAAAAAATTTCCAATCCTACAGTGCTCTTTCTGCTTCCTGTTTGTGAATCAGATGTGAGCTCTAAGCTGCTTTTTCAGGACTATGTCTGCCTGCTGCCATGCTCCCATTATGAGAGTGATAAACTCTTAATCTCTCTTGAAACTGAAGGCTTATTTTGTCTCACATTTGAGTACTGTCCATCTTGGCAAGGAAGTTAATGGCAGCACAAGCTTGAAGCAGTGGTTATGTAGCATCCAAATCAGGAAGCAGAGAAGGATGAATGCTGCTACCCAGGTAGCTTTCTTCTTTTTTATTCAACCCAAGATCCCAGCCTAGGAATGAATGTTACCACCCATATTTAAGATTGGTCTTATCCTCAGTTAATCTAATATTAAAGGTTGGTCTTCCTCCTCAGTTAATCTAATCAATATAATTCTTGATAGACATCTTCATGTATTTTTCTCCAAGGTATTTCTAGGTTCTGTCAAGCTGGCAGTTGCTATAGATTTACCCCAGTCACATTATACAGTATAGATATTAGAACTACAATATGCCTTTTGTTTCATTACCTTTATTTTCATTGAGTAGGTGTACATGCATGCTATAGCAAATGCATTGAGGTCAAAGGAGTCTTCCTTTTACAGTATGAGCCCCAGGGATAATGACTGGATCACCTGGTTTGGACAAAAGCTGAATCATCTCATCTACCAACAAATATTTTGAGTTCCTTCTGTATTCCAGACTTTTCTAAATTCATGATGTTGAATGTGTGTAGTTCTTGTTTCTAAAAAGCTTAAGTGGAAGAATGACAATGATAAAGAAGTTGGATATCACAGACTATAAAACACTATTGTAGAGGGTTTATTTGGTTGGTTGGTTGGTTTTTGTTTGTTTGGTTTTGCGTGCGTGCGTGCCCGTGCGTGTGCGCGTGCGTGTATGTGTGTGTGTGTGTGTGTGTGTGTGTGTGTGTGTGTGTGTGTGTGTAGCCATGGCTGTCCTGGAACTAGTTCTATAGACCAGCCTTGCCTTGAACTCAAAAGAAATCATCTTGCTTGTATCTCACTCCCCCCCCC